>NC_056732.1:1417052358-1417189858 GCF_019279795.1 Protopterus annectens
CTGAAAAAATTGTTACGTTTAGAAAGGTTGAGCGATGCTAAGCAGCGCTTTTCCAGTTTGTGCATTACTAAACTTCTCTTAAACATGGTTTGGGTGAGTTTGCGCAATGCTAAGCAATGGAATGCTTTTGTGAAAGTTAAAGTATGATCTGGAAGGGTGGGAATACAGCCTATATAAAAGCCAATCGTTGGGAATTTCATGACATTCTTTTTTAGTCTTACCTTGGCTATGGATATATGGCTGCTGCTGTGAGGGAGTGTGCTTTTGTGTGCAAAAGTGGGGAGTGCAGGAGTCCAGAGTTTTTGTTGGACTCTTGGTACAGCATTATGGAACCCGGCTGCTGCAGGGCAACTGTCAGGGATCAGAGTGTAAGTCTGAAGCCTGGGATTGTTTGGCTAGAAACCAGGGCACTTTTATTGGTACCCCCACACTGGTGAATAGTGTCATCACCACTACAATGACCTGAGGTATAGGAAAAGGGGAACCTTTGACACCTGGGTCCAAGAGGTTAGGGCTGGGTATACCCCACAGATATGTAAGTATATTTTCCAGTAATTTATAAACATACAACCTGAATTTGTGCAAAACTGGCATTCATAATGGTTTGCTTCTTTTACTACAGCTGCAGAAGAGAGGGCTCACAGTGTCCATAGCCATGCAGAATGATTAGCCAGGATAATGCAATAAGCTGTAAGTAGGAAAATCATAAACATAATAACCTAATGCATAAGGTAATAATACAATAAAGTAAATACAGATTTTGCATTCTTAATGGTCAGGTATGACATACCTGGGACATCTTACAGCTTTATTAATGTGTCACTCTCTACCTGAAATGGTAAAGCAAGTTACAGCAAGTAAGCATGCAGTACTGTGTAGCATAGCAGGTAATGTTGAGGTCCACCCATATTAAGAGTCACTGTTCTGGTCTACTCATTGTCTGTAATATTATGTAGGTTATACTCAATAAATGAACAGGGTATATGGGTTAGTTAACAGAAGTCCTAGACAGCTATCCATGGTCTACATGCCAGAGTTGAACCAACATTAATCAATACATTTTAAAAGGTAAAGGTGCTTTGATAAGTAATGTTTTCAAATAAAGAGTTCACTATTCCAGTATTCACTGCATGCGCGTTCTAATCTGATACCAGTCAACAGTTACATGCAACTGAATAAAGAATGCAGCAACAAATGCCAGAAATAAATGTAATACAATACCAAGAATAAGGTTCAAGCCTGTGTTTGGCTCATTTTATCTGAAATAATGCTGTATATTCCACTCAGTAAATAAACTTGGCATATGGGTAAGTTAACTGAAGTCCTGGACAGCTATACATGTGTCTAAATGCAAGATTTTAAGAAACATTATCAATAATGTTTAAAAGGAGATTGTTCTTTGGTAAGTAATCTTTTCAAAAAGGTGTTCATTATTCCTGTATTCATTGCATGTGTGTCCTAATCTGACACCAGTCAACTGTTACATATTAACTAAAAAATAATGCAGCAACAAATGTCAGAAATAAATTTAGTGCAATACCCAGATTAAGGGTCAAGCTTGAGTTCTGATAATTTTTTTCACAGAATATGTTGTAGATAGTACCCAGTAAATGAGATCCTACACAACCATACATGTGTGTAACTTCCAGATTTCAAGCAACATTAAGCAATACAGTGTAAAAGGAGATGGTGCTTTGATAAATGCTTTAATTAAAGTGCTCATTATTCTTGGAGTCACTGCTTTTGGTTTCCAATCTGATACCACATACAGCTATGCATGTGTGTAAATGTCCGATTTCACACAAAATGTTGCAATAAAAATCTGAAAGGAGATGGTGCTTTGAGAAGTCATTATATTCAAATAAAGTGCACATTATTCCTGTAGTCACTGTTTGTGGGTACTAATCCCATGGCAGCCATCTGAGAAATGACAAGCTGTCGAGTGCGATTAATGTACACAAACATACCTCTCAACTGTCACAATTTTTGCAGAATGCAATGACTACTGCACCATATCTATGATCCTTGATTTGCAGATATATGACATTACTTGGAATGCAGTTTAATGACAAATCTGTTATCAGAACACCTTGCTACTAATGTATGAGCGTACTCTGTAAAAATGTCCCCTGTAGATGTGCCTTTCTACCAACATTTGGTAGGGCTTGGCCCATAATGTCCCATGTTAACAGTTTGAGAGCTATGTGCATGTAACATCATCAATGCAATATTAGCAGTCACTGTTCTCACAACTGAAATCTGACATATCTAGAAGTATTAGCGTACAATGACAGACCACTGCTGGTACAACAAACCAACGAAACGAGGAGCCACCAAGCTGAAGAACGCCAATAAAAGTCGTATCACAAAATGGCACTTTATTAGCCAAAAAAATGTAAACAAATGTGAAGCGCTTTTTGTTTAACTCCTGTTAAACTTCTTCAGACTGTTACAAAACACTGACATCACTTCCTTTAATACAAAAACTAATTTCAGTTGATACTAGATTAAAAACACCTGCTCACAATTAATCAGCTTCCTTAACCTAAAAAGAGAATGCATAAAAATATATGAAACCAAATAACTGCATGCATTAATCAAAATGTATAATGTACGTATTGCATAAAACCATGTTCTTTTTTTGTTTTTTTATTGTATTTTTATTGCATTTTATATAATGCATACAAAATATTATTTTAACATTTTTAAATATATTTTTTGCTTAGCATTTAAACTTAATAATGAAGCATTTAAGTACTATATTTATTAAATTGTTGTTACATATTTTGTATAAATGTCAAGACCTTCAATTCCAATAATAGAATATTTATTCAAATTTTTAGTTTTAATAGAGATTTTATAAATATAACATACATATTTTCTAATATTTTATAATAAGAACATATACTTAATATACTTTTTATATTGTTAATATTTGTTATTCTTCTAGTCCTTTGAATATATGTTCATTCATGGTTTTATGCAATATGTACATTATGCATTTTGATTAATGCACGCAGTTATTTGGTTTTATATATTTTTATGCATTCTCTTTTTAGGTTAAGGAAGCTGATTAATTAATTTTTAGCAGGTGTTTTTAATTTAGTATCAACTGAAATTAGTTTTTGTATTAAAGGAAGTGATGTCAGTGTTTTGTAACAGTCTGAAGAAGTTTAACAGGAGTTAAACGAAAAGCGCTTCACATTTGTTGTTTACATTCGTGTTTTGGCTAATTAAGTGCCGTTTTGTGATATCTAGAAGTATGTAGTAGCAGTCTGTATAGTTATATTATTAGCAAAGTAACTAATTTTCTTTTTTCTCTCTCATCCCACCCCTTCTCTTCTTTAATTTATTCATTATATTTATTATTATGATTTGATATCAATATGCTATTTGTAATTACCTCCTATGTTGGACTTATGTATATTTTAATATTGTTTTGCTGTTAAAATACTTTCATTTACATTATTTATTGTTGTGTTCCTTGTTATATGCCTTTCTATTTCTTTCAATTACTCATTAATATGTTCTGTTATGTTATTAATTACATTTATTTGGTTATGTTTATTTTTATCTTATGTTTATATTTAATTTCCTACAGTGTGACAAGGTAGGCTGGTTCCAGGTGATCCACCTAGCTTGGGTCCTCCTATTGCGGCACCGGAACCCAGCATGTCTGGGCTGCAACCTGGTGGTGCCCCTCTGCTGCCCCTTTACTACCTGCTCCATCATGTAGTTCTGCACCACAGGTTGGGGGTGACCACTCCTTTGGGAGAGGAAGTGGAGTGTGTGCTTATGCCACCTGTGATGAGCTGCAAGGCGTGGTGCATGGGCTGCTTCGCCAAACTGTTGGTGCATGCCTATGCTGGATGGAGAGCATGCTGTCTGTCCTGGTGGGGCAGCCTCATCCCACATGCTGGTGTCAACCACTGCCTCCACAGAAGCAATGAAGGTACACTGCTGACAGTCCCATGGGTGATGATTTAAGTCACACTGCTACCATGTTTGACTTTCATAGGACTGGGATTCTACAACACCCTCCCCAACCAAGGTGTTCATCCCCCCTTATGTCACACACCAACCCTGCCTGCTGTCTACTCTGTCTTGTCTATTTGTAAAAGCTTCCTCACCTTCCCAACTTACCTCCCCCACACATGTCTATGTACCTTCCCCAACATTCCACTTTTACCTAAAAAAAAATAGGAAAGAAAATAGGCACCTGTCCCCAAAACAAAATGTCGTCCCATACATAGTTCTCCATTTTGCACACGTGTCCACTGGACACACTTAATTTGGTCCAAATGGCTTGACAACACACTTATGTTGTCCTCACCACTATCTGTGTGGGTGAAAGTCCCAATTCAGCTAAAAAATCTGTTAAAGTGCACAGTTGTTGCTGTACAAGAAATGGATAGCTATGGTTCTTTCCTACATCTTTCCTGTACATACCTACCAGCCTTTCATTATGTGTTTCCTCCAGCTTGTACCGCATTGCACCACTGTCCTATCTCCCCATTTTTCATTTCTTTAAAGATGTTTTGTGTGGTAAGCTAAGCTAAATGGTGCCATATTGATATATGTGTGTGAAATAATATTAATCACATTCAAAAAGTACACCTGTGCCCTATTTCAAACCCAGGATCATTGCACCTGCATACCATTGCATAAATCTGCCACACCACACAGATGTTAATCAATACACAGGTGTTTTAAGCAAAACATAATACCTGCCATTTTCCTGTCTTGAAGTGTGTTTAAGCAATGCTGCTGATCATGCCGTGTCGCTCAAATTTAATAAAAGACTAAAAGAAAAATGGGAATGTAATTGGACTCTGGTATAGGAATACATCACTATAAAGCCAGAAACATAATAATGGATGTAAGTGAGATCTCTAGCAGCATTTAATTGTGCAATTGTATCTGCAACATTTAAAAATACAGCTGCTAAAACATTAATGGAAAAATAGGTGCTTAACTGTGACTCTGGTGGAGAAATACATCCTTCTAAAGCCATACACATAATAATATATGTAAATGAGGTGTGTAACAGCATCAAAGTGTGCAATTATATATTGAAAAAAATGCACCTGCTGCAACAGTAACTGAGTTTTTTAAATGCTTTGAAAACATTAATGTTTGGTCCACGTGGTCCTGGGTTCAAATCCAGTGGTATCTAGCATTTAAAATACATGTATGTGTACATCACCATTATGAATTCTGATATATATGACTGTCTCGTCACTGATTTATCCACTCAAAGCAGTACAGATGTAATGTCTGCTTTTCAATGATGGAAGTCAAAGGCCTATGAATAGGAACACTGTTATATTCCTATTACAACACTAGAAAGTGCATACAGTCTCAGGTCATGCATTATTATGCATTCACAGAGGATTTTGAAGAATGTAACTCAAATGAGGCCCACTAATATCAGACTGCAGCCTACAATGTTTTGCTACTGATAGTTTAGATAGCCACAGCTTCACATGTAACATACATATATGGAGGTCATGCTAGAAGCAAGGGTTACCAGCACACATGTTCCAGATGACTACAATAACATAATACATGATTTGGGGGTTGTCCAAATGGTTGGCATAATGGTATATGTACCCCCTACCTTGTTCTGGGACACAACAACCATGTTGCCTTTTACTCTGTTAATCATATATTTGGCTTCCATACTTACCTTAAACACATACCTCAATTTCCTGTGGGATAGATTCCCACAATCAGGCTCTGGCTGTACAACAAGGCTGCCACAGGTCATACCATTACTCACAAGTGTTGTTGTCCTCCACATTTTGCAGGCTGTCTGACTATGCTTATTTTCTGTAGCAGCAGCTGCGGCCTGTAGCACACACACATCTGTATGTAATAAGTATCTACTAGCCTAGTCCAGATACAGATTTGCTATATCCACAACTGTTTGTAAGCTCCTGAGCCTCCCAAACCTTTCTGGGTTGGAGGGAAGCCTTCTAGATTATCACTGGGAGTGGTAAGCACTAGGTAACCTATCTACCATTTAAGGAATGCTTCTGGCCCCAGAAATTGTAGTTATTGGTCGTTTGGGCAGTTTTAACATCTCTCTCAACTTTCTGATTTAAAAGCCCACATTTGCACTTGTTTCTTTCCTTTAACTACAATTAGTTCAGATACAGATTTTTAGTTTTAGCACTTGAATTTGCTTATTCATGCTCAACACTTGTTCAAACTTATTGTAAGCACTAAATAAGGTACAAATAACTACAGCACTCAACCTTCCTCATTACCTAGAGGTAAACAGTTTTTGTACTTACTTTCCTCACTTGGTTAGAGAAAAACAGCTCTTGTACTCACTTTCCTCACTTGTCTAGAGGAAAATAGTTTTATATTCAGGCATGTCCAAGGGTCAGCTCCCAGTGTTCTCACCTGTCTACCTGATGAATCTGGACATCTGGGGGCAATGTAGTAATTGCCTCATGTACACAGACAACCCTCTCCTCCTACCACCCAACATTACAACCTGTGTGAGATGCACTTATCTAGCCAAACTGGAGGTAAATCTCTCTTTAGGTAGTACAAGTCTGTATATGTTTTTCTACCTCACAATTTCCTTTATATGAATTTTTATATGAATTTTTATATGAATTTTCTATGAATTTCCTTATGTTATTTTTAAAGCATTTTTACATTATAATATTTAGTAGTATTTTTATACATTTTTTAACATATATATAATGTTTTTAGTTTTTAGTTATTTATGTAACAATAATTCTTTGGTTAGAAGACATTTTTGCATATCAATTGAATTTTGGCACCAAAATTAATTATAAAAGGCTAATTGATACTATGCTTGTGGTTCTGATGAAATCTGCCTCTCCAGCAGATGAAAGCGCTTAACCAGGGAAGCTTTGCTCGTTTGTAAAAGGCTGTGTTGTTCCAGTTTTCGTGTGGATTAAAGAAATTTTAATTCAACTCTTCTGTTCGAGCAGTGGTTTTTCTGGGACCCCAACAAGGATTGGCTTTGTTTGGTGTTTGCAGCTTTTTGCTACCCTTTTGTGTTATTGTATTATATTCAGGCATGTCCAAGGGTCAGCTCCCAGTGTTCTCACCTGTCTACCTGATGAATCTGGACATCTGGGGGCAATGTAGTAATTGCCTCATGTACACAGACAACCCTCTCCTCCTACCACCCAACATTACAACCTGTGTGAGATGCACTTATCTAGCCAAACTGGAGGTAAATCTCTCTTTAGGTAGTACAAGTCTGTATATGTTTTTCTACCTCACAATTTCCTTTATATGAATTTTTATATGAATTTTCTATGAATTTCCTTATGTTATTTTTAAAGCATTTTTACATTATAATATTTAGTAGTATTTTTATACATTTTTTAACATATATATAATGTTTTTAGTTTTTAGTTATTTATGTAACAATAATTCTTTGGTTAGAAGACATTTTTGCATATCAATTGAATTTTGGCACCAAAATTAATTATAAAAGGCTAATTGATACTATGCTTGTGGTTCTGATGAAATCTGCCTCTCCAGCAGATGAAAGCGCTTAACCAGGGAAGCTTTGCTCATTTGTAAAAGGCTGTGTTGTTCCAGTTTTCGTGTGGATTAAAGAAATTTTAATTCAACTCTTCTGTTCGAGCAGTGGTTTTTCTGGGACCCCAACAAGGATTGGCTTTGTTTGGTGTTTGCAGCTTTTTGCTACCCTTTTGTGTTATTGTATTATATTCAGGCATGTCCAAGGGTCAGCTCCCAGTGTTCTCACCTGTCTACCTGATGAATCTGGACATCTGGGGGCAATGTAGTAATTGCCTCATGTACACAGACAACCCTCTCCTCCTACCACCCAACATTACAACCTGTGTGAGATGCACTTATCTAGCCAAACTGGAGGTAAATCTCTCTCCAACAAAGACAGAACTTGAGCGTCAAGAGGAGAAGGTAAACACTTGCACCACACCACACTCATCACATAGTCCCACTAAACCTACACCACCAAAATGCACACATAGAAATACAAAAACATTCATGGAGGGTCTCAGTAATAATCTGCTCAAGCAACAGAGATTTCCAAAGCAGAAATGCAAGCAACCTCCACCCCCCCAACACAACCAAAATGACACATATCCCACAGACTCAGTGTGCCACTCAACCACAGTCAATAAGGCAAAACAACATACCCAACACACTAGTCATAGGTGACTCTGTAGTCAGGCACACTGATGTCCCACTCACCAGGCTAAACAAGAAGGTTACTGTCAGCTGCCTGTCGGGTACCAGGATCTGCCACATAACCCACACACTCAGGTCACTCCACAATAAAGTACAAATATGACTCTGTCATTGTCCATGTTGGTGTGAATGACATGAGATGTACCTTCCTGGACTACATGAAAAGAGACATGGAAGAGCTCTCTGATCTTGAGCCCAAGCAGGTATGACCCTAGCCCTGAGTAGCATCCTGCCATCACCCAGAATGATATTGCAGTACAAGGACAACATGATTAACTTCGACAATTGACTAAGCTTCTGGTGTCATTCTAAGGGGATCCAGTATCTGTCTGTTTGGGACAACATGGTCAACAGACCATGATGCTTTGCCAGAGATGGCCTGCAACTGTCACCCCTGGGATTCTGGATACTGGCTAAGGCTCTTGCTGCCCCTATAGTGCCTTTTTTAGGCAAGGTTCAAATGACAAATTCACCACTGTAACAGGAACAGGCAAGCAAAAACTGAGGGTAATGCTACTCAATGCTAGAAGTCTAAATCTCAAAATGCACTCCCTTGAGGCACTCCTTAAAATGGAGAACATCAATATCTGTGCAGTGACTGAGATCTGGTTCAAGGCTCCAGGGAGCAGCCCTGCATTACCAGGGTATAACTCATACTACACTTTTTGGCCATCTAACCTGGACCGGAACACCAAAGGTGGAGGTGTGTCCACATTCCTTAAGGAAATCCACAACTCCAGGCTAGTTGCTCAGCATTGTGCATCTGAGGTTATCTAAGTTCAACTAACTCTGGGCAAAACTGCAATCCAAATTGTAACTTGCTACAGATCCCCCACCATGCCCCAGGATTCCCACTCCTCTTTTCTTGATATACTGGAAATATTAGAGTTCAACCAAACTCCCTAATAATGGGCAATTTCAACTACCCCACCATTAACTGGGAAAACTACTCATGTACCAACTCCTTCACTCCACGCTTCCTAGAATTCATAAATTCCAATGCCCTGGATCAGCTTATCCACATCCCCACCAGGGGCAACAATATCCTAGACCTAGTCATTACCAACATGACTGACTGATGTTCCACACCTGAAGTCAACTCTTCGTTGGTCATATCTGACCATAAGCTAATCACCCTAGATATCCACATCCCACCCCCATTAAGGAAACCACGGCAAAAAAATTTTCCACAGCTAACTTCATGCTTCTTAAGACAGAAGTGGCAAACTTCATGGCACCCATGCAGATGGACAATACAGTTGCGACTGCTGAATCCTACACAAATGCACTCTATAAGCACTTACACAAGTGCATGGATCGTGCTATCCCAAACAGAACCAAGACAATATCCCCCAAAAAAAGGAACCCAATCTGGTGGTCCCCTGCCACAAACAAACTCTAAAACAGAAGGAAGAAACTGTTCATAGGTTCATAGGTTCATACTAGGCTATCTGCCCGAGGGCATTTACAAGCCTAGCCCATAGTTTTGTGGCTTACGCCACCCCTTTAGTATGGGGAACTATACCCATTATTTTGCTGTGCCTCTGTTGAGCAGTGACACTGAGGTAATCCCTGGGGTATATCTGCGATCTCCCATCCATTGGTCAAGATTTATCTTGAACAAGGCCAGCGAGGTGCTCTGCCTCACATATACCGGGATTTTATTCCACAGCATAGGGAGTCTTTGGGTGATGAATCTATCCCTCCAGCACGTCCTATTAATAGCCATGTCGAGGTTTAAGTCTCCGCCCTTGTGACTCTGACAGATCTAGATTTTTGAGGTGAAGCATATTCATCAAATCTGGGTTTGACATGGCCTTGTATGTTAGGCAAAGGTCACCTCTGAGCAGCTGAATAGAGCTGGAGTTCTTTCAGTCGGGCAGCATAGGACAGATGTTTGAGACCCTTTATCCTTTTGGTGAGGAACTTTTGTGGCCTCTCCAGCTGCTGCAAGTGTCGGGTCAGATACATTCCGAATGGGGCATTGTACTCAATCATTGGTCTGATGAGTGATGAGTATAGGGAGACTATGACCTCCCTTGATCTAGATGAGAATCCCTTCATGATAAGGTGGGCAATGTAGAAGGTCTTCCTAACTACTTTAGCTACATGGGTGTCGAATGACAGACTACTATCAACCTGGGTCCCCAGGTCCCTGATAACTTCTTCTGTGCTCAGTGGATTGCCACCTATTTGGTAGCTAGGGGTAACCTTGTTTTTTCCGAAGGGTATGACTATGCATTTTTTGGCATTTAACTTTAGGCCATGGCTCTGGCACCAGTTATCCGTTTCTGTGAGACGCTTCTGAAGGATATCTGTGTCAGATGTGTTTTCTACTATGGCGCCCAGTTTGCAGTCATCTGCAAACTTTGTCAGCCATAACCCTCCTGTGTTTGCTTGTACTTCGGAAAAGTAGATGCCAAACAAGAGTGGGCCCAGGACTGAGCCCTGTGGTACACCACTTGTGACAGGCTTTGAGTCTGACATGGCGCCAGAGAGCAAAAGAGAGCAAAATCCCATGAGTGGAGGAGCTCCCTGGTCAGCCTCAGTAAGAAGTTGAGATCACTTATAAGATCCTTCAAAGCTAGCTATGAAAACAAAATCACCACTAATTCTAGGGACAACCACAAAGCATTCTATAGCTATGTCAAGATCTAAATGGCAACACCCAGATCTGCTCTGAGTTACAGCACAACGGCACAAAAATTACAGAACCAACTGATATTGCCAACATCCTGGCAGATAGGTTCAGTGCTAACTTTACCCCCTAAAGGGCCCATATCTATACAGGAAGAATGCAGAGCCCCTGTAATCACAACTATGCAGGTAAAAGCTGCACTCTCTAAAGCCAAAAACACAGCATCCATGGGACTGGACAATATCCCAGGCTGCGTTTTACATGAACATCAAAATGAACTGGCTCCCCACCAAAGCATCATGTTCAATCATAGCCTCACATCAGGCTTTGTGCCCGCTGAATGGCGCACAGCAACAGTTATCCCACTCCAGAAAGGGGGAGCTACTACTGATCCTGGGAACTATCACCCTATTAGCCTGACAAGCCTGGTCTGTGGAATGTATCATCATAGAACTAATAAACAAAGACAATGGTAACCTCCAAACTCTGGACCCCACTCAGTTTGGGTTTGTGAAAGGCAGATCATGCCTTCTGAACCTGATCAACTTCTTTGAGGCAGTCACCAAAGCCATAGACGTAGGTAAGGTGGTTCACACAGCCTATCTTGACCTCACCAAGGCTTTCAACACCATCCCCCATTCTGGAATTACAGCCAAACTCACTAAACACAAGATGGGTTGCCAACTGGCTCACTGACAGAACCCACACTGTAAAAGGTGCAGACTCCAAATCTGACTTCAAACCAGTGACAAGTGGAGTACCACTGGGTTCAGTCCTGGGACCTCTCCTGATTGGTATTTACTTCAATGAAGTACAGGCTAACACAGAAGGCCTTTGGCTAATGAAGTTCGTAGATGACTGCAAACTAGGAGCCACAGTCGAGTCCCCAAAAGATGTGGATATCCTACAGAAGGGCCTCACTGAGCAGATGCCTGGTGTCAGAGGCATGGCCTCAAGCTCCAGCTTTATTCTGTAGCATATCGCCTACTCTGAGAAGATCTCTGCCTAGCATATAAAGCTATGTCAAACTCAGAGCTGTTGGACATGCTACATCTAAAGAAATCCCAATCCCTCTGAGCTACATGCTCTAAGGACCTAAACCTTGTCACCACAATAAACAGAACATGCTGGAGGGATAGATTATTGTCCCAGAGACTTCCTATACTCTGGAACAAGCTACCCATCTAAGTCAAGCAAAGTTCCTCATTAGCACTCTTCAAGAAAAATCTTGAGGAGTGGATGGGAAATAGGAAATACACCCCAGGGATCACTTCTGTGGTTCTGCTCAACAGGGGCACAGGAAAATAACTTTATTGGGTGGTGTAAGCCAGGAAATCTTGTTGGCTAGGATTACTTAAGACCTTGGGCCAATAGCCTATTACCTGCCTATGAACCTGGTTCTGTCTGAGGAAGGAGGGTTAGTGAACCTTCCGAAAGTTCTTGGTTAATAAAGTGCTAACACCATTGTTTTTAAAGCTATCGCCTGCTTATTGGAACATTTATTACTTCTGCACTCAGCTTCCTTCGTGGTTCTCTTTTTCAAAAGTCTGCCTATGAACCTACCTATGAACCTATTACAAACATTCTCCAGTGCTGATGTACTATCTTTACCCCAGTACTTTCCACCCCAACATATGAGGAAGGGTATGGATTCTACATTGAGGCCCTATATTTTCTTGAATGGTTGCATGGGATTGCCTGATGATACTGCAAATCAGCTGGGTATGCTCCAATTAGCATTCCTGAACCAGTGATTGGTTCAAAGGCAATCACCTGCTAATGACAACCATCTTAAAAAGGGAAACTCCTAGCTAGGGGAACCGTTGTGTATGAGAGTTACTTTCTATGGTGAACTTGTTGACGCAACACTTGTATATCTATATCTTTTAACAGAGGAGTATTGCACTCCTTCAGGTATGTAACCATTTTGTTTCCAACATGATGCATATGTTTGAATATACTTAGAGGGAATGAGGATTACATCACTATGCCTTTCTTAGAACTGTACAGATGACATGCCATTGATATGCAGCTGTGTAACACCTACATAGGATGTAGATTACAGAAAGGGTATAATGTTGTCTGTTAAATTGGGACACAGGTCTCCTGGATACTTCTTTGCTAGCAGTTGTAATACTACACAGCTATTTGTTTGGCATTGTATTTCATACATATGTTATGGGGAGCTGGTTTGCTGCTATAGGCCACACTACAAGTGGACTCCTGTGTTGGGTGTCTAATCATACAAGAGTATCTATCATGGCACAAACAGGAGTAGATCATTATTGTCACTATCCTACCTGTTTCACACCCATTGTATGTTTGGCACAATGTTGCATATGAGATGTGTAATCAAGCAGGGAATACTGATAGCCTTCCTTTATTGCTCTATCTGTTCATACTGTGCACCCACATATGTGATCCTGACATTTGTTCTCATTATTTTGTATTTCAGGTGATAACATGCATGCCAGACATTGCCCACCTTTCACTGAGGCAGAAAATGACCTCATAATCAAAGCATTAAGGCAGCCTACCAAGTCCTGCTGTCCAGAAGGAGGGCAAATAGTCAAGAGCGACAAGTCTTGCAGGATGAAATGCTGTGGATCACTAGAATCACACATATGAGCAGGGGCAGCACCGTGCCACAGATGTGATCCACTCAGCATGCAAAGGGGCAGCGGATGTGGCCAGAGATCGATAAGTCACAGGTGGAGGGCCTGTAGTGGAACAACTTCTGTCAGCCACTGAGTAATTCCTGGTGAACTTTGCAAGACATGACAGCTCCCAGGCATCCATCACACAATACGTCGTGGATGTGGGTGCCACCGTTTCCACTCAAGAGGAGCGTCCAGGTAGGTATGCTTATTTCAATCAGCATTGGAATACTGTAGCACTTAGTTTTACATGGGTGTCAGGTGTTTTATGGGGCGGGGATAAGGAGGTAAGCTGCAGTTGAAAGCGTATGCAGTGATTGTGACCCACATACCTGTTAAAATAGCAGCTACTGTAAATGGGAGATTTTTGGACGTGCTACCAAAGGTATACTGCAACATGTGGTGCTGTTTACATAACCTCTCCCTCATATGTTTTTCTAGACCATCAGGAATATGAAGAGGCCATACTCCTGCTGCTGGTAAGCACAAAATATTTTTGTCAGAGATTTAGATTTAGTTCAAGGTATTAGCTAAACTGTCATCTCAGGCCTACTGGCTGGACTGATGACTGTCTGCATGACTGAAAAATGTAGAGATATGTTCTGACTGTACACACTTTATGGTTATAACTGGCCTTGTAGGTGTGACCACAGCGATTGAGTTCACAGTATTGTCAGGACTTTTCAGCTAGCCATAGCAGTAAACTGCAGAATGTCAACATTGTACATAATTTATGTTTTGCTCATGAGTCCAGTTTAAAGATCTCTTATTTTCAATTTCTTACAGATTTGGGTTAGAGAATAATGTCCTCATATCCTACTATATCAGATTGTGGGTTATACAAGACTGTACTAGTGACAGCAGTGTATACAGCTTAACATGTATTGCAGCACAGTACTGCAGAGCATAGTAGTGCAGATATTAATGTGATGCGTTTCCCTTTATAACACAGGTGACCTTAGAGGTTCGTCTTTGTCCCCTTCACAACCTGATGTCAGTGTCTCTTCAGACTCTGATGATAATGGTGGCCAAAGTGAGGCACAGCTGGGGGTTGCAGGGGCTGAATCTGTCACAGAGGTACATATCCCTCATCCATACCTCTCAACCTGTTAGTTCAAGAAATCTGAACAAATCCAAAAATAATGGGGGGACAAAGGCCCAAAAATAGGGACAGATTTTAAATATTTCTGTTATAAACTTAGAGCATTGTTAGAATAATATAATTTGTGTTGGCATGTATGATCTGAAGGATATGAAGTCTGAAACTCAAATGTATACCATTATTTAGTGACTTTGGTTATCAGTGATTTGCCAGACAACCTCAAATTTTATGAGGAACAGACCAAATATATGATACAAAAATCTGTACATTCTGTGAAAATATGAGAGGTATACCCTCATCCACCCTCATTATCACCATACACAGTCAGCATGCTATGCATACCCAGTCCCTTGAAGCCACAGATATTGGGCAGTCGGAGGGTGGGGACATTGAACAGGGAAGTGTGGCTACTGTGGCGGCAGTGAGTGCTGACACTGGCCATAGCCAAATAGTTGGTAAGGTTCCACACAGGCAGATTGATATGGGTGCTCGTACGATGCCTGCTGTCCCTCCACCACCTGTTGCTGGTGTCTCATCATGTGTCACTTGGTGTATGTTTAGGGCTGTCATGGAGGCACAGGCATGTTCCGAAAGGAACTCAACACAAATGCTCAGGGTTATGGATGCAGCATAGTCCAATATCCATAACTGCCTCCACCACATTGCTGATAGCCTGTATCAGTTGACTGATGCAGTGGAAAGATGTTGGTCTGAGAGAGATCGCACACTATCTGTCTTGCAATGCACATTGTCTGTGATAGAACATCTGGTTGGAGTTCAGCGTTGGACTCGTGGACATAGGTCAGCAACTACATCTGCTGAGAGTCCACATGGCCGTGTACAATCACGCTCCCATAGTGGTGGCATATCTAGTGCTCCAGAGGGGAGTATGCTGTCCCCACCAGGATGTGGCAGGCCATGGGCTCATAGTCCTGGTTGTTCCTGTGGAGGACACGGTCCCGACAGACAGCATCACCCTCAGGTAGTAGCCCAGCATCCTACCTTGAGCATGGAGGTGCTAGTGCAACCCCTGGTAGAGACAGTTCTCATATTTTGGGGGTGAGATGATGAACTGTCAACTCTACCATGCAGAGCTCAAAGCTGTAAAACACACAGACACATAGGGCTAGCACTGAGCTTGGCTGTGTTGCTGAAGACACTCACACACCACTGCCACATTCAGCTGTGTTTACATGGTCCACCTTGCCTGCTTTCCTTTCTGACTCACACACATACATGCTTGCCAACCTATTGCGTCATCCTAGGCCTCCTGCACCCCCATACAACACCCTGTGAAACTGATGATACATGTGCCACATCCCTGTCATCCTGCTCATCGATGCAGGGAAATGAAGCTATGTGTTTGATACACAGGGTGACTATCTAAATTAATATGTATTTGTTCATCCATTGTTGCCTTTGACTTGCTACTTGTACTGGTCAGTTACAGTTATCGTACGCTGCCATTTGTAATGAGTAAACCACATTATTTTGTGTATGTTACATTGGATGCTGTTGTAATGGCTGTTTAGTCACACAATGAAAGGTGTCTCATGGAAATGACTACATTTCACTTTCAGGACTGTGTAGGACACACCTATGGGTGCACATCTACAATAAACTCATCAACATCAGAGCACAGGATGGAATGACAGCACAGAATAAAAATGTCATCAGAAAGGTAAAACAGTATAGATGCATGGCTCCATAGGTTCATATGTGTATAATAGGCTAACAAAAACAAGGGCTTCTTTCACCCTAGCCATGTATTCTTAAACTCTGACAAGGCCTGATACCCTTGATAAGTGTAAGCAGAGATTTGGGAACTGAGACATGTACAAGCTGGGGCATGTGAGATGAACCACCTACAGTTTCCCAGTGTCCATTAGAGACATTTTTCCTAAAACAGTTACCATTGTCATGTTTCCCATGCTATTGTACAACTTGCACATGATTTGCAATAGGCCAGACTCAACATCACATGGCTGGGGAGCCTGTTACATATTGGGTGTAGTCTCTGGGTTACATACCTGTCTCTCCAGCATATCCAATTTAAACCACAGTCAAGGTGTATGTGTGTAGGACAGGTAATTCTTATGCTATTCCTTTCTTGGATATGCATGAGGTACACAGTGGGGTCTGACACTACCTGCATGGCAGGCATACACCTCCCCTCCAAAGCATGTGGGAGACAGAAATCACAGTTATGCCCCTGACGCAGTCTGCATAGGTCATGTTATGTACACTCTGTATTGCTTTACTGTGGAACCTCTGTGGATGTTACAGTTGTCAGATATGCCTGGTTAGTTATATACCAAAGATGGCACTGCACTCAATGATAGGTGTGATGATTGCCAAATACAATGAAACAATGGCTTTGTTGGATTTACATGCCATACCTTTGTTTATAGGTTGTGCAACATAGAATGAATCCCCAAACATTACTGACCCATGACAGTCAGAGGCTAGATCACTATGTGTCCAGAAGTCCCTGACTACTGGGTCAACTGTTGTAGATGTGAGGTCAATACAATAGTTACCAGGGGTCGATGACTTCCCAAGGGATAGTATTGTACATTACTTGGAATTTAGTGTTGGTCAATGGCTGTGACAGCAACTGAATGTCTGTGTCAGCCCATCCTGGATAACTAATGAGTCAGTGTGGGATTCAATGGAAGCTCCTAATTTGCAATCATCTGCATCAGTCTGAGACCAATGACAGTGGCAGTGACTGCAAAGATGTAAATGCCTAGAAGGAGCAGTCCCAGGAATGATTTGTGAAGGAGCACACTGGTGACTGGCCTCATTCTAGTGGTGGACTCCCCACTGCTATTGTCCTGGATAATGTCTTGTCAGTATCAGCTACTTGGCTATCCACCGGGTAGTATACAAGTTTGTAACTAACCTCTACAGTTTGTCAACAATGCCTGATGGTCTAATAGTGAGAAATGCCTTGTCAGGCCATGATAGGTGGAGTGAATCATTTCCCCTCATCCATTGCTTTGTTTACCAATCATTGAGGTACACCAGGTAGGGTAGGCATGATTTGCCCTAGACAAAACCAAACTGGGTTTGGTCCAGTGTCTGCAGGTGTGCTACATCTTTAATGATCACTTCCATGATAATTCTTTTCATGGCTTTAAATATCAGACTACTGAGACTTCTTGGGACAGTGCTTGTTACCGCATGCTGGTTGTCCTGTATGCAACTCGGCATTGTAGTTGATTCTATCATGATTTACAAGAAAATTGTCACCTAAGGTGTCTGACTCTGTACAGAGCATAGGCAAACACTGGAAGGGAAACTTATACGTACACCCTGCAAAGGTAAGAATGGAGTATTTACATAGGTATTCTACAGTTAGACATTAATCAAGCAGTGCATACTGAAAACAAACAATTACTGTGCGAAGTATAATGAAAAGAGGGGAGTGTCCTGAGTTGCTGGTGCCTGGCTACTACTCCTGCTGGTCTCACCAAAGCTACAGTCTGCTAGGATACTAAGCTCCTATTCATTTACTGTCACCAGAAGCCAAACGTTAGTACCAGGCTCAAGATGAGAAGCAGGCCACAGCCAGTTTGTTGATCCACACAGTTGTCCCACATAATGCAAGGCTCTGTAGGCTTGACATACCCTTTTCCATGCAGATGCCCTGATTAGCAACCAGAGCAATCAATTGACTTTTGCATGTACTATGCTTTGTGTTCTGAGCCTCATAGAATTTGACTAGGGTATGGTGATTAGGAGCACAACTGCTGCATCACAATACAGAGTTCAATGACAGGTGACATAGATGTCCAAGATTGCTCTAGCAAGCTTTTCAGCAGCAATGATCCATGTTAATTGACAATTTTACAGCAAGTCATGCAGCCTGCCATGCAACAATGTAAAGGTGGACATCTGCGTGACATGGATGTGAGGCCTACTGCAGAGGACTGGCCACCTTTGGCCAATGTGTTTCTCCCTCCCACATGTCCTAGGTATGTCATACTGTACATTCATGTTACCAGAACACAATTCTGTGTTCCCACATCATTTCACACAACATCTAGTTGCTGCCTGGTTGCTTGGCAGACATTGCAGACTTGCAAGGCCAAAGTAATGGCTGCAAAATTTAATAAGTTTTCTGTGCATGCATGGGCATCTACAACTTCACTGCAAAGAGTGCCTACAGACAGTGTGTATGAGGCTGTCAACCACAAGGGTGTAGTAACATGACCCTAACTTTGCTGGAGTTGTACATGGTTACATTTCTAGGTATGCTATTGCGACCCTGCCTAATAACAGTATCATGGTTAATACAAGTGTAAAATGCCTGGCAAAGCATCATACTTGATCTACCATGTTATGACATACTGTCGGGTACTGTTGTACCTTAGGATGACAACATAAAGGTAATAACATGGTAAATGAAAGCAGCTGTCAGGTCACTGCCTAACCATGGCCTATTCAGACATATACACAAGCAGGAATCTATTACTAATGGCATTATCACTGACTGCTGATGAGATGTGGAAAGTATTCCCAACCCTCTCCTCCTACTGCACACAAACACAATGTATGAGAGCTGTAGCTATTTAAAAAACCTTGCATCCATGCTCTCATACACACCAGTCAGTACACATGACAATGAGCGGGTTGCCAATATACACACCTCACCTCCTATCCCACTCAAACCCACATCGAATATTGAAAACCAAACAAAACAGTACTAAACTAAGAAACCACAAAGCGAGCTGACACCACAGGAACAAGAATAAAATTTAATGTTGAGCACTTTCGTCACAAATTACAGTTGACTTCTTCAGAAAAAACAGAGTATCTCCCCTCAGCTCCTTAAATACTCATTACAAAGACATCATTAACAGGTGTGTGTTGAACACCATTTACATTTAAAGATACAGGCTCCCTTTTTCTTACAAACAAAACTAAAAGTCATGTTGCACTACTTATGATATCTAATAATATTAAAAACTTAAAACCTAAGATGTTAACATAAGTTATATGAAATAATAAAATATTCTAATAATAATATTGTAATAATATAATAATAAAAGTTAACAAATTACATAAAAAAGTTTGCTTTTAGTCTCAAAAAACTAGTCAATGACACCATGTCATTCAGTCCTGCATTACTGTTGGCATTAACCCTCAATTGCCATAACAGTTCTTTATATTCAAGTATATTTTATAGGGCCTCCTCTCTCATCCACCGTAAGTTGTTCAAGTACTGTGAATTTGAAATTGTAACCTGGGGGGGTATTGACATGTTTGGCCAGTGAAATTTTTAAATTCACTTTCCTAATGTCATATAAATGCTGATAAATACATGTTCGAAAGGCATTCTTGGTTTTGCCTATGTAAAAACAGGCACACGTCTGACAAATACCAGCATATATGACATTCTTACTACTACAATTGTACTTATGTAGTAGTTTCACCCATCCATAACCTTTAAGGAATACGCTGTCACCTTCCAGGATATATTTGCAGTGGGTACACTGTCTACATTTGGACATTCTCCCTTGTTCTCCTAAGGTATTATCACCTTTTTTCCTCTCTAAGATGTTTTTAACACAGATGTCCTTCCTATACACAACCACTGGAGCATCCCCAATTCTCTCTCTCAGATCTGGGTCCCCTGACAAAATAAACCAATTCTTGAAAACAATGTCCTGAATCAGTGGGAACTGGGGTGTGTAAGTTAATATAAGGCCATGGTGGAAACCACCAGAAGATGAATTACTGTTCTCCAATGGAGCATACAATCTGGAAATGTCAATCCCTAACAACGGATAGAAGTGGCCCTCTAGTCTCTTCTTGGTCACTTCAAGTAAGGATGTCACAAAATGCTCTGAATAACCTCTTTGTACCAACATCCTCAATAAAACATCCCTTTCGTCATAGAAATCTTCGATCTTACTAATCATGCAGGCCAATCTCACTCCCTGACCTTTAACAAGGGAGCATTTTTGATAGACTGGATGCCCGCTCTCATAGTGAAGGAGGGAGTTTGAGTAGGTTTGTTTACGATAAATAGTAGACAAAATTGTGCAGTAGCATAATCTTTGCTTATCTTGGTGTCCAAATAGTTAATGGAGTCCAAATGCTTTTCTATAGTAAATTCCAAAAACATGGTGCTGGAATTAAGGAACAGTAAAAAGTCATACAACTGGTCTTGGTTGCCATTCCATAAAATCAGGATGTCATCTAGATAACGTCCATAAAACTTACAAAATGACATCCCTTCAGATGGAAAAACCTTGGAAAGTTCCCATTGAGTCAGGACTATGTTTGTAAAACCTGGTGCACAGGCTGCACCCATAGCAACCCCTGTGGTCTGTTTAAACAATTGGCCCTCATAAATTACAAAACTATTCTCTAATACAAGTTCCCATCAATGTCCTTAAAGTCAAAATTTTAGTATGTGAAAGCTTGGTGTTCTGGCATAGAAAGTCATAAAACATATCTACACCTTCATCATGTGGAATTACATTGAATAAGTCCATCACATCTATTGTTGTAAAAATAATATTACTACCAAAGTATTCCTGTTTTATTTTTTAAGACAATCCCAGGAATCCTTGATAGTATGTGAAAAAGGACTTAAACAATTCTTTAACTGTAAGTCTAGGAATTTTGCAATTAAAAGGGTCTTAGATCCTTTTGCATCCACTATTGGTCTTAAAGGTGGATGCCGGATGTCTTTATGGATCTTGGGGATCCTTGGGTGTTTTTGGGTGCAATAATTGAATTCTGCTTCTGAAATGTCATTATTCAAAAGCAAATCCATTAATACCATATCCACATGTCTATATGCGATGTTTAACTAATTCCGGGAGACCCACTGATACCCGTCCCCCAATAGATGACATAACATACTATCAGTGTATCTTGCTTGGTCCATAACCACTAATCCTCCTCCCTTATCCAGTTTCATAACCCAGATTGTTTTGTTGTTTGATATACTGTTAATTAGGGAGATTTACCATTCAAGCATATTCTTTGAAAAAGTTGAATGGATGGGTGCAAAGGAGGATTAACTGTACTGGCCTTCCTACATACCCCACCTAAGTTGCTTACTTTGTTACTTTCCCCCATGGTCATACTGAAATTCAACTTCCTAGTGTATAACATTATATCCAGCAGTGTATTTTCTAGGTTGAATTTCCTCAAGGTTACAAAATTAAGCCCCCTTTGGAAGAGGTTTGCCCATTCCTTAGTTACTATTGTACTACTCAAATTATATATTTTGAAGTCATGGTGATCATTTTCTATTATTTCCAGTGCACTATTCATAATGTCAGGTCCCGGGCTGAGACTCAGTGCCAATTCTCCCGTCTACCCCTCCTTCTTCCTCCCCTTGTTGATTCTGTGGAAGATAAGCATGTTGTTCCCCCTGGTATATCAAATTTGAAGGTCTCCTGAACTGGCATTTCTGCTGCCGAATTCTCTCTGACCGTCTCAGGGATGGTTCTAAAGGGATGGGACCGGTGTTGTTGTTACCATGATAGTCTGTTTCAGCCATCCCCTCATCCATAAATACATCATTGTTACTAGTAGATATAGTAGCACCAATGTTAGTTTGAACATTAGCATTTAAAGGATACGCTAAACCACTATCATATTCTTTGGCATCCCTTGCTAGCTTCTTGTTCTTTTTATGATTTTATCAATAATTTTATCAATATTAACAAAAACAGTGTTATATTCATTAAGTTTAACTGAAAAATTCACATCATTTTTAATACAAACATCTAATTTATTCATAGTTTCCTGCATAATAAGAAACTTTTTTCATTGTCTTTAACAAGCAGCTGTAACAGTTCACATCCCTAGTGGTTAAATAATGCAACCAAATCTTTATGTAGGTGCTGTTAAAAGTTAAGCCATTGGGAAAACGCCAATATCTTAAACCTTTAGGCACTTGTTCGTGCCTAAGACATTCTCTCAAGTATTGAGTTTCTACTTGTAACTTTTTCAGCTTGAGACATTCTTTTTTTAAGTTTTTTAACATAATGTCAACAGTACCTTGTGTGTTTGAAAGATTCACATTATGAGCAAACCCCACATTGTCCCTGTTAATCCATTCCAATAAATTCAATGCTTTAGTTAAATCAGGATGAAAACTAGCATTCTGCTGTATCTGTGTCCTCCGTTGCTGTAATCCAAAAGAAACGAAAGTGCTGGGTTGTGTAACAGTAAAAGCACCTGTAGTACTGGCGCTTTCTCATTGGTTGGGGCTGCCTTGCCCTAAAGGAATAGTAAGAAGGGAGTCCTGGGTACCATTGTTGCAAACAGGTTTAAATTGAACATTGTTATTGACCAGTAAATCGATTTTGTGACCCAAACCCGAAATATGGGTATTGAAAGAGACAATAAGATCAGTCACCTTGTTTATAGCTGTAGTAAGTTCATCATGCATGTCCCTGGTGACCCTCCACTCTGTGTGGAAGAATCCATACGGAAAACCAAACAAAACAGTACTAAACTGAGAAACCACAAAGCGAGCTGACACCACAGGAACAAGAATAAAATTTAATGTTGAGCACTTTCGTCACAAATTACAGTTGACTTCTTCAGGAAAAAACAGAGTATCTCCCCTCAGCTCCTTAAATACTCATTACAAAGACATCATTAACAGGTGTGTGTTGAACACCATTTACATTTAAAGATACGGGCTCCCTTTTTCTTACATACAAAACTAAAAGTCATGTTGCACTACTTATGATATCTAATAATATTAAAAACTTAAAACCTAAGATGTTAACATAAGTTATATGAAATAATAAAATATTCTAATAATAATATTGTAATAATATAATAATAAAAGTTAACAAATTACATAAAAAAGTTTGCTTTTAGTTTCAAAAAACTAGTCAATGACATCATGTCATTCAGTCCTGGATTACTGTTGGCATTAACCCTCAATTACCATAACAGTTTTTTATATTCAAGTAGATATTCTATAGGGCAACTCAGCCACTGGGGATGCACAAGCCAGTGCATTTCTTTGTGCCGGTCCCAAGCCCGGATAAATGGGGAGGGTTGCGTCAGGTAGGGTATCCGGCGTACAAATTCTGCCACATAACTTAGGAGAAGAGAAGGTCGAAGGCATGCCCAAAGGCAGGAACAGAGGAGGAAAGTTAGGAGTGTAGCAGTGAGGGTAGGAACTTTGAATGTTGGCAGTATGACTGGTATAGGAAGAGAGCTAGCTGATATGATGGAGAGAAGGAAGGTTGATATAGTGTGCATGCAAGAGACCAGATGGAAGGGAAGTAAGGCCTGGTGTTTAGGAAACGGGTTCAAATTGTTCTATCATGGTGTAAATGGCAGGAGAAATGTCATAGGGGTTATACTAAAGGAACAATATGCCAAGAGTGTTTTAGACGTGAAGAGAGTGTCTGACAGAATGATGTTTATGAAGCTCGAAACTGATGGTGTAATGATGAATGTTGTTAGTGCATATGCTCCACAAGTTGGGTGTGCGATGGATGAGAAAGAGAAATTTTGGAGTGAGTTGGATGAAGTTGTGGTGAGTGTACACAAGGGTGAGAGACTAGTGATTGGAGTGGACTTTAATGGGAATGTTGGTGAAGTGAACAGAGGGGATGAGGAAGTGATGGGTTGGTATGATGTTAAGGAGAGGAATGCAGAAGGTCAGATGATTGTGGATTTTGCGAAAAGGATGGACATGGCTGTGGTGAATACATATTTTAAGAAGAGGGAGGAGCATAGGGTGACATACAAGAGTGGAGGAAGATGCACACAGGTGGATTATATCCTATGTAGGAGGGCCAGTCTGAAGGAGATTGGAGACTGTAAAGTGGTGGCAGGGGAAAGTGTAGTTAAGCAGCATAGAATCGTGGTCTGTAGGATGACATTGGTGATCAAGAAGAGGAGGAGGAGTGTGAAAGCAGTGCCAAGGATTAAATGGTGGAAGTTAAAAAAGGGTGATTGTGAAGTGGAGTTTAGGGAAGAGTTAAGACAGGCACTGGGAGGCAGTGGAGAGTTACCGAATAGCTGGGTAACTACAGCATAACTAGTAAGGGAGACTTCTAGAAAGGTGCTTGGTGTGACATCTGGACAGAGGAAGGAGGACAAGGAGACCTGCTGGTGGAATAAGGAAGTACAGGAGAGTACACAGAGGAAGAGGCTGGTGAAGAAGAAGTGGGATTGTCAAAGAGATGAAGAAAGTAGACATGAGTATAAGGAGATGAGGCGCATGGCAACGAGAGAGGTGGCGAAAGCTAGGGATAAGGTGAATGGAGAGTTGTATGAGAGATTGGACACTAAAGAGGGAGAAAAGGATCTGTACTGATTAGCTAGACAGAGGGACAGAGCTGGGAAAGATGTGCAGCAAGTAAGGGTGATAAAGGATAGTGAGGGAAAGGTACTCCCAAGAGAGGAGAGTGTGTTGAGTAGATGGAAAGAGTATTTTGAGAGGCTGATGAATGAAGAGAATGAGAGAGAGAGAAGGTTGGATGATGTGGGGATAGTGAATCAGGAAGTGAAACAGATTAGCAAGGAGGAAGTAAGGACTGCTACGAAGAAGATGAAGAATGGAAAGGCTGTTGGCCCAGATGACATCCCAATGGAAGCATGGAGGTGCTTAGGAGAAATGGCAGTGGAATTTTTAACTAGATTGTTTAATGAAATTTTGGAAAGTCAGAGGATGCCTGAGGAATGGAGAAAAAGTGTTTTGGTACCTATCTTTAAGAATAAGGGTGATGTGCAGAGCTGCAGTAACTACAGAGGGATAAAATTGATCAGTCACAGCTTGAAGTTATGGGAAAGAGTAGTAGAAGCTAGGTTAAGAAGGGAGGTGATGATTAGTGATCAGCAGTATGGTTTCATGCCAGGAAAGAGCACTACAGATGCTATGTTTGCTCTGAGAGTGTTATTGGAGAAATACAGAGAAGGTCAGAAGGAGTTGCATTGTGTCTTTGTAGACTTGGAGAAAGCATATGACAGGGTGCCTAGAGAAGAGTTGTGGTATTGTATGAGGAAGTCAGGAGTGGCAGAGAAGTATGTAAGAGTGGTGCAGGATATGTACGAGGGTAGTGTGACAGTGGTGAGGACTGCAGTGGGAGTGACAGATCCATTTAAGGTGGAGGTGGGATTACATCAAGGATCAGCTCTGAGTCCTTTCTTATTTGCAGTGTTGATGGACAGGTTGACAGATGAGATCAGACAGGAGGCCCTGTGGACTATGATGTTTGCAGATGACATTATGATATGTAGTGAGAGTAGGAATCAGGTTGAGGAGACTCTGGAGAGGTGGAGATATGTTCTAGAGGGCAGAGGAATGAAAGTCAGCAGGGCTAAGACAGAATATATGTGTGTAAATGAGAGGGAGGGTAGAGGAATGGTGAGGATGCAGGGAGTAGAGTTGGTAAAGGTGGACGAGTTTAAGTACTTGGGATCAACAGTTCATAGTAATGGTGAATGTGGAAGAGAGGTGAAGAAGAGAGTACAGGCAGGGTGGAGAAGAGTGTCAGGAGTGATTTGTGACAGACAGGTACCAGTAAGAGTGAAAGGGAAGGTCTACAAGAGGGTAGTGAGGCCAGCTATGTTATATGGGTTGAAGACAGTGGCATTGACAAAAAGGCAGGAGTCAGAGCTGGATGTGGCAGAGTTAAAGATGTTAAGATTTGCACTCAGTGTGACTAGGATGGATAGGATTAGGAATCAGTATATTAGAGGGTCAGCTCATGTTGGACAGTTTGGAGACAAAGCAAGAGAGACGAGATTGTGCTGGTTTGGACATGTGCTGAGGAGGGATGATGGGTATATTGGGAAAAAGATGCTAAGGATGGAGCTGCCAGGTAAGAGGAAAAGAGGAAGGCCTAAGATAAGGTTTATGGACATGGTGAGAGAGGACATGCAGGCAGTTGGTGTGACAGAGCAAGATGCAGAGGATAGGAAGAAATGGAAAGAGATGATCCGCTGTGGCGACTCCTAACAGGAAAAGCCAAAAGATGATGATGGTGGTGTAGAATTTGTGGAAAAAAACAGCGGGAAAGGTGTTTGCATAGTTTATAGTAGTGTGCTGGGCTGGGCTGGGCTGAGCTGCTGCCTGTGTAATTGGCTGATTCTGATACATTTCACCTGCCAGCTATGCTAGTTCTCCTTTATTACCTTCCTACTGCTGTTTTCCCTTCCCATTGCCTTCCTGTTTAAGCCAGAGGTGCGCCATGTAAACACAATGCTCAGATGTATACGAAGCTGCTATTTCCTGGTTTACTTTTCTTTTTTATTTAAAACCTGGTGCATGGTGCGCATACCCATTTAGGCAATGTAAAGTGTGCTTGGCAGCTTCAGACACACCCTCTTTCTTAGCTCTGCTAAGCTTAGAGCAAACCAAGCCACAGGGCTTCAATAAGCTTACAGCATGCCTGATACACCCCTCTATGATGTCAGCTACCTCTTAGGCTTGCAGCATGGTCTTACTGCACCTACACTGTTGGGTGCAGGCTAGCCATGAGGGTAAATCTCTGATTCAGTATAATTTCTTTTCATTTTCATGGGATTGCCTGCTAATGCCTAGTTACAAGTCCCACACTGAGCCTTCCCCCTTAGCAACCACTATTCACTGGACTTGTTGTCTTCTGCCTGCCATTGACTATAATGGCAAAATTGTTATTTTGCAGGGAAAGCTTTTTTCAGGGTTTTTCTTTTATTTTCTGCCCAGTCCTGTTTGCACGTCACTGCCCTATGTTTAAACAAATGAAATCGGCCAAAATAAAATAAAAGTTTTTTTTTTCAACTATTTTCCATACCAATGGCCATATATTTGGCCATTGGCATGCTTTACACATTATATATACTCTTTATTTGGAGCTGTCAGGCTCTGTTTTGTAGTTTGCAGAAATGTACTCTGTTACTAACCAAGTACATTTCTAAAGGTTGCACTAGTCCTGCACGGTTGGCTGCCAGCTACCTGGATCACAAATTCACCTCATTTGCATGTTTTCACCTGCAAATGGGGTAATTTGCATACAGGAGCTGTGTCCATGCAGGAATAGTGCAGGAGCGTTCATGCACATCCCGGGAGCTTGTTTTTGGATCTCTCGGCAGCCATATTGCCTCCAGCAGCTCCTGCCCTATTCCTGCACACTGTGCAGAGTTTGCTGAATCCTGAGGAGAGTCAAAAGCTCTCTTAATATCTAAACTGATTAGAACCAATTGTTTGTTAACTCCATCTGCTAAATCTATGATTGTTACTATCTTTTTAATATTATCATAAGTTAATCTACTGACTATAAATCCTGTTTAATCTTTATTAATTAATGTTATCTACTATATCTCTCAATCTTATAGTGAAAATGGAAGCAAATATTTTGCAAAATACATTTAATAATGCAATAGGTCTATATGATGAAATTAACTTTTTATCCTTTCCTTTTTTAAGTATAGGTAAAATTATACAGAAGATTTCCATGACAGATAATTATTTTATCACTCTGGAATATTCTGAAAACTTCACTCAGTAATTCCAAAACATTTAATGGAAGCAGATTATATAATTCCATAGTTAAACCACCTAACTCTGGAGCTTTGCCATTTTCCCACTTTCTAAAACTTCTTCAACTTCTATTAAGGTAGTAGGTTTATTCAACAGACACATTTGCTGATCATTAAGTTTATTTGTAACATTCATCTTTAAACACTTATCAATTTTGCAGTCATCTGGATTATTATTTTTATCTTTATTAAGACCCACATTTTTTTTAATATTAAGCATTTCCTGTATGTCTGAAGTAGGCTTATTAGTGTGAGGATTTTGGATATTATTGATTTTTGTCTTATGGCTTAACATCTTACTTCTATTAACTAATCCATGAAGATTTTTTGGAGTCATTGCATAACTGTCATTTGAATTTTCCTAGAGCTATCTCTACTTTATGTATTAAAATTTATTGATATTTTGTTGTTAGTTTTTAATGACTTCCTTATCTAATTTCTTTGTTGTTCAGACCTCACTTTACGTATATCATGTTGTATTCCTAAAACTTTTTATCCCACTCCTTTATATTATTACTAGACCATCTTGCCATTCTATCTTTAATATGCATTTTTAAGGAACCCTATTGTATGACTTTACTAACCTGGCCATTATCATTCAAAGAAAGAAAGTTCTCAGTTTGTTCATTAAGGTAACTCTTAAAAGCTTTTAATTTAATCATATATATTAAAATTATGCAGTTAATCTGAAATGTCCTTAAATGCATTGATATATTAATGCTTAGTGCATTGTGATGAGATAAAGGACAATGAATAAGTTTAAAATAATTAACTTTATTAATCAAATCTGTGGAAGCATAAATCCTGTCAATTCTAAGTTGCAGCCCTTGTGAAAAAGTGTAATGGGTGAAAAATAATGACTTATCACTTGCTTTTACTATTAAACCTATTAAATTATTACTACTAATCCATTTGTTTAGTGCTTTAGATGATGCTATGATTTTAGATTTCTTCTGTTCACTTGTATCTTTTATACTAGATATACAGTTAAAATCTCCAGCAAGAATTAGACTACCTTTCTAATGATTTTGTAATAAGTTTAAGTGAACCTTAGCCACCTCTGCATCTATTCCAATGATCCAGTAAATATTAGCTAGTGTATAGAGTTCACTATTATATTTAATTATATATTTATACATTCCTTTATGATCATTCACAGATCCCTTGAGCCAAATATAGTAGTTCCTCTCCTCTTCGCTTCTCCCCTTTTTTAGTTAAAAGAAGTAGATGATAACATTTCATAGCCTAAATTATTTAGATATTGTATATCTTTATCTGTCAAGTGAGTCTCTTGCAAAAATATGATGTCTGCTATATTTAATTTCAAATACTTCATTAATACTTTCCTTTTGTTGTCATTGCTTAATCAATTTACATTAATAGAAAATAGATTAAAACTATCCATGCTATATATGTGAGAAAAATGTTTTACGAAGAGGTAATATGATACACCTATCCACCATATTAATGTTGTTATATATAAAACTCTAATGTATACCTCCAATACTATTTTAACCTTTCCATATTTTTGAATTCTTCCTTTCTACAAGCAAAATCACCAAAACTCCTAAGTAACAAGAACAAAAATATATCTACAACTATAACTATTTACACTACTAACAAAACACAACTTACCTCGGATACCCAAGCTCCTAGTTTGCCTATCAAACAGACAAACTACTAGACTATTTTTCTGCCAAACAAAACCCAAATTTTTATCAAGAGCTAGGCAAAAGCTTCTGTGATTTGAAATAATTAATATAATGCTGTGTATAAATTAAAAGTTAAAAAGACTACTAACTTAGATGTATATTTTGCCATTTAAAACATTTTTTCTTATTATACCTTGAAATTTTATAATCTAATTCAGTTAATCTCAAACAATAAATAATCTGGCAAATAATATGATACATATCTATTCATGTAATAGTATAATTATCTGTTAAATATTTCAAACTTATTTGCTAATTTAACATGTTATAACTAAATATTTAAATATACAAGTAGAACAGAGTGTAACATGAAAAGATAAAGTTATCTGTAAACTTAAAATGTGACAAGCAATCTAAGCTTACCAAACTATTATACAATAGGAAAGTTAATTCATATATACATTTGTCATCCTGAAAGATATATGCATATTTAATAAGTATATCAAAAGCTCTGAATTGGTTTAAAAAAAGTTATGTGTCTATAAACAGTATGTGTCTATACCTGAAATTTGTATATCACCCTCAATATGATAAATATAAAATATCTAAAATTCCTTTAACTCATTAAATTAATTAATACAAGTATGCATTTTTAAGTCTGAAGGAATTATTTTGCTACAGAGCAGAGCCAAAGTATATTTCAGCCAATAATGTATTTAAAAGTTTCACAATGCTCATTTCAAACCACATTCTCCTCTTCTAGTCTCAAAACTTTGGGAAAATTTACTTTACTCTCTATCAGAAATGAAAGAACTGACTCAGCAATAAAACACTGAACTTTCAGCTCTGAATTGTAAAATGAGTTACTCAAGTAATCTTAATGAATCCAGTAGTGTGCAATGTATAGAAAGTTACAAAGTTAATGTAACCATATTTTAGATTTCAGTTTTCAGGATCTTTTTGAATATCTTATATACTTTTCTGAGAAAATTATTTGAGATGTTATACTTTTACTTTTCTGCCGGTGCAGGTATATGTAATGTGTGTCTTCATTTCATGCAGTTTACTATTCTGGTATATTATTGTTCTGTCTTATTTGTGCACTAATGTTCTACCTTATTTTATATAACCTACATTTTAAAATTTCTCATCAAAAAACATTTGTCAGTTCTCACTTCCATTCAATGAGATCATAAAGTAACATTATTAAAGACTATAGAATGTCTATATACTTCTTAACTTACATTGCATAAAATATTTTTCTTCCCTTGTACTTTTGCATATTATTCATAAAATGTTTTCTGTTTTTATTCATATTATTATAAGCAATTTTAACTATATAGTTATTGTAATTATATTCTATATTCTATTCTATTCTATTCTATAATATTGTAATTATATACTGTTGTTCTGATCAGAGTTTCACATCCTGGCATTAGTAATTAATTACAACATTTGAAAACAAAAATTTATTATGTACAGCTGATGCAAACCTCTTCTGTAAGTTTCTCATTCTACTTAATAGGTTCATAGGTTCATAGATTAGTACTAGGCTAACTGCCCTTGTGAGCCATTTTAAGCCTAGCCAATTATCCTGTGTGAGACTCAAACCCTGCACCTTGTGTTTGTAAGTCAAACACCTTAACCATTAGGCCACCCTCCCAACCCCTAATTCTTCTAAACTATCTTAATCAGTGATAAATATCTAATTTTCATCCTTCCCATTAACATATACAGTTGTAGTTGATTACACTGCAGCATAAGCTATTAGCATTCAAAAGTAAAGTAATGTAAAAAAGTGAATGAAAGTAAACTGTAGCCAAGATGGTGAGCAGTTAACAGCACTGATATTTTGTTCTGCTTCTTTTTCAGCATTTTTGACAGGAATTTTTTAATTCAAAAATAAAAAAATATATATTGTTTTTACTATGTGTGTATAATTTTTAAATAAGTTTCTTCAAGGAAAATCAACTTTTGATTATGTTATATCTTTTTTTCTGTCATAATAATATTAAGGATTTTGACTTATTCAGAATGAGACACTCTAAATCTACCTCTCAGGATTCCACATTGAAGAAAGACATACTGTCTGTTCTCACAGAATACATGAACTTTCACTGAAAGTAGATAAACTTGATAATAAACTAGACAATGTAAAATATTGCATAATGTAAAAAACAAGTAGATGTAATGAATCAAGTTCTCAAACAGCAGTCTCCATAGATCTTATGTTTAGAGGAAGCTGTTAATGACTTAGATAAAAGAAGGACTGACAAGGAAAATCATAAGCAATTTGTTCTTAAACAAAATACTTTCTATCTGGAGGAAGTAGAGGGCTTGGAAATTAGTTCCAGAAGGAGCAACATTAGGACTTATAACATTCTGGAAAGAGAAGAAGATGACAACATGGTTCAGTTTTAAACACTTGGTTACCAAAGACTCTACACTTGCCTGAAGCCTTTTTTTCAGTATAGAGAGGGCACACATATCCCTTTTTAACATTTCCTTAAGGAAAAACCCTCCATCTCCAAGGTCAACAATTGTAAGATTTCTTTCTAGCCAAGATAAAGATTTAGTACTGAAATCTGTGTGTACAAACTCGCCAATCAAAATAAAATTATATACGATTTGATAATGTCTATTCTTCATCTGCCATGACAAAAAGAAAAGCATATATACCTCTCATAAAAACCTTAAATAAAAGTAACATCCAAGTGCAACTCATTTTATTCTGCTAAAATAAAAATATCTTTATGTGAGTGAAGATGCTCCTGAATATACATAGAAAAATAAACATTTAGATAAAGTCAAAGAAATGGACTGGAATTTGCCTTCCTTGAAGAGAAATGCTACTAGAAATGGATGGTCACTTAAAGGCAAAAATAAGAAAAAACTGAGAGACAAGTGAACAACTTTATTATTTATGACTGTAATATATTATTAATGTCCTTGATATAACTGTATAATGCTTGGAATCTGTTCTTAAGTGCTACACAGGTCTATATTATAACCTTGAATGATTAAAAGAGTGAATGCTCTTTAATCAACCCCTGAAAATTGAAAGCACTAAATCCTGAAAACATGGAGCAGTGCCTTTTTCCCCAGGGAAACAAAATCGCTGCTCCACAAAAAAAAAATCCAAACACAAAATAAAGTGAGGGGGTGCTTCACCCTCCCACCACCCCTACTTAATTATACCAAGTCCAAGATTGCACTACAGTGGAGGAAATGGCAAAGTCTCAAAAATGAACCAGTGATTTTTTTTTTTCCCCTGGGAAAACAGTCACTGTTCTGTGTGTTTGGGATTTAGTGCTTTAGATTTTAAGGGGTCGATTAAAGAGTGTTTGCTCTTTTAATCATCCGAGGTTATAATATAGACCTGTGTTTCACTTCATAAGGTAAAACATTTTACTTTGCTTATTTTCATTTTGATTTATTTGAGATGGGTACGCATAATGATGAGATGTTGTTTACTATAGTTATACATAGTAAATAATCTTTATTATGTTATTCCCTATTATATAATTATATTTATTTTAAGTATTATATGGGTTCTATTAATTTTATTTATAGTCATTTAGAATATTAAATGAGGGTCAGTGGTTGATTTGATAAAAAATCTATATAGATATTGATTGTCTGTAACTGTTGGAAGGTTTATATTGAATGATTCAATTGTTTGTGGTCTATAAGCTGTTTAAATTATTCAGTTAGGCTGACTTGTTTTTCTAAATGGTTAAGTTTGATATGATTGAATATATGGCTGGATCTATAAATGTCATGGTGTTATTGTGGGAGCCTGGTAGGTCTAAGGTGATTATTGTTCTAGTTTTCAGATGTTTAAAAAAGTGTTTATGCTTAAGTAAAGTACAAGCAAATCATATGTCAGAGATAGCACAGTGTATAATATTTCTATAGCTTTTCTGTTTCCAGTCCTTTACTTCTAAATATTTTTTTAATAATTGTTATTTTGAACAAATTTCTCTCATATACATTTGAAAAGACATTAATTTCTCTTTTCCTGATCATTGCAGCCATAATTCATGTACTTGCTGAACTTGGAACTCTTCTAGGACTCAGATTTTCATCAAAATAACTTGAGAAGCAGGTGGGAAGCAAAGCAGGTAAGGATCAAGTATCTTTACACAACTAAAAACCAAAAAAAAACACTGAAGGCAACAGAGAACAGACTCAAAAATGAGCGTAAAACAGTTTAAGCCATGCTTTTGTCAGTCAGACTTCTTCAGAAATACAAACTATAGTAAAACATCCATTTGTATATACATACACCCTTCACACATACATGTCCACTGGATCTTTAATTACATCAATACAATGAAACACTTAAACAATAAAATATAACTCTTAAAAGAAACTAAAATAAATGAAGCTAAAAAACAGTCAAAGGGGAGTCCCAAATCCACCTTTATATGACTATTTTCCTATCTGATAAAAAAACATTTTATGTTTAGAGTGTCATTAAGCCCAGGAGGGCTATCTGCTTCTAACCTTAATTGCCACAGAGTCAAACAAAATACCATTGCCAACACTTCAGCACTTGTAATTAGCATATTACTTACATCTGATTTTAATTTAACCCTGTGATGCACATACTCAATAAAAACACATAAGATTCAAAAAAGTTAATAGTTCTAGCAATTATAATTTAATGGCATACAGGAAGTATATCTAACATTTACAGATGAAGTTATATGTTTAGTTCAAATGAAATATATTAAATCTTTCACTGTAAAAAACTGAATGTTTCTATTCCCTATTATGTAAACTGCATTCGTTTAAAACATTTATTTAACATTTGTTTACTGGGAAACTACAACTTGGAATGAACCAATTTTCAACTTAGGCCTAGGGAAAAATGCTACAGATTCATGTCTTTGTAACATTGGGAGGAAACTGGAGCACTCAGAGGAAACCCACACCAACACAGGGAGGACATGCAGACTCCAGACAGAAGCACCCCAGGTGAGAATTGAACTGGAGAACCTTTTGCTGTTAGGCAACAGCACAAACTACTGCACCACTGCACTGTCCTTACATAAATATATACTTACATTTAATCTGAAGCTTAATGTTCTTAATAAACCCTTTAATTAGAGGGTAAATCTAATCTATTCTTTCAAAAGTTAAAGTTCCTTTAGTCAGAAAATAAATGTCACTTGTTTTAAGCTTTTTAACTTTAGAAGCATTTTTCTATTAATTCAACTAACTCTGTCTCTTGAGAGATGCAACATTCCAGTCCATTTCTTCAGTATTGTTAAGAATTTTATTTTTATTTACAAGTGTAGATGCCTCTTCCAGCATATCAAATACTTTGATTCCTTCAAGAAGAAATATTTTGATCTTTGCAGAAAATGCTAAAGTAGCTTTAATATTGTTATTTTTAAGTTGTTTAATCAGTAACAAGCAGGATTTCCTTCTATTCATTACTTTAATGGAAAAGTCATTGTCAGATCTGATTACATGCTCACCTATTTTAATAGGTGGGCTAGACAGTGCCCCTTTAATATTTGATATTTTTTCCATGCTGGACATAAACATAACTATTATTGAACATGGTGGTGAGTTTTCCTTCTTTGAAGGTGTTTTCAAGGATCTATGTGCCCTTTCAATCCCAAAAGATAAAGTTTCAGATAAATTCAATATTTTATGCAGCCAGGTTGTTAAGAAGTTTGCCATGTTATTTCCCTCATATTTCTCATGCATGGCATATATTGTGATATTGTTTCATCTCAGTCTATTTTTTCTAAATCATTAGCTTTATCTATAAGCCAGCTATTTTGTTTTAGGAGGAAGTCAGTTTGTCGCTCACCTTCAGTTATTGTTCTTTCATGGCCATTTAAAGCTTCTTCTAAACTTCTAATTTGTAGACTTTGTTGTTTTCTAAGAATTTCTAAATGATCCATCTTCTTTCTGCATTCTTTACACTTTCTATTTTAGTGTCCAGTTTGTCCATTTTTATTAAGCATTCTTCATGCTAAATAATAGTGACTAGATAGTCTTTTTAACAGAAGAATCCCGAGTACAATTTTTGAGTGGCTTATGTTGTAGTCTCTTCTCACTTAACCAAGCAGTTGAAATTCTGACAGGAAAATTACATTTCAATAACTTCAAGTTATAAATCTTTTGTTCTACTATATATATATATATATATATATATATATATATATATATATATATATAAATGCTATCAAATATCTCCAAATTCCTATTTTTTGATTAAATTTTCTGTCAGAGAAAAGTTTTCAGTCACAGAGCTTCACTAGTCACTGCTTGGCCACACACACCTCATTTGATGTTTTGTTACAGTCTTATAGCCCTCTGACTACTCATTGGTATTTTCTTACCATCTTATAGCACTCCAACTACATATCAGCATTTTGTTAGTTTTGTAGCAGTGTAACTGCCCATCAGTGTTTTGTTACAGTCTTCTAACATTTCGACTGCCCACTGGTTGTTTTATTATATAGTTTTGTAACACTCTGTGTAAACAGGCAGAATTCTGGCATAATTCATGTCTGGACATTTCCTGAGATAGTGTTGGAGTGCATAATACCACACATTGCAACATTCTTGATGATACTGTTTCTCTGCTGCTGTAGTATGATAAATTAGTTAGGTAGGAGCTCTAATCCCAGACTTGGCAAGTGTATTTGTGTGTGTCTGTCTGTCTGACCTTGTCTGTGTAGAGAGCAATGCTTTTTAGGGTAGTCACAGTCCATACAATTCTTACGCTTTACTTTGGTGAGGCTGCTGATGTCATCCACCTAGAAATGCACCTCTGGGATGGTTGCAGCCCCCTAATCTCTGTGGTGCACCCTGTAACTGCATACTGCTGTAGTGCGATAAAATAGATAGGAGTTCTAATCCCAGTCTTGGCAACTGTGTGTGTCTGTCTGTGTAGAAAGCAATGCTTTTTAGGGTAGTCACACCCCCTACAATTTAAATGCTCTACTTTGGTAAGGCTGTTGATGTCATTCACCTAGAAATACACCTCTGAAAACAATGCAGTCCAGTGATCTCTGTAGCGTATGCCATAACTGCATACTGCTGTAGTGTGATATAGACCTCTGTTAGGGGTGCTATACCCACACATGTCAGTTGTGGATGTTTTGTGTGTGTGTTTCAATGTCTGTGTAGGGAGCAATGCGTTTTAGGCTAGTCACACTCAATACATGTCAAATGCCCTAATTTCACAATCATGCTGATGTCATTCATTATTAAATACATTTTTGAGCATGGAGTTCTTCAGTGATCCCATGGTCCATCCTATAAGAGCTGCATGCTGTAGTGTGATATAGACCCCTGTTAGGGGTTCTATACCCACACATGTCAGGTGTGGATATTTTGTGTGTGTTGTAATGTCTGTGTAGGCAGCAATGCATTTTAGGCTAGTCACACTCAGTACATTTCAAATGCCCTACTTTGGCAATCCTGCGGATATCATTCATTGTGAAATACACCTTTGGGGAAGGAGTTTGCCAGTAACCCCTGTGGTGCATCCTATAACAGCCTCCATACTGTAGTGTGATGATATAGATCTCTGTTAGCAGTTCTATACCCACACATGTCAGTTGTGGATGGTTTGTGTGTGTGTGTCACTGTCTGTGTAGGGAGCAATGCATTTTAGCCTAGCCACACTCACTCCAATTCAAATGTCCTACTTTCGCAATCCTGCAGATGTCATCCAATGTGACATACACCTTTGGGGAAGGAGTATTCCACTAATCTCCATGGCACGTACTATAACTGCGTAGTGCTGTAGTATAATGTCATCCAATGTGATATACACCTTTGGGGAAGGAGTACTCTAGTAATCTCCATGGTGTGTACTATAACTGCGTAGTGCTGTAGTGTAATAAACAAGTTGCATAGGGGTTCTACTCCCAGACATGACAGGTGTGTGTGTTTGTAATTCATATCCTGTGTGGAGGTGGGTGTGAGTGTGTGACACCTGGGCCCAATGTGGAGTAGGTTTTGCAAATTTCTTATATGGCGGTCCTAGTATATATCACAATGTCCACTGTACAGGGATAACAGATGTGGAATAGCTGTGAGGCTAGAGTGCAAATCCATACTCATACATGTGACATCAAGGCCAAGCAATCACAATTAGCAACCCAAGAGCACACTCACACACACACACACACACACACACACACACACACACACACACACACACACACACACACACACACACACACATTTGCGTCCCAGTGAGAGTGTGTCTGTGTTGACGCTGGCACCTGTTCATGTGGACAGGCATGTGTACTTCACCTACCGTATAGCTACCATATCCCTGTTGCAGATGTCACTCACCACCATATATATGTTCTGAGGAGTCAACAACAGGTAACCTATGTGGTGCATCCAATAACTGTATAGGACTATGATAGTACTGCATAGTCGTCAGGGATTTGATACCCTGTGCTGGTAGGTGTGTGACACAAACATGCTTAAGTTTTACTCTCCTACCCCTCCCTGACTTGTCATTGCCTCTGTCTGCCTCTCTCACTCCCTCACTGGCGAATGCAGAGACCTACACCTGCTTTGTTTATGCAGCAGCATGTGCATTTCAAGTGATGTTCATGATCAGCTGATGGCCTCTGCATGAATGGCAGCCCTCCCCTAGCTGATTGCATTTGGAACAGCTGTGGTAACATTCCCATAGCCAATTGCATGGAAACACACTCCAATATCTAGGAACATCATGTTGGTGATGGGCCTTTCCATTCACTGTGAGCAGGAACTCAATCTGTTGTTTGGCAAACAGCATCTCAGATGGATTGCGAATTTACCTCTGACAACATACACTGTGGAAACAGGCCAACACACAGGAGGGGATGTGCCTGACCTGACTACAGACTGTAAGGGCTGCTATACTGCATTCGGAGTAATGTTGGTTTAACAGGGTGTGTGCCAATATGGCTGTCCTACATGTATTAATACCTGTCATGTCAGTTCTATGTTTATGAGGACTCCCCATCTGTAGGGTCATCTGCAGACTGGGCAGTATGTGGTGCCTTCGGTTTCATGTGTTACCCACAGTGCATGTATGTGAGAATTGCAGAAGGTAGTGTGAGGATTGCAGGCTGTAGATGTTAAAAGTCGGGGCAGTTACTGACTTCATATCCCTCATAGGACACATTTTGCGACAAACCCTGTTACAACAGTAAATGTAAGATGTTATCATAGCAACATTTCAATATTGGCCCTGTGTATGTGCTTCCAGCCATAACTCTGTCAACCTTTGTACATATGTCATGCATTAAGAGGTGCACATGTGGTGTACACCATAATTACTGTCATCATATCTAATAACAAGCCAGTGAGATATCAGACTGCTACACATGTTATGTACAGTAGGGTTATATTTGATGACATAACCTGGACATTCTGTGGTTGTTTGTACAGTACTGAGATCTGTGTACTTATGGTGAATGTTGACAGTGTATGTATTGTCAATATGTACCTTGGCCTGTTTACAGACTGTGGTAGATGTCATCATTCTAGGTCCCATCCTATCTGATGTTACATGTTGCTCCACTGTATGTTACCGTATTGGCTTACATGTTTGTAGGGCCATACACACACATGTCCCATATCACAGACAGGCATCAGATTACACCGTGTAGTGGCCCAGTATATGTAGGATTAGTGTGTGAGTGGCACATATGAGGATGGTGTTGAACAGATAGTCCATATACTATAATATTATGCTAGCTTACCATATGTGGCTGTGTCTGTGTTCACATTGGTTGTGGTTATGCACTTCCACACAGGTGTATCTTACCCTGTGCTGTGACATGCCTGCAGAGCCTGCTATATATGCAGGTACATGTGCATTCCCTCATAGGAGATGTAGGCCAGTGTTGAGCCAGTCTGCCTGTAGCCTGCACAGTGCTTTGTTATATGCCTAGCAGCTTAGTGTACTTACCCAGTGAGATGTTATGTGCAGACACTTGCCAGATGTACTGCTGCAGGGCCTCCCTTAACAGTCATGTATGTCAGACGGAGCGGTGGGATGCTGTACAGATGTATATCAATATCTAGTGGGTAGTATGTGGCCATGGCACCTCTGTACCAGCAGTTATTATGTGTCAGGACAGACAGGGGTGTGTGAATGCATAACCTATGTGGGCGAATGTATATCAGTCGTTATGTGTTATACCCATCTACATGGGTGTTAACATCCATATTGTCAGGCTTAGTCCACGTGCTCTGCACTAAGGGGCTTCTGTGTATACCTCTGGACTGTACAGAGTGTGTCAGAATGTCCACATCTATTGGCCAATATCTCTGCTGTAGTCCACAGGAGCATTATGTGCTTGCAGCAGTACTGTACTATGATGTCCTTAGGGTGTATGTCAGTAGCCAATGGCGCACATGTGAAACGCAGATGTGACCTCCTACACACACCATGTCTGTAAAGACAATCCCTATTACAGTAGCAATAATCTACTAATATACCTGCTATACATACTGACATACCCTTGCCCTATGAAGTTGGGACTATAGGGGCTGAGGTAGGGCTACACCCCATGTTCAGGACATATGGTGAATATATATGTACATATGATTATCCAGATATCTATATAGATAATTACACATGTACATATCGGCATATATAGAAGGGTGTGTATGTGTACATAGATATGCATATACACACCCAGATATATACATATACAGAACATTATATTATATACAGATAGTAATACATATGCACATATACATATACCATGTTGCCATTCCTGCCAGCAGTCCACTGCTGTTGTATCTCCCACACATACGGTGGGGCTGGGGCCATATACGTGTGGGCTTCACCTACACAATACATGCGTGCCCATATGCACTTCAGAGGCCAGTGTATGTAACAGTGGTATATGGCCCTGTATTACTGAGTCTTGGGGGGGGGGATGTACCATACATAACCTAGGCTGTTACAAAATGTGGGGGTATCAGGGGTGAGCTGCCGTAAGGTATCTGGATGTACAGTAGCATACATTTCACCTATCTTGACATTACTTACATAAAGTGGGTTACAGCAGGCCTACTGCCTCCTGCCATACAGACTGTTCTGTTTGCCAGTGTGCCTGTGATGGTGTCAGTTATGCCTTGTTATGTATCAGTTACATCCCATTTGGCCAACTGAAGTCTGTACCACCTAGTGATTGTGTACGGAGTGCAGATTGGGGCTGCTGGACTATACACCTGCATCACATACTGCTGATTGTATGGCATCCTTTGTCCCAGTCTGTCATTACTATTGTATGATTTGAAGGACTTGGCCCGGACAGCAACAGTTGCGGACCTTTCCAGACTACTGTATTAGTATAACTGTTTCACAGTTGCATTACTCTGTTTATATGGATGTCAGTGTCTGAACAGCTATATGACATGGCATATACATCTGTAATAGTACACAGATAAAGGTATACCATTTCTGCAAACCTGTGTGTGGTGTTTTATCCTATGACATCTCTGTGGGTATATGTTGCAGGCAACATATATCATTTGTATGGATGGCTCATCAAGTGTCCAGTTGTTAGGGTGTTAACTATAGGCATAGTGGCTGTTCCATATTGTGTGTGCCTACTACATGAGTATCTTACTGTACATATCTCTGCATGTGTATGTGTAGTCACATATATAGCTATATATATGTATATATGTATATATATATATATATATATATATATATATATATATATATATATATATATATATATATATATATATATATATGTGTGTGTGTGTGTGTGTGTGTGTATCTGTATCTGCATATATGTGTCTATGTATATGTATCCTGGGGATGTTGATAGCGTCCACGTTTTACATTTCCTATGGGAGCCAGACCATACTGCATGATATGTTACTACTACCAGCCTGACATCCTACAGGTGGGATGTAGTACTGTTAACATCTTGTGCCTATGTTGTGGCAGGTCCTGGTTATGGGATCTGCAACACTTGGTAGTATATTGCAGGGCAGATGGGTTTGGCTGTTGGGGGTGAGTATACATATTTGTACAAGATGTATATTGTCTGGGGCCTCTCAACCCCTTTAATGGTGCATATGGAAATTTATGATTTAGTTACTCTCCCATTGATATCTACACATGTATGTCCATATATACCTAAATATATATATATATATATATATATATATATATATATATATATATTTCTGCTTACATATATGTAACTATGTCCGTATATACCTACATAGATACATATCTGCTTACATTTATGTAGCTTGCTGTGTATATGTAGACATATAGGTGTAGACATATATATGTGTTGATGTAGGCATTTGCATGTTTATATATATTTATATATATGTATATATTTATATTTATATATATATATATATATATATATATATATATATATATATATATATATATCTACATATATAGATATGTTGTATCCATGTAGATATTAATATATTTACACACACACATACATCTAGATGTTGGTATACATTCTCTGTACTGTTGCATGACTGGGCTGGATGATTTTGTTGTTGTGTCTTTCGGCTTTTCCCGGTTAGGGGTCGCCACAGCGGAAGTCTGGTCCGCTAATGATTGGCAGTAGATTTTTACGTGCCGAGTTGCCAGCTCTGACGCACAACCTTCAGCGAAGGTACGCCCATTCACGCATGTCTCCACACAGCAGACGCTCTAGCAGAGAATCGAACAGGACAACATCTTACTGTAAGGCGACAATGCTATTGCAGCACCACCACCTCAAAGTATGACTGGGCTGGATGATATGTTTCCGAAAACATCAGATTTGCATGTATCTGGCATGGCTTAGTGGTAAATCACTTTGTCTATGGTGTGCAGGGTGCTGGGTTTGAGCCTTGCAGAGGCTGCTTATTTTGTTGCTAGGCAGAACATGGGCCACTGGATACGGAGTGATTAAGGCACTTTAAAGCAGTTGTAAGCAGGTCTGTGTGTGTTTGTGCGGAGGTAATCACTGCTAACTCCTGATTACAGTTTCTTATATTCAGCTTCTAAATTGCTTAATCTGTGTAAGCAGTGCTTACCCCCGTGCAAACAGGCTTAGACCCACTTACTGCTGCTTAAAAGTTCTTACTCCCGCTTACCCGTGCACTCATTTCTTTAAAAGACAAGAAAAAGGGTTGATAGGAAAGTGGTGAAAAAGGGGCACAAAGAGGGAAAGACAGTAGGGAAAATAGCTAGGGATGTGGAGGAAGGGTGTAGGGAAGGTCCATAGCTGCCCATTTCTTCTACAGCAACAGCTGTGCATATACACTGAATTTGGAGGTAGATTTGGACACTCAAACCCCTGGGAGAGGGGTGAGGACAACAATAATAAGTTGTGATGCCAGTTAGACCGGATTACATGTGTCCAGTGGACATGTGTGTGAAATGGACAGCTATGTATGGGGCGAGATATTTTTGTGGGAAGAGATTGCCCTTTTTTTTTCAGGTGAGAGTGGGATGTTGGGGAGGGGTAGTAGGTATATTTGGGGAGATGGGTTAGGTAGGTTAACAGACAAGACACACAAGACGCATACAGGGGCGGTATATGACACATGTGGGGGGTAAACACCTTGATGGGGATGGGTGTTGGGATATCGAAAGCCCACAAGCCCCCTAGTGGTAACAGTGGGACTGAGGTCCCCACACATGGGCAGTCATCACTGCACCTTTACAGCCCCGAAGGTGGCTGTGCTGGAGGCTGAGCCGCAGAGCCAGGCTGACTCTCTAATCATGACATGCGGACCTCGAGCTGTCGTGGAAGATCACCAAACTGCTCGTTGATCTCTCTACACACCACGACTTCAACCTGGCAATGGGTGACGGGTGCCTGTCCATGCCCACTCCCAGGGGGGGCCAGCCCCATCCCCTGAGGTGGTTCCACCCGAAGGTCATACAGGACCAATGGAAAGGGAGGTCCAGGGTTGGGCCCCAGACATGCTGGTGCCTGTTGCCTCAGCCAGCTGAAGTGGGACAGGTGAGTCCTCTGGGACCGGCCTTCCCAAGCGTGCTATAGTGTTTAGATTTCATCATCATATATGGGTTAGTAATAGTCAACACATTCCAGGGTTAGGTATAACAGCATGCATAGATATTCCCATTAACCCAGACACCAGATACGGAACAGTTGCATAGCAAACAAAACACATGCACATATGGGACCACAGTGGTAATAAAAACAGCACGCAGGTACGTTGATGGCACCATGCCAACAATGTTGGAATAATTCAATATGGCACATGCATGGGAACCATTAAAATATTTATCAATTGGACATTATCAGAGTCAGTACATACCAGTTGGGGTGGGTATGTTGATTATTGTTGTAGATAAGGTGGGGGGGGAGAAAGATATCAATTAACAAGTAGCATATTCCTGTACTCCACATTACTTTCCTAGTCAGTGCTGTTATCTGTACCTATTAGCGCTACCTGAATGTTCCCACACACAGTACCAGGTTCAACATTACTATTATGCACATACATCTCAATCTGTTACTGTACACACTCTGACCAAAGCTTAACAATTTGGGGTGTAAATGGGACATACGTGGCTTCTTAGTCACATAAGGTATTGGGGAGTTGCTAGTGTGCCACGTTTGTTGCCATAGATGTGTGTCAATCAGTTGTATTTCCTGTTTGCTACCTATACATCTGGGATCATCCCACTGATTTCCTAGGGGGACAGGTTGATAGGCAATAGATATGGGCCATTTTAATAGACATTCTGGACATATCTGTACAGTTGTGGGGTATGATTCTGTATGCAGACTACTACCACTGGCAGGATTTGAACCATGGCTGTGTGTGTGCTAAAAAAGCAACAGTTCACATCTCATTTGTATGTGCTATTTGGTTTTTGCTGTCTGTATTTTGCCTGTTTACTGTCTATTTGTCTCTCAGTTGTACTAAATGGCCTCTGGGTATTACACCTGTCATATACAGGCATTCCTATACATTTAATTTATGGTGCATGGTGTGGGTAACAGTGCTTAATACTACAGTACTAGTACATGATTGCAAATCTGCATTATCATATGATACCAGAATATACAAATGCAGTCCAGTAGTTAGACCTGTTTTGTCAGGATATTACACTTTTATTGCCATACAAACAATATGAGACTCTTCCTGCCATATTCCCTAGTGTATGCATTACTTGCCTTGAATAATACAGGTTTTATACTAGCAATTAATTTACTACTACTTTTATTTTTATTTCCTATGACAGTAAAAGCATGAGTATTACTGACCTGCCTCGCTTCGCAACCATGCCAGGTGGCAGATGTGGGCCTCCTGGTTCACAGCCCACTCCGTTGCAGCAGTGGGGGACATAAGAGGAATATTTAGTTATACCTATCCATGCTATAACTGAGCTGGCACTTATTACACACATACTGGGGTGATACTTACACACATCTGGAAAATCCCCTGATGCTCGAGCCTCTTGGAGTCACTCCTCCAAGAGGTCCCCCTTCTGCCACTTCAGGTCGGCATAGTGGTGCCTGACTTGCTCACCTGTTTGCGGTATGTTAGTGGCACTGGTGAGGTCATGGGCGAGACAGTCCCAGGCCTCCACCTTATATTGGGAGCCCTGGTATTGACCCTGCAGCAGTCTCTGTGCATGGTCTTTAACTAGGAGTCCTGCCATGACCTTGGACTCCTGGATGCACCAGCAATGCACCCAAAAGCGCACTCCTTCTCCTCTTACTGTCATTGTGCTTGAAAGGGGAGCTACACCCAGTTATGAGATGTATTCCCACCTCTTGGGTTTAAGTAGGGCCGATTTCCTGCACTTTTCCATGACTGTCCGGTTTTGAAAAGCTAAGCTATGGGCAACCTTGCTTACCTAAGGTTGGCATTGTTTAAAGGAGTATACCACTGGGCACAAAGAGTTAGCTGATCTACACATTGTTCACACCTCCTAAGCTGGCCTGTGCGATGCTTAGCATTGCTTACATTAGACCTTCATCATAATGCCTTTTTGGCATTATGTTATTATTCATTACACCTTATATGTATGCCTGGTATCCCTGATTGATGTGTACGTACACTGTGTGAAGTCCTTGTGTTTTACTGGGGACTTCAACACCCTATTAAAATTACACCTCCCTTCTGGGCTTACTGATGTACTCCAGTTCACATATTTATGTTATGTAGTGGGTTATGGCACATATGACTGTATACTGAAGCCTTTCACAGGTTCAGTTTGGTTATACTATGGTGAGGACATGTTTACTACTACCTCATTCTTCTGTACTTCTGTGATGTTTTGGTGGATAACTACTGGGACTGTGGTGTATAGGGTCCTGGGTTCAAGACCTACATGGCTGTTTATTTTGTTGATGGGCAGAACAAGGGCCATCGGATACAGAGTAATTAAGGCACTTTTGAGCAGTTGTAAGTGGGTTTGCGTGATGGTAAGCACTGCTAACCTGCCATTACATCTGCTTACAGAGAGTTATCTTTAGAATTGCTTAGCCAGTGTAGGTATTGCTTACCGCCGAGCAAACAGCCTTAAGGCCGCTTACTAGTGCTTACATATGCTTACTACTGCTTATTTGTACTTATTCATTATGACACTGACACCTCACATGTGCATTTACTGCAGTAGTCCAGTTCATAAATATGTTATTTAGTGGGTTATGCAACAAAAATATTGGTCATAACATGCTTTGCCATGTAAAATAGAATGTGCGACTTGAACTGGGAATGCCTGCTCGTTAGGTGAATGTTCTGCCCACTACACTATTGCTGTGCTGCTTCATTTGCATATATCTTCCTTGTTTTCCTCTTCAGCCTTTTGAGCTGCTTTAACCATAGCTAAGCAATGGACACACCTGCGCATCTATGGTTAGCTTTAATCGGATTTAAAAAAAAATAGGGTTTCTTCATTTTATTACTACATTCTGTTGCTGTTATACACAAGGGGGACTGTTGGTGGGGATATGTGGTCACCTGTGAGCGGTCTCGCACATTACATACCCCTTTCTACTGTTCTGCATTGCAGGGCCATGTTTATTCTGAGAGCTCTGCTCTCAGAAACACCCCTGCACTCTTACACACTCCGTGTAAGCCTAGGAGCTCGGGCAGCATGCCTTATTAATATGCATGGCTCGCTGCTGTCCTGCTCCTAAATGGTCACTTCTGTGCAGGACTAAGCTAGTCCTGCACAGAAGTTTAGTAAATCTGGGGGTTTATTTATATATCGATAAATGGAGCAATCAATTGCATTTCATGGCCATTCACTTTATCAATCAGCAGATGATTCGACATAGTGAATGACACCCATAATGATTATATTATATTATATTATATTATATTATATTATATTATATTATATTATATTATATTATATTATATTATATTATACTATATTATATTGACTGGAGCTGGGACCAGTCCATTTTCAGTGGAAGCCAGAGTAGTAAAATGTTTTTAAATAAACCTTAAAACAATACTGAAAGTGTGTACAGCAAAATAATTAGCAGGCATGACAACACCTGCAAAATGTTAGTTAATATAGCTGTTTATAAAATATGCAGGCAGTTATACCAAGATTATTAAACTTTATAAAGACTTATACCAAAACAAAAGAAGCAAATATAATCTATTATTATGTATCCAATCACTTTACAGTGTTGGAAGATCCTGGAAAGATCAAATAGCTTTCATTTAGGAATGCTATATTAAAAAAAAAAAAAAAAAAAAAAGTTTTGACATTGTAAAAGAGTAACCATGCTGTAGTTCAGTAGTGCAGTTCTGTAGTAGTATTTTTGTACTTTACTACAGTAAATTGAAGTAGATTTGACCACCAGAACACAGTTTATTCACACAAGTTTATAATATCACGTATAATATTGTCAGTTTGCATAATGCAGAGTATTGGCTTCTTGTATTGCTTTACAAGTTGCTTGCATTTGTCATCCTCATCTTGCAGAAGTTGAGAATAGATAGCAATGGTCCTGAATGTAGTGGCACTGGGTTACATCTCTTACCACTCAAGTTTCTTTTTTTAGACAAACGTATGTCTAAAGCTGTGGAGCATGCCCAAGTCTAAGGAGCTACAATGCCCATTAAACTGAGATAGATGGTGTTTAAATAGAGAAGTGCCTTATCAGATATGGATCACAGAATCATGGGAAGTACATAGCATTTGAGTCATATGATTATTTACACCTTGCCAATACCCAACCTCATGCTGTATCTGTCTTCACAAGAATGGCAAAGCAGATCAGCCAGGGAGGAAATTTACAGGTACCCATCCAATCGTACAGACTTAATCTGAAGAATTTTAAGGTGCCACTTTGTTTAACATGCAGTGGAGGTTTTTCCAGAGGAGGAACATGTAATAAATGTGTTTCTCTGATGTGTTTTATTTATGTGCTGATGGGTCTGGTATTACTGAAGCTGCTTGACTTGCTAAGGTACAGGAGATCATGGAGGATGGAGTCTCTAGTGGCATGTAATGCAAGGTATAGATCACCAAGCCAGAACATATAAGAAACAGAGTAAAGAGATAACACTTCAAGCATTTATTGGTAGTTCAGGAACTTTAGACAAACAATCATCTTGGTTAGGAACCTCTATGGCCCTTCCAGTTGCTTACCATGTTAACAAAGATATATACCAAATGGGCATTGTACTCAATACTTAGTTTAACAAGGGCTGCCTAAAGAGGAATGATAACTTCTTTGACCTGTATGTATGCCTTTAGATATTGGTTGTGCTAAATAGAAGATGTTTTGAGTAGTGCAGCTGCATGACAGTTAAAGTAGAGGGAATTATCAACCCAGGTTCAAAGACTGGCTGACTCTGTCATGATTTTTGGAATGTGGTATTGGTTGTATTGTAGGTTGAGTGACAGAACTGTTTACAAAATTGGATAATGCTACACTTTTTGCATTTGGTTTTAGCCCTTTATGTATACCACTTGTTTGCTGGCTTTAATTTCTGCTGTAATTAATGGGTATCAGAGGAAGATTTGACAATATCATCCAGTTTACAGTCATCTGCAAGCTTACTTAACTAAAGGTCTTGATTCCCAGTCTAGAGATTAAAAAGTAGATGTCAAAAAGAAGGACCCCAATACAGAGCCCTGTGGCATACCACTAGTTATTTTCTGAGGAGGTGCCTGCTACCTTTACTATGTTGTTTCTGTTTTTCAGCCATTTGACAATCTACCTCACCATGTATTGACTTAGTTTGAATTTAGTTAGTGTGGTGCTGCTCTTCATACAACAGCAGTTAGCAGTACCTTTGTATGGACGCAAATGCTTAGAAGCTCAGTTTTTCCCTAAACAGCTGTCAGGTCTTCCAAGCTTTTCTGCTGCTCCAGGAGCAACTCAGTTGTGCACTGAGCAGCATTGCCTTATTGCTCAACCTTAGCCTACACACAGTATGGGCCCCTCTTTTTGTCTCTGTGCTACCGGCACAGCCCTGTCAAATTAACCCATTTTCTTCCCTAATAAAACATACAGTAAGAGCCTGCTATCATGGCTGGACAGTTTCCTATCATCTCTTTGACCAGCCTGATAGACATGGGCATTCTGAGGCAATGTAGCAATTTTCTCATGTATACTTACTCCTGAAACAAACAAATACTTTATGTGAGAGAGATGTAGTTACATTATGAAACTGGAGGCACGACTCTCACATAAGGACAAATTGAATGCCAAACAGGTTGACAGCGCACACACATTTCTCACACTAAATAAGGACACCACACATAAACCCACATATGTGGAGGTACTCACTAGTAACTTACCAAAAGATCAGAGGCCTCCCAGGCAGAAACCACTTGCACACATAACAATACAAAAAACAACCACAACACATAATAATACACACACCAGTGTCTCAGCAAATAAGCCCATAAGTACCTCTACATAAGTGGGTTTATGAGTGGTGACCTAATGTATTGGCCACTGGTGACTCCATTGTGTGAAACAAGGATGTTCCCCTTGCCAGGCTGGATAAGGAGCGGGTTACTGTTAGCTGCCTGTCAGGTACCAGAGTCCATCAAGTCACTCAAGCACTCAAGTCACTCAACCACAAGTATCAGTATGAGTTTGTCATAGTCCATGTAGAGGTGAATGGCTTGAAACATATCTGACTGGACTATATGAAGAGAGACATGACTGAGCTCTCAGATTATGTGTCATAGGCAGGTATAAGCCTAGCTTTAAGCAGCATTCTACCTTCTCCAAGGATGATGCCTCAATACAAAGAAAAAATGCTTGACTTTAACAACTAGCATAGCTTCTGGTGTCAGTCCAAGGGGACCCAATATCTGTCAGCCAGGGAATATATGATTGACAGGCCACCCTGCTTTGCCAGAGATGGTCTACACCTGTCTCCTCTAAGCTTTGGATACTGGCAAAGGCATTAGCCACCCCTATTATGCCCTTTTTAGGCAGTGTCAAAATAACCAACCTCCCAACGTAACAAACTTTTCTGTATATAAACTCAAGATACTGCTGCTTAATGCTAGGAGTCTAAACAAAAAACTGCACTCCCTGGAAGCACTCCTCACTTTGGAAGATGCTGACATCTTGCAGTCACCGAGACATGGTTCAAAAGTGCAGAAAGTGCTCCGACATTGCTGGGCTACAAAGCCTTCCATATGTTCAGACCACAAACTGAGCATGAAAGGTCCAAAGGATGAGGCATATTAGTCTTCATTAAGGAGAAGTACACCTCTAGACTGGTCAAACAATAAGACTCTCTTGAGCTACACCATGTCCAATTAACTATAGGCAAAGCCCTTTATCCCATCATAGCTAGCTATAGGTTCCCTCACCATGAAACAGGAACCATACTACATACCTGGACTTACTGGAGTCACTTGCTAGCTGTCTAGCCCAATACCTTACTCATGTGTTATTTTAATTATCCTACCATCAACTGGGAAACATACATAACTGCAAACATGCTGGATCAGAGGTTCTTGGACTTTATCAATGCAAATGCTCTGGAACAGCTAGTCAGCATACCCACAAGAGGCTCAAATGTCCTGGACATAGTACTCACTAACATGGATAAGCATTGCACCCTCCCCCCTCCTGTGTGATGTCCTCCCTGGTAAGATGGGACCAGAAATAAGTGTCAGTTGTGTAATTTTAAGACTGAATACCCAATCAAGCTCACAAATGCTTACAAATGTTTCTAATACAAATTACCTCCAACACAGTGATGGTATTAGAAGTTTCAAAGTCCTCTCAAACTCAGATAATATGTACTCCTATGCAGAGATGTACAGCAATGCCCAGTATAACCACTTAGGCAGTTGTATAGAATCAGCTGTACCTGACCAGAGTAAAACTAGGTCTTGCCAAAAAAAAAAGAAAAAAAAGCCTCCCTTGTGGATCTCTAGTATAAACAGGCTATACAGCAAGAGAAAGAAACTAATGTCCAAGAACAAGAGGAAACTAGCTCAGCAGAGGAAGAAATCCCCCCCTAGCTTAAACAAATGACAGATCTTGTCAAGTCCTCCAAAGCTAATTACAAAGCAAAAATAGCCTCCCTGGCTAAGGCTAATCACAATGCATTTTTGAACTACATCCAAAATCTAAAAAGGAATACCCAGTTATGCACTGAACTGGTTGTGAATGGCACCACCCATACTCAACTGAATTAACAGCCAACCTGCTAGCTGACAGTTTTGGAGAAAACTTCACCCCTCTGCCCCCTCCATTCATCCTCCAAAGTATACCTGCCACCATTCCTCAGCCTATTATATCAAGAGAGCAGACTATTTCAGCACTCTATAAGGCCAAAAAGATGGCATCAGTGGGACCAGACAAAATCCCAGGGTGCCTTAATACACCTTAAAACATGACCTAGCAGACCCACTTGGATCCTTGTTTAGCCACAGCCCAAGAACTGGCTATGTCCCAGTGGAATGTAGAACAGTAACAGTAATCCCTCTGTACAAAGGGGACCATCAACTTGACCATGACAATTATAGGTTCATAAGCTTGGTTAGCCTCATCTGCAAGGCCATGGAAAGAATCATTATGGACCTTATTAACAAGGACATAGGCAATCTCCAAACTATGGACCCAACAAAGTTCAGATTTGTTAAAGGAAAATCATGCCTGTTAAACATGGTTGACATCTTCCCGAAAGTCAACAAGGCCCTGGAGGAGGGGAAAACAGTGTATATCTTGGCATAACCAAGTCATTTGACACAATCCCCCATTCAGGTATTATAGAGAAACTCTATCATTTGGGAAATAACCTTTACATTACACATGGGTAGCCAACTGGCTCACCGACAGGACACATACAGTCAAAGTGGGTGACTTCACACCTCTAGCAAAAGACCAGTCACCAGTGGTGTACCACAGGGTTCTATGCTGGGCCCCTTACTGTTTGGAGTTTATTTCTCAGATGTGCAGGCAAACTTGAAAGGCCTGTGGCTGACCATGTTGGCTGATGATTGTAAATTGGGAGCATTCCTTGAGTCCCCTAACAATGTTAATATACTGCAGACAGGGTTAACACAGAAAAATTATTTGTGCCAAATCCACAGATTAAAGCTAAATGAAAAAAAATGCATTATTATTCCTTTTGGGAAAGCTGACATCCCTGCTAATTACATTATAGACAACACTCCCTAAGTGTAGACCCAGTGGTACATGATCTGGGTACTCAGGTTGATAGCAAACTGAATGTTGACCACCACGTATCTATAGTAATAAGGAAATCTTTCTATGTGGCACATCTTGCAAGTAAAGGCATCAAATCTAGAGCTAAGGATGCTATAATTCCATTATACTCAGCCCTGATCAGACCAGTAATTCAGTACAATGCTCTCTTTTGCATGTATGTCACCAAACACCTGCAAGAATTGGAGAGACCACAGAGATTTCTCTCAAATTACAGGATACACAAAACAAGTCTTACGTGGAAAGACTGAAAGCCCCGTCACTGTATTCTTTCTCCTACAGATTGTTTAGGGGTAACCTGTGCCTGGCTTACAGGGCAGTCTCTGACCCAGCCCTGATGGAAATGCTACACATTCATAAATCAAACTACAGGAGTGTCACTCACTTCAGGGATCTTAACCTAGCCTCTGACATGAATGGGTCATGCAGGAGAGATAGATGCATCTGCCAGAGACTGCCACTTCTCTGGAACAATCTTCCAATTCACATGAAACAGAGACCCTCCCTGACCCTCTTCAAATGCAACCTATATCAGTGGATGGGTGACTGCAGATTTACTCCTGGAGTGGTGCCCATGTCCCTCCTGTACATAGGAAGTTGGTATTAACTACCATAGACCCTTACCTCTGCAAACTTCACTCACCTAACCACCGACAATTGGGGCAACTCAGGATAAATATGACTAGGCTTGTAAGGTCTCTTGGGTTGTTAGCCTAGTAATCGCCTATGAACCTATGAACTTTTAATGCCAGTATGGGATATATTGTGAAAAGTTTTGGCCAGATCCAAATAAGTTGTGTGAACATAATGATCACTGTCTACAGCCTGAGTGATTTTCTCAAAAAAGTTAGGTTAACTAAGTAGGCAGGATCTCACTTTGACAAAGCCAAACTGATGTAGTCTTGCCTGATAAAGTTTGTTTTGTATAACAGTTTATTAGGTCAGATAAGATGCACTCTATGGCTTTGTAAATCAGTCTAGTCAGTTTAAAGGAACTGCAGTTTCGTGGGTCAATGGTAGGGCCACCTTTGGATAAGGGTATTACCCCTGTAGTTCACCATTCTTCAGGAACAAATCTGATGCTAGGCTCAGGTTAAACAATTTAAGAAGAGTCTCCACAAGGACATGTTTGATGCTGTTTATTGGGAATCCAGGAAATTAAAAGGCCCCATGGAAGCAGTATTTTTGGTTTTAGAGGGTACCTTCGGCATGTGTTTCTTTGTCATATTGTTAGGTGTAAGGGACTGGAGAATATAAGGAATTAAGATGGTTGCTTCAGGAGTAAAGCTTGCACTAAATTTGCCTTGCTATTGTATGTACTGTGAAAAATAATCCGGATTCGAAGCAATGAGGTAGCAAGTTGTTATAAACCACAGCAGTCACAGGGCAAAAAGGTAAAAAATTTAATGAAGCGCTTTTCGTCTGTGATAATACACAGACTTCTTCAGACAATACATATTTCAAACAGGCAGCTTAAATAATACATCAGTACTAATTCAAAAAGTTATAAGCCAATCAAAGGACTGATAGTCATATATAGAATTAAAATTTAAAACCATACACACAATAATTACGCTTAATCAGATAACATTATATATAGTGTGTAAAATAATGAAACATATAAAATCATACAAACATATTATCTAACCAAGTTCCTTAATTTAAGAAGGCTGCTAATAGAGCAGCCTTCATTAAAACGTAGGCATTAAGTCTTATTTGCCAACGTAATTCTGATGCTTCCAATAATAGATGTAAGGGGGCTTTTGTTGTATGTTTGTATGATTTTATATGTTTCATTTATTATTTTTATTATCTAGTTATTATTTAGTTTTTATTTGTGTTATTAGGCTAAGGATTTCTTTGGTTGTTAACACACACTATATATAATGTTATCTGATTAAGCGTAATTATTGTGTGTATGGTTTTAAATTTTAATTCTATATATGACTATCAGTCTATAATTGAATTATATTTAAGCTGCCTGTTTGAAATATGTATTGTCTGATCACAGACTGCTGTGGTTTATAACAACTTGCTACCTCATTGCTTCGAATCCGGATTATTTTTCTCAGTTTGTGCTAGTTTGTACTTAATTGTATGTACTGTGTTTAGTGGGTCTGAGTGGGTGGTGCAATTTTTTTAGTTCAGAACACTGCTGGGTGTTATTTTCTTTTTTACTAGTGTAACTAAAGAAGGACTAAAGAAGGACTTCTAATTATCATTGGTTTATGAAATTAATAAATGCATAATTAGCCATACTAGCTCTGATAGCAGCTTTCATCTCCTTAATATTCTTTATTTAGTCTTTAATATGAAGAATCACATATCTGTTGTAAGATTTAAGATGACTTTTTTCACTTGTTATACAGTTTATTTAAGCTGGCTGACCACCCTTGTGGTTTGTTCATACTCTTCAAATTACATTTGGTTCTAGGAGTGATAGCCCAGTCTATGTACTTATCTATGTGGGAATAGAACTCCTTTGTATAAATAGTAAGTGTATCAGCGATGAGTCTGGTGATGTTACAAGTGAATTTGAATAGCTCATCATATATATTGCACAGAAATTCCTGTATGAGGTTATTGGCAGCAGTAGTTTTAGAAATTTTGAAAGAAAAGATTAGAGTTTTATTATTAGACTTTTCCTGGACTGGGGAAACTAGAGAGGTAATATTTGTAGTGGCCATATTACTCAGGACTAGGTCTAGAATATTATGTCCTCGGGTTGGGTTCTTAATTAAATCTATTCCGAAGAATTTGTATTTATTAATTTTTAAGTATCTCTGGACATACCAAGATTTGGAGATACAGGTGCTCCAGTTTTCAGTTTATTGATAGTTAGTTGGCCTCCCATTATAAATACATTTTTTGCATAATAGGTAACTCCTCTAGTAGAATTAGGAACTTTACATATTCATCAGGGGACATGGAGGGTGCCCTGTAGTAGGCTATAAGTTGATAGTTTGTCTTGTTCAGGCTAAGCTGGAGTTCAGTGAGTACATATTGTAGATTTCTGGGAATCTGTCTTGAGGTGATGAGGTCCTTGACAAATATAGATACAGCACTATAATTTCTATTAGGCCTGAATGTGTATGTGGTATCCCAAAATCCAGGTTTGGATGGAATGCTGTATTTACATTGCAACAAATTCTTAGTAACTACACAAACACATATGTGCTCAACTTACAGGACAGCCTCAAGATCTCATAGGTTGTTGTTAAGACTTCTGGCATTGAGAAGAGCAACCTTGACATCAGCTAATTTATGGATGGAAATAGCTACACAGACATCTACTATGATGGAATGCCCATTAGCAAAAGTCCACCTAAAAAAACTGTAGTGGTATCAATGGCTTTAGCATGTATATGGAAATCATGGAATGAGAGGTACAGGGTTATCCTTGGTAAAACAAACTAAGATGTCAATCATCTCATCCCATGCTGATACAGAACTGGACACCAACTACTAATCCAATTGCTGAAGCCAGACATCTTTTCTTTGTTTACTGTTATCATTCTGGGTGAAGAAAGGATTCTACTCAGGACCATTTTTATGCCTGCATTGGTGACATGAATGATGAGATACAACATGTCTTTCTCTGAATGCTCCAAAGGGTTATGCACCTCAAGTCATTCACATCCACATGAACTATCACTAGGTTGTAACCATATCTGCATGGTGAATGAGACTTTAGAGTACTTGTGATGTCACAGATCCTGGTATCATAAGACAACTAACTGTAACTCTGTCTTTGTTCAGGTTTGTGAGTACAGATCCAGAGTGCCTAACAACATAGTCACCACTTACTAAGAAGGTACTGCTTCACTACTAGAATTTGTGGTATTAGATGGTTTTCAGTGTACTTCCTGGTGACCCATTGGTATGTGTGAGCATGGTGCAAATGTAGTAGTGGATATCTGCTAATTCCTAATCTTCTTTTTCCATGGGCCTTCAGTAGTGCCTTTTTATGGCCTCAGTATAAGTCAGTTTGGTATGAGTGTGATGAGAAGTGGGTGCTAGTGTGTGATGCTCACAGGTGCTAGTGTGTGATTCTCACAGGCCATCCTACTGGGTGAGAAGGATGTCTCCAGGTTGCATAGATATTTGCACCTCTTACACATTGAATTATTTTGGTCAAGTACAAATTCACTGCCTCTGAGCATATGGCAGTTCCTACACTGCCTGAGAGTACCAAGTGCATAAGGTTGGTAACAGAAGGGATTCAAGCAAGTTTACTTTCAAACTGTTCATGTAGGTCGTGGACTTAATATGTTCTATGTGCAAAAATATACTGTTGATAAGGTGACTAGGTAGAAGGTGTAGAAGGAGAACTGAATTAAGTGAAGTCACAACTAATTCTGAGCAGCTGAGTGGTTTAGTGCATCCACACTCACAATGTGTGAGGACAACATAGTTGATGCAATAACTAATACAGCAATAAGGAGTCTGTACTCAACTAGTATGAATGCAGAATAACTGAGGGCCACAGCACACAATTAATAGTGACCCACTGTAAATGTACTCAACCTACAGCTGATACTATAGCAATGAAATGCTTGACTAGTAGCTGAAAGCAGCTTCACACAGCCACAAGTAGCTTTCATCAATACAACTAAGCTGAAATGCTCAGTAAGAATGTTGGACAACAGCCAATGGGACTGCTGAAAAACACTAACCAGCTACTGTGCAGCATCACCTTCAACAGAGTAGCAATCAGTGCCGCAGCACTCAAACCAGTGCAACATCTATCTATATCTATATATATATATATATATATATATATATATATATATATATATATTTATAGCTATCTACATTTATCTATCTATCTATCTATCTGTCTAGCTATCTATCTATCTATCTATAGATATAATAATAAAATAGAAAATTGAACAGCCAGTCAGAATACTACTTTCTACTAAGCCAGCACTAATTTAAACTCACAGAACAGCTAACCTGTCGCACAAAATAATCACTAACAATGTTCCATGATGGTCCCCGAACACTGCCAAGATAAGTTATGCCTAATTAGCAATACGCATGGAAATTGGAAAAAAAAATGTTGTCTCAGATGGTAAAGGACAATTAAATCACATTTCTCTGGAGCTTGATGGCAAAGAAGAAATGAGCCAAATACGGTAAACACAGATCAGCTCTGGTTACAGTAAGAGCTCAGATGCATACCTCACAGCACTCCACAGGAAAAGAGAGCAAGGCCCACAAGCTGAGCAATATATATGTATATATATATAGGCTCCCTATTATGCTGTCGCAGACACAGGTTATCGAAGGCATCTTTGTCGAACTGAAAAGTACGAAAAGGCAAAATAGCGAAGAGGGTTTTCCGTGAATTCTTTCCCTAGGAAAGAATTTGCTTGGCCGCTTTCACTAATTTGCCATTTTTGGCACTGTAGTGCGATCTTAGAGTTGGTATATTTAAGTAGGGGGGGATGTGGGGGCACAACCCCCCCCCCCATGTCAGGGGGTGTGATAATGTAATCTTCTACATTTTTTTTTGTTTCGTTTCGGAACAGCGTTTGTTTTCCCTTGGCTTTTATGTAGAAGAGAGCTTGCGTATGTGTGTTGGGAAGATGGTGTGTGTGTGTGTGTGTGTGTGTGTGTGTGTGTGTGTGTGTGTGTGTGTGTGTGTGTGTGTGTGTGTGTGTTTGTGTGTGTAGTAGAAGCACAAAATTCAAACTCTCCGGTGTGTGAGATTTTGAATTTTCGCAGTTCTGAGTTTTTGTGGTTTCAAAAATTCGACTTTATAGCTTTGAAATACTGAATTTCGCTATTTCAGTATTTCGAGGATATAAAGTGAATCCATATATATATATATATATATATATATATATATATATATATATATATATATATATATATACATATATATATATATATATATATATATATATATATATATATATATATATATATATATACACATGCGTGTGTGTGTGTGTGTGTGTGTGTGTGTGTGTGTGTGTGTGTGTGTGTGTGTGTGTGTGTGTGTGTGTGTGTAAAAAGAAGAAAATATAAACAACTAATCAGAATACAACTTGCTACAAGGCCATCAGAGATTTGAACTCTTAGAACAGCAACAAATTACCTTTCATGCAAGGTAGTTAATTGCAATGTTCCAAAATGGTTCAGAATGGTTCTCAAATATTGCCAAACTATGTTTTGCCTGATTAACAATATGCACTGAAATCAACAAATTGAAACACAATTTTCTGGTGTTTGAGGGGAATGATGAAAGAACTCAAATCTGGTTTCAGCAAGAGGTTGAATGCAGAACTCACAGTAGTCCAGGCAATCCAGTCTTCAACAGCTGGTGTGCTGGAGCAGTGGATTTTAAGTGTCCTGCTGAATGTTTTCAGCCTCCTGACCTTACTGTACCTATGTGCCTTAAAAACATATCCTTGCTTCCAAACTATAAAAGCAGGCAGTGTGTTAGTGAAAGTTGCTACCATATTTCCCATAACTATGAGAGAAGAAAACTGGATTAATTTGCCTGTCAGAAGTCTGGTCAGTCATAGTTGAGCCCTGATGTTTTTGCCTAGCAGATAGGAAATGACCTGCATCTGTCAGAAAAAGTTAGACTGTTCCATTATCAGAATTAACAGCAAGGAATTTTGACCTTTTAATACCGGTAACTTATGTAAGAGAATAACCAGTGATTGATTTTACATGCTCAGGACAGACACAATGAGTTTTTGTGGAAACTTTGACAAAATAATGCAACTGTCTCTCGTTCAATCAGGGCTAAGCCAGTCTGCCTGCACATCATGGTGATGGCAGATACCTGAAAACTAAACAACTTATACAGCAGATGGTAGCTGCTGGGTAAAGCTCTAACTATAACAAGGATGACTTAGTGGCTGGTGTTCAGAAGCAGCCAGTAGGGGGTAGAGGAACTGATCAGACTAGGAAAAGTTGTCCATTCGGGAGAATGGGAGGTGACTCAGTCCTGCTGCAGTACTGACTCCTTGTGGTGGCTTGGTTGCAAGAGTGTAGCCAGGCATACCCTCTGTACTCTATAAAGAGTAAAACTTTTTTCTGAGCATGTTAGAAACATTGGGGCTTTATCAGGCAATATTATGTATATAACTATCTAGATGATGTGGATAGGTCATTATTCTTGTGATTCTATGTAGATAGTGTACGTTCTTAGATGTATGTACAATCTATATGTACATAAAACTAAAACAAAATTAAATGATATGGTGCATAAACATTTGAGAGATATTAGAATAGGTAAGAAAGACAGTCGTTTAGCTGAACATTTTGCTGCATATCACACAAGTGATCTTAACAACTTGTAAGAGTTTTGTTAGATGCAAAAACTAAATTAATTAGGGGTTGTGATTTAAATGAAGTATTAATGAAAATTTAACACATCAAAACCCTGTGGTCTAAACAATGAATTAAGTTGGATGTGTATAATTACTTAATTAATGTAACAACATTCGTGGTCCAAGAAATGGCAGTTAGTTCCAGTATTATAACGCGGTATTCGATCACAAACATATAAGCACTTTCACAGATAACCTCTGTTTCTTCAGATACAAATGCAAACTATCTACCACATGTCTTTTATACTCTAAATAGAATAATTAGACAATAATGTCTTAAAGGAACACTCCACATTAATAACATACATTTCATATAAATACAATGAAATAGTCATGTTTAAACAAGTTCACTTCATTCATTCCTATTCCTTACGTATTATCGCAACCAGATTTTCACGCTAACGCTGGTTGCTTCTGTTTTCCTTTAGAAAATGAAATTGACAGTATTAAAACGAAATAAAGTCTTTTCTGTAATATTTGTAATTGGTAGTACTATTTAACATTGAAAACACTGAGAAAATAACATTGTAAAATTGCTTGTCCCTTTTTCAGAGATTAACTCATGTCAGTCATGCTGTGTGATGTGCGTTCCTCAGCAGAATAACTGCTTTGAAGGGCTAACTGAGTGCAATCGCTGATAACTCCCCCCTCCTGCCACACATACCAACAGAAAAACAACGAATGAGCCACGCATAGCTTTCCAGCTGTAAAACATGCAGAAATCCCTGAGGTACATCACCAGAGTTTGTCCCAATATGCCACCATCAAAACACCAAAATGTACCTACCAAAACAAACCAAACCACACCTGGTAACTCCCTTCTGCCATCACGGCAGTGCCATGAAAAACTCCCCCGGATTACCTGTCAACATCATGCTCCCATCACTCTTGCAAGCCCTTAATTCCTGCAAGTTTCTGTCACAAAGGTTAATCTACAAAACTACAGCTGAAAAATAAGTGAAGGTATCTCTGAAAAGCACCTAACATATGCACGATTAATTGGTAAAGTCCTTTCTGGCCAAATACATGTGCAAATGCAACCAGTCCAAAGTAAAGGGGAAAGCTATATTCAAACCTTCCTTTTTCAGCCGTTTAACAGATAAACCTTCATAAAACCAGAAAACATTAAAGAAAACATGTTTCTGAACTTTTTAATACTTTCTCGGTGCTACTTGACACAATGAGAAGCAAGCAGCATTACCGCAAAAATCTGGTTGCGATAATATGTAAGTGCCAATATAAAAAACATAATTTATAAAAATGGATATGTATATATATATATATATATATATATATATATATATATATATATATATATATATCTATATATATATATATATATATATATATATATATGTGTGTGTGTGTGTGTGTGTGTGTGTATAAATATGCATACATTTTCTTTGACACCTAGGGCCAGATTCAGGAAGGCTTACACGGAGTTCAAGAGTAGTGTAAGCCTCCGAATAAGCCTCCTGATTCAGGAACAGCCCAAATCTCCGTGTAAGAGACAGCTAACACGTCTCTTACATGGACTGGGCGTGGAAATGCTCAATACCTCATTTGCAGCTCCAAGATATGCAAATGAGGTATTTGAGTGATCCACGAAGCCAAAACCAGTCCATGTAACGGACGTGTTAGCTGCAGAAATGTACTCAGCTGACAACTGAGTACATTTCTGCAAAATTAAAAACGGAGCTATGTCAGCTCCAAATAAAGGGTGCATTTGTTTCATTAAGCATGCCAATGGCCAAATATGTGGCCATTGGTATGAAAAACTGTTGCAAAAATAAGTTATATAACTTTTTTTTTCACGGGATTTTAAGGTTTAACTGCAGCGCACACCCGCGCAAACGGGGTGCGCTACCTAAAACTAAAAACCAAAGCTTATAAGCCCACAATTGTGGGATTTATGTATTACATGTAATGTCAATGGAGGGACTTGCAGACCAAAAACATAATGGCCTCCGTTTAATGGTTGTCAAGGGAGGGAAGCTCCGTGTAAGACATGTAACTAGTCATTACTAGGCAATCCTATGTAAATGAGGGTTACAATACTGAATCACACTGCCACATAGGTAATGAGCACTTTCTGAGTAGTGTAAGAGTTAGAGAAGGGGGAGGAACAGAGTAAGAGGTAGGTGACATCACGGGGGGGAAGGATAGAAACAAATGTACCAGATTGGAGGGCAATGTAAGGTAACAGATGACAGACAGACATCAGGGAGGGAGGTGTGTCCCAACAGAACACTAGGAAAGTCAAGAAAATGAGGGTATACGCTATCCCTACACTCAAACTTTCTTGAAATACGTGCATGCGCGCGTGTGCACGCGTGCAAGGCAGGTTTAACATGTGGGAGCGTGTTGCAGACTGTTTGCAACGGTTTGCGCGGGCGTGCACATGTTTAAGGCAGTGTGCGCGTGTTTTAACATGAATCAGCAAAGCTCACACCGTGTAAGGATGTGTGCGCGTGTGTAACACCATGTAGGGATGTGTGCGCGCGTTTAAGTGACTGTGAGCGTGTTTAAGCTGGTGTGCACATTGCTCCCCCTCAGGAAACAGAGAGGAAACAGGAAACAACTAAAATACATGGAAACTGCCAGAAGATACTACTAGAGTTAATTGGTGGAAACAATTAGAAGCAGGCAATTACACAGGCAGACTAGAAGCCCAACCCAGCACTTAAAACACAACAAAGAGCAGTGCAGGCTGTTTCTCACAAGAGATACTGCCAGAAACTAAGCTATCAGAATTGAAAACTGAAAAAAGCTGAACACAGAGCAGAAATGCTAGGGGCTGCCATGGCTATTATAATCAGGCATAGGCGAATTGCTGAGGGTGGTGACAATGCAGATGCTGACAGACAACCCAGAGTGAGGAGAAGGAGAAGAGTATACAGGCCCAGGGTCACCTACCATGGGTTACATGAGCTGGAGATAGTAGAGCTCTACAGAGTGGACAGAGACCTTCTGCAGCAGATTGTTGAGTTGTGCAGGCCACATCTCACACACAGAACCAACAGAGCGCAACCCATCCCAGTAGAAACCAAGGTATGTGTTGGCCTAAGAATACTAGCAACAGGTACCTTCCAGAGACCAACTGGTGATATGATGGGGATATCACAGGCATCAGCCTCCAGAGTACTGCACCAGTTCCTGGATGCCATGTCAGCACATGTCAGTGATCATATATATGTCCCTAATGACCGTGAGGTTGTGGCCAGCAATATGCGTCTCTTCCAGCAAATAGCGGGATACCCTGAGGTGCTGGGTGCAATAGACTGCACGCACATACGCATCAAAGCACCAGCCGGTGAGCGGGTAGAGCCTACATTAACCGCAAGGGATACCCCTCCATCAACTGCCAGGTCGTGTGTGATGCCCAGGGCATAATAATGAATGTGTGTGCTGGCTGCCCTGGGAGCTACCACGATTCCCACATCTGGCATCTGACGCAGCTGTACCAATCATTTGCTAATGGGGACTTCCCACACGGACACCTAGTGGGGGATGCAGGTTATGCACTTGAGCCGTGGCTGATGACACCCATCAGAAATGCACACACACCTGAACAGGAATGCCATAATGAGGCACACGCACAAACACGTAATATCATAGAGCGTGTGTTTGGGCTGCTCATGTCACGGTTCCGGTGTCTGGACACGTCTGGTGGAGCCTTGCAGTACACACCAACTACATGTACCCAAATGATCATGATATGTGCTATGCTACATAATATGATCCTGCGGAAACAGCTGCAGCAGGACCAGCACAGGGCTGGGCCAAACATCCCACCATTGCCAAGGCCACCACAGGCAGGGGGTGACTCGGAGGAGGAACAACCTGACCTTGTCCCAGTAGGCAGAAGGAGGTGTGCCCAGTATGCCCTGGCCTTGGCAAAGAGGCAATGCATAGCACATACGCTTGGTCAGTAGGAACACTGGGACTGATACCCGCTCTGACTCACTCATACAGTAACAGGGATGCCTAACATGACACAACCTGCTTCCAAACATGTACAGGGAGTGTAGTCTGTGTATCCGACAGAGGTGGCCCTGCAGCACCACCTGAGGCATGAATGCCATGTGTTAAGTAATGTAATATCATGTACAATATGCACACCTGAGGACCCCAACTAACATCCATATCCACGCATATGATCCTGCAGAAACAGCTGCATGTCATACAGTGATGTACATGTGCAAAAACATGGAACAAGATACAAAATGAGGGTGACTAGCAATTAATAGCATGGATAACCACACACCCATGTTTGTACCACAACAAGAAGCAACATGGAATAGCCATGGTCAAAAACCAATGGCTAAAACTGACTACTACTATATAGCTTGCTGCAGACCACTGTCCTAATAGCAGGAACTGCCCCAGGCCTATGTTCATAGGTTCATAGGTTCATACTAGGCTATCTGCCCTAGGGCATTAATAAGCCTAGCCCAGAGTTTTGTGGCTTCTGCCACCCTGCAAGTTGATGGATAATATGCCCATTATTTTGCTGTGCCTCTGTCAAGCAGTGATACTGAGGTTATCCCTGGGGTATACCTGCAATCTCCCATCCATTGGTCAACATCTCACTTGAACAAAGCCAGTGAGGTGCTCAGCCTCACATGTACCAGGATGTTGTTCCACAGCATATGGACTCTCTGGGTGATGAATCTGTCCCTCCATCACATCCTATTAATATCTGTGTTGAGGTTTAGGTCTCCTGCCCTTGTAGTTCTGATGGATGTAGAGGTCTTGAGGTGAAGCATGTTCATTAATTCTGGGTTGGACATAGCCTTGTATGTCAGGCACAGGTCACCTCTGAGCAGACGGTAAGCGACTGAATACAGCTGGAATTCCTTCAGTTGGGCAGCATAAGAAATATGTTTGAGACCCTTTCACCTCCTGTCGAGGAATTTGTGGGCCCATCCAATCTGAATGGGGCATTGTATGCAATCATTGGTCTGATGAGTGATGAGTACAGGGGAACAATGACCTCCCTTGATCTAGATGTGAATCACTGCATGATGAGGTGGCCAATGTAGAAGGCCTTCCAAACTACCCTGGCAATGTGAGTGTCAAACAAAAGGTTACTGTCAACCTGGGTGCCCAGGTCCCTGATAACCTCCTCTGTGCTTAGAGGATTGCCACCTAGATGGGAAGTAGTGGTAACCTTGTTCTTCCTGAAGGGTATGGCTATGCATTGTTTAGTGTTTAATGTAAGGCCATGGCTGTGGCACCAGTTATCCGTGTCTATGAGACCCTTCTGAAGGATGTCTGTGTCAGATGGGTTTCCAACTATGCTTCCCAGTTTGCAGTCATCTTCAAACTTTGTCAGCCATAATCCTCCTGTGTTTGCTCATACTTCTGAAAAGTAGATGCTGAACAAATGTGGGCCCAGGACTGAGCCCTGTGGGACACCACTTGTGACAGCTCTGGAGTGTGAACTGGCACCAGCAACTTCGACCCTGTGTGTTCCGTCACTTAGCCAGTTTGCAACCCATGCTGTGATGTATGGGTTCACAATTAAGCTGGTGATGTTTTCAATGATACCTGAGTGGGGTATTGTGTCGAAAGCCTTTGCCAGGTCAAGGTAGGCTGTGTGGACTGCCTTGCCCACGTCAATGGCCTGGGTGACTGTTTTGTAAAAGTCATCCAAGTTTAAAAGGCATGATCTGCCCTTGACAAAGCCAAACTGGATTGGATCCAATGTCTGCAAGTCCCCTATGTCTTCATTTATAATTCCCATTATGATCCTCTCCATAGCTTAGCAGAACAGGCTTGTCAAGCTGATGGGATGGTAGTTTCCGGGGTTGGTGGAGGCACCTCCTTTGCGAAGTGGGTCCACCATTGCTGTATGCCACTCCTTGGGAACATATCCTGAGGTGAGGCTAAGATTAAACAGCTGCCCTAACTGCGGGTGTAATTACTCATTGAGTTTATGGAGCACACAACTGGGGACACCATCTGGTCCCATGGATAAAGTGCTTTCTGCCTTGGATAGAGCAGTTCCCACCCCAGCATTGGAGATGTTTGGGGGGGCTACAATCCTCTGGTGTAGATACCCCTCGAGTTGGGGGGAGGGGGGGGATCTGCACTGAACCTGTCAGCCAGTATGTTGCCAATGTCTGTAGGTGCAGTGATATCAACATCATTCCGAACTAAGTCTGAGCATATCTGGGAGTTCCCTCCCAGGTTTCAAACATAGGTAAAAAAGGCCTCATGATTGTCCCTTGAGTCCTGAGTGGGTTTGCTCTCAAAACTTGCCTCGGATGATTGTATGGGGGAACCCAGTGTTTTACTCACAATGAGCAGGGGTGTCTTCCCTCCTACGGATTACGCTCTATCTCGTAGTAGCTCCTTCCTTGTGTTGTAGAGCTTGTTTATGGCTAGGGTCCACCAGACTGGATGCTTGCCTGTGGTACAAAGAGTCTTTTTTTGGGGGGATTGCCTGATCCATGCAGTCCTGGAGGTGCTGGTAGAAGGCATTTCTAAGTGATACAGTGGCTTGGGTAATGGTGTCCGCTGGCCTGGGGGCCTTGAAAGAGACCACACCAGTCCTCAGAAATGTGAAGTCGGCATTTGAGAAGGTCTTCACTGTTTCTTTTCCCATCTGGGGTGTGGGTGGGATGTGGACTCCCACTGAGAGTAGTCCATGATCTGATCTCACCAATGATGGCTATACTTCTGGTGTTGAACAGTGTGACCCCATGTTCGTGATGATGAGTTCTAGTATGTTGCCTCCACTTGAGGAGATTGGGACCAGTTGTTCCATGGCATTTCAGTGTATGAACTCTTGGAACCTTTGTGTTAGAGTGTTGTGGCATGATTAGTGATCCCAGTCTATATGTGGATAGTTGGAATCACTCAGTAGGATGGTGTTTGGAGATACATTTATCCCCTTCAGTGTTTGCAGGATAGCTGTGTGAGGTACCTGAGTTTGAGAGGGTGGCATGTAACATGCTACAAACTGCAGAGCAGTCTTGCCTACGGTCACTGGCACCTGTATGGTCTCCGATGCATCATGTGTTGCCACCAACCATGAGGTGAGGGTGTCCTTGATGAATATGGACACTCACCATCCTTCTTGGTGTTGTCGGGATGCTGGTGCCGGAATGCATGATATGAGGTAACACCCGATAGTGCCGGGGTGCTGTCAGAAGCTGTGAACCAGGTTTCAGGCACAGCACAGACATCAATGTGCTACATACTGAGAAGGGCATAGAGTGTGTGCAGCTTGAGGTTGAGACCTCGGGCATTGAGCAGCATTACCCTTAGTGTCTTTCCTTTACTGTGTTCTAGGGTGGTAGGTGTAGAATCTGAATCTTGCATAAAAAAGGCACAATGGGGGTGGCAAGAGCATCATCTGAAATCTGGAAGCCCAGGGGTGACAGGTGCAAGCCATCCCTTGCAAATCACCGTGGCCTGTCCAGCATGTCATCCCAGGCAGACAGACATTGGACCCCCTTTGAATGACACCATAGTCTAAGCAAAATATTACAGCTGATCATCTTGTCTTTGTTTATGTGGCATCATACTTGGTGAAGGTAGGATGCTGCTGAAGGTCAGGGTCATACCTGCCTGGCCTACATAATCAGAGGGATCCTCTATGTCTCTTTCCATGTAGTCCAGGGAGGTACATCTCAGGTCGTTCACACCAGCATGGATAATGACTGGGTCAGACCTGTACTTGCAGTTTAGTGACCTGAGTGCTTGCATTATGTGGTGGATTCCAGTGCCCGATAGGCAGCTTACTGTGACCTCCTCTGTACCTGATCTGGTGAGCGGGATGTCAGTGTGTCTGACTATGGAGTCACCTATGACAAGTGTGTCTGGCATTGTGTTTGGCCTTAAGGGCTGTGACTGTTTGGCACACCGACTCTGTGGTCAATGTGTTGCATGTGCTGTGCCCTGTGGAGGCAGTTGTGTGAGTGTCTGCTGTGGTGGCCACTGCCATTCTGGTAGAATTCTGATCAGAGCCTCTGAGAGTGTCTCTGTGTGTCTATGTGTATGATCTTAAGTTGTGACAGTGCCATGTGAGACTGGATTTGTGATGTGTGTGTGGTTACCTTCACCTTCTCTCTGGTCTTGCTAGTCCTATGTTGAGAGAGCTCAGCCTCCACTTTGGCAATATACTTGCATCTCTCACATGTATGTGGGTTTTATGGCAGAAGGAGAGGGTTGTCAGTGTACATGAGGCAAGTGTAACATTGCCTCAATATTCCCAGGTTCACCAGCTGAGCAGGAGAAGACACTAGCAACTGATCCCTAGACATGCTATAAGGAATAGACAAAACAATGTTGGAATACAGGGAGATATCAAGCCCCCCAAACCACATCATACTGTTTGATTGACAATAGCTACACATACACCGGTGTTTCATAGTGTCATAGTCTACTACTAGGCTATCTGCCCTAGTGCATGTATAAGCCTAGCCATAGTGATGTGGCTATTGCCACCCTTATAGTGGTAATAAGTGTACAGAATAGATTCTGAATATTGTGCCTCTGACTTAGTAGTGACACATTATGACCCCCTACATAATTGAATAACATGACTGTGTCTCTGTCTAGTCTGTGCCTCCGTCTCATATGCAGTTGTCCAGATGTCTCCTGAAGAGAGTCAGTGAGGGACTCTGTCAAACATGAACTGGGATACTCTGCTAGAGTGTGAGATGCCTCTGAGTTATGACTCTGTCCCTCCAGCATGTCCTATACATGTATGTGCTGAGGTTCAAATACTCAGCTCTCATGGCTCTGGTGGATTTGGATTGCTTGCAGTGGAGCATTTCCACCAAATCCTGATTGGACATGGTCTTGTATGTCAGGCATAGGTCACCTGTAAGTATGCGGTATGACACTGAACAAAGCTGGACCTCCTCTATTCTGGAAGCATATGACATGTGTTGAAGAACCCTGATCTTCATGGTAGGTACTTTTCGGGTGCAAAGGTGCAAAAGGCAGGATCTGCCCTGTACAAAGCTGAACTAGGTGGGAACAAGGGTCCGTAGGTCAGTAATGTGTCTGTGTAAGAGCTCCATAATGACTCTTCCCATATCTTTGCAGACAAGGCTGGTTAAGCTTGTGTGGTGGTAGTTGCCATGGTCTGTGGAGGCATCTCCTTTGTGGAGTGGGACCACTGTTGCCGTATGCCAGTGTTCAGGTACATATCCTGTAGCAAGACTAAGGTTAAATAGCAGTTGTATATATGGGTCCAGCCCCTTCTGGAGTTCACATAGCATGCAACTGGAGATACCAGCAGGTCCCATGGATGCTGTGTACTTGTCTTTGCTGAGTGTGGCTCTCACATGGACATCCAAGATGACAGTGAGGTTACATACAGCAGTGATAACTATCTTCTTTTGGGGGTGAGGGAGGGGTAAATCGCACTGAAGCTGTCCGCCGGAATGTTGCCAATATCTGTCAGGTAACTGGAATATATGTTGTTGTGTACCAACTCTGAGCATATCCGAGGGTTCACAACCAGGTGTCTGACATAACTGAAGAAAGCAGTGTGGTTACCTTCATTGTCTTTGGTGATTTATGTCCCCAAGTTGACCTTGCATGTCTTTATGAGATAATGTAGCTTTCTACTAGTGCTGATCACAGCTGTCTTCCCTTTTGGAGATGTAGCTCTGTCTTGCATTAGTAACCCTCATCTGTCATACAGTTTGTTTATGGCTGGGGTCCACCAGACAGGACACTTTCCCTTTGTGGAGAGGGTTCTGTTTTCATTTGTGATTGTATGGTCCATGCTGTCTGACATCTAGCTGAGGGGAGGTCATTCTGGTTCTGCAGTTATCTTTCATCAGCATTAGAAATGACCACAACAGCCCCTGTGGGGTGTACCTCATGCACACACATCCAGCACCTGCAAAGTCCACAACAGTACCTCACCAGGAGTATGACAGAGCTGGAACACATGTAATGTGTAGTCTGATTAAACAGAGTGCAGCTCCACACACTGCCATGCTGTCCACCCAGATGCAAGCTGTGCCTGATGTAGAAAGCCATGTCCAAGCTGGAATCAATGCACATGCTGCACCTTGTACAATCTGAATGGCAGGAGCTATGCACATGAGGGACCTGAACCCCAGCACTGACATATATACGACAGGCTGTACTGCATTATCCAAAACACAGAAGCCACCCCGACACATGAGTAAACTACCAGTACAGGTTGTCCGTAGAGACACTGGTTGAGTCCCCTCAACAGGAATCCTAATGAGTGGATGGGAGATGGGAGGTTTACCCTGGGTATCAATGTTATGTCACAGGTAGACAGAGGCACAGTATACTAAACAAGACATATGACATGGCAAACTACGCTTACAATGTGTTGATGTACAAACACACTCTCCGACTAGCATTAGAAATGTCCTAGGGCACATCGGTAGTGTTCGCCAATGTACACCCATGTTGTGGAATACACTACTGATGTTGGATGAGGCTGTTGTAAGTAGTTCACATCTTAACAAAATGCAACATGGTCAGATAGGTTCATAGGTACATAGGTTTATACTAAGCTACCTTCCCTAAGGCAGGTATAAGCCTAGCACAGAGTTCATTGGCATACACCACTCCTTATATGGAAACAGTACTGTGCCCATTATTTTGTCATGCCTCTCTCCAGCAGTGACACCGTGATGATCCCCGGGTTAAACGTATGACCTTCCATCCACAGGTCAAGATACCTCTTGAACACAGCCAGCAAGGTGCTCTGCCTCACATGGACCGGGATTGTATTCCACAGCATAGGGAATCTCCGAGTGATAACTCCATCCCTCCAACATGTCCAACATACATCCCTGCTAAGGTGTAAGTCACCTGCACTAGTGGTCCAGGTGGATCTGCCGATTCTGAGGTGGAGCATGTCCATTAATCTCTGTTTGGACATGGCCTCGCATGTCAGGCACATGTCACCTCTAAGCAGACGGTATGTGAGTGAATAGAGTGTGAGTGTCTTCAATCTGGCAGCATATGACGCTGTTGGGTTTCCTTGATCCTTTAGGTGGGGGACATTCAGGGTGTCTCCAATTGCTGCAGATGTTGGGTGACATACAGCCAGAATAGGGCATTCGACTCGATCACCGGTCTGATAAGTGAAGAGTACAGGGGAACAATGACCCACTAGATCTGGATGTGAATCCCATCCTGATCAGGTGAGCAATGTAGAAGGTCTTCCTAGCCACTTTAGCAATGTGAGTCTCAGAAGAACGGCGACTGTCAACCTGGGTCCCCAGGTCCATGATTACCTCCTCTGTGCTTAGAGGATTGCCACCTATATGGTAGCTTGGGGTCACCTTGCTTTTCCTGAAGGGTATGTCTACACATGTTGTGCACTTTGACTTCAGGCCATGGCCCTGGCACCAGCTATCAGTTACTGTGAGTCCCTTCTGAAGGATATCCGTGTGTGATGCACTGCCCACTATGGTGCCCAGTGTGCAGTCGTCTGCTAACATTGTCATCCAAAGTCCTCCCATGTTGGCCTGTACTTCTGGGAAGTACATGACAAACAATGGGGGCCAAGGACTGAGCCCTATGTGACACCACCTGTGACCAGCCTGGAGTCTAACATAGTGCCAGCAACTCTAACCCTGTGGGTCCCGTCCTTAAGCCAGTTTGCAACCCATCTTGTGACATATGGGTTTACATTTCAGTTGTTAGGGTTTTCCACAATACCTGAGTGGGGTATTGTGTTGAAAGTGTTTGCAAGGCCAAGGTAGGCTGTATGGACTGCCTTTCCCCAACAATGGCCTAAGTGACCAATTTGAAGATGTCAACCCAGTACAAAAGGCATGATCTGCCCCTGACCAAGCCAAAATGGGATGGGTACAATGTCTGCATGTCCCCTATATCTTTGTTTATGAGCTCAATTATGATCCTCTCCATAGATTTGCAGACTACACTTGTTAAGCTTATGGGGCAGTAATTACCAGGGTCTGTAGAGGCACTGCCTTTATGCAGATGTGCACAACTGGACCCTAACCAGGCTGTTGTGCACACTATGGAAATGTAAAGCAGTGATAGGACTAAAGCCCAGGATACTGACCACCACAGTGAAAGTACTGAAACACTACACTATACAGTGCTACAGTGTTAGGTCAGTATGATCGGATGTTGACAATTGTGTGCAAAGTATCCCATGCAAAACCTGCAGGCACAGTATACTCCCTGTTTTGTTCACACAAAAAGCATTTGGACAGTAACTACACAACATGGCACAGAACACACAACCATAAACTGGAGGTATTTGTTGAAGGTCACACTCATCCACAAATGTGATGGGCTGCAGAGTTCAACATATGTAAAGCCCACACTGGGCATGCTCACACACTTAGATAAATGAGACATCTTTCACACAACATGCCATGGGAAGGCTGAACTGGGCATGCTCACACACTTGGTCCAAATGTTACTCCTAGCAAATATGAAAACACACCAGAGGATGCTCATCCCCCTTTCTAGACACTGATCATGTAAGCACCCTATAAGTATATTGGAGAAAAGGAATCTCTCAGTAATCTGAATAGCGTGACATGCTAATGCATCCATCTGTAGTGTCATAACATAGTTAGATAGGGGTTTGAATCCAGCAGGTGGCAAGTGTGTGTGAAGGGGGGTAAGTGTGTATGAAAAAAACATCCCTTTTGGCAACTGGGAAAACACACCACAGGATGATCATTCCACTTTCTAAACTCTGATGATGTCAGCACCCTATAAGTATATCAGGGGAAAGGAAATCTCCCAGTAATGCGAATAGCATACTGTGCTAATGTGTCCGTTTCTAGTGTCATAACATAGTTAGGTAGGGGTTTGAATCCAGCAAGTGGCAAGTGTGTGCGAAGGGGGGGAAGTGTGTATGATTGATATATCCCTTTTGGCAACTGGGAAAACACACTACAGGATGCACATACCCCTTTCTAAACGATATCACAATTATGTATGGCTTTTGATTACAGACATGCCACGTGTGTTGTGCACACACAGAATGCCCATGTGTGTGGGTTGTCCCTCACAATAATGCATGACATTGATTACACCGGTTATGGCAATGCACACATGATGTATGTGTGTGCCAAATACACATATGTACCTGTGACTTTCAATAGTTACCATGTGTGATGCCTGCCACATGTGAATACATGGTATTTGCACAGGGTAACATTATGACCGTGGTCTGCTGTGCAGGTGCTGCATGTGGGATGTGTATATACAGTGTGAGATGTAGATGCTATCAGCCTAGTAGTGAGGGATGCACACCTGGTCTGGGGCATAAAGTCTACATGTTGTTGATGTACAGAAGCTGCATGTTTTCACCTGTTGTGGGAGTGGTAAGACAGTATTCCATAGCAATGCAGTGACTGCATGCTAAGAACCATTCAGCTAGGGTGTTGTAGCTACACTTATTCATTAGCATTCAGTAATTTGTCGGAATCCATGGTGAGGGTCTGATGCCAACCAAGGTCAGGGTCTACCAGCCTGTGTCACTTGCTCAGTGATCCCTTCCATGTTCCCTATCATGTATCCCAGTGAGCGACATCCCACATCAGCTGTGGTGGCATGGACAATGACTGAGTCATATGTGTCCATGCATCTGACTGACTTGTATGTTGTTGTTACAGTTTGGCCATGTGTTTCCATCTCATACATGTGATGTACATCCATGGGTAGGGGATAGGGTTGACTGTGTACATGTGGCAGCTGTGACATTACTACATGACACACATTCCACAACTGTACCATAGAGGTGACTGACAACTGACCTTTGCTCATGCTACCAGAGTATTGAGATTACATTGGTGATTGACAGCACATAGGGCCAATGGTGAAAAAGATACATAGGTCCATAGGTTCGTACAGGGATATCTGCCCAGGGCATGTATCCACCTAGCCAGAATGTGTGTGCCTTTCAACATGCATTGTGAATCTGTCTTGCTATGCCCTTTTCCAAGGTTAGTATACTGTGCCTCTGTCTCACAGTGACACATAAGTGATACCCAGGGTAACCCTACAATGTCACATCCAGTCATTAATATCACTCTTGAAGATAGTCACTGAGTCAGTCTGCCTAACCTCTATTGGGATAATAATCAGGAATGAAGTGAGCCTCTGAGTTGTGAATGTGCCCCTCCAGCATGTCCTATGTATATCACTCCTGAGGTTCAAGTATTTCCAGCGTGTATCCTGGTGGTATCTGGATATTCTGAGATGCAGCATGGCCATTAAGTGAGGGTATGACCTGGCCTTCTATGTCAGGCACAGATTGCCTATGAAGAGGCAGTATGTCACTGAGTAGAGCTGCTGCTACTTTAACCAGTCAGTATGTGTCATCTGTTTGAGCCCTTTGATCCCCTTGTCGAGGTACATATGTGGTATCTCCAGTTGCTGCAGGTGTCTGGTAAGGTGCATGCCGACAGGTTCATCATAGTCAATTATGGGCACGATGAGGGATGAGTAAAGGGGCACAATGTCCTCCCCTGATCTACATGTGGATCCCATGATGATGTGGCCCATATAACATGCTTACCTAACCACTTTGTCCATGTTGTTGTCAAATGGTAGAATGCTATCAACCTGCGTACCCCAAGGTCCATAATTCCTTCATCTGCACTTACTGGATTAACACATATGTGGTACGTTGTGGTTACTTAGTGTTTGACAAAGGGGATGACTATACTCTTTCTGTCATTCACGTTGAGGCCATGGCTGTGGCACAAGTCGTGTGTTTGCAAGAGTCCCTTTTGGAGGATGCGTGTGTTAGCTGGTGAGTTGATTATGGTGTTCGGTCTGCAGTCACCTGCGACTTGCTGAGCCACAGCACTTCCATGTTGGCCTGTACCTATGACAAATATATAATGAACATGACAGCTCCTAGGGCTGTGCCTTGTGGGACACCACTTGTACCAGGTTGGAGGCTGACATGGCTCCAGCAATTCTACCATGTGTGTTCTGCCCTTGAGCCACTGTGCAATACCCATAGTGACATAGGGGTTAATATGTACACTGGTGAGCTTACCTAGAATGCACAAGTGGGGTATTGTATCCAAGGCTTATGCAAGGTCCAGGTAGGCTGTGTAGACCTCCTACCCCTTGACAGTGGCCTTGGTGACTGTTTCAAAGAAATCAAACAGGTTTGAGGGCAGGATTTGCCATTGACAAAGCCAAACTGTGTATGGTGACATGTCTGTAGGTCCACAATATCTAGATATGTGAGGTTCATGATGATCCTTGCCATAGCTTTGCAGACAAAGCTAGTCAGACATATGGGGCAGTAGTGTCCAGGATCCGTGACGGCACCACCTGAATGTTGAGGGACCACTGTTGCTGTATGCCACTCTCTGGCCACATATCGTGTATTAAGGCTGGGATTGAACAGTGGTGTTATGTCTGGGTGTAGCTCTTCTTGTGGTTCATGTAGGACACAGCCTGGGACACTGTCTGGTCCCATTGATGCAGTGTTTATTGCTTTGGGAAGGGCATCTCTTACCTGAGCATCTGTGATGTCAGGGGGGGAAACACTGTGCTGCGAGACATATTTGCCCTTTTGGTGTAGTGGGGAGAGAAGGCAGCATTGAACCTGTCCACTAGGATGATGGCAATGTCTGTGTGTTTTGTATTTTGTGTGACATTTTGGATTACCTCTGAACATATCTGGGTAGTACCACCCAGGTTACTAACATAACTACAGGCAGCCTTGTGATTATCCTCAGTGGCTTGTGGAATACTCTCTCAAAGATGGCCTTAGACAATCATATGGGTGCCTGTAGTTGTCTTCCAATACTCATCAGTGGTGCCTTCACATTTTGGGAGGTTGTTGTATCATGTAGTGGCGTCATCCTTCTATTGTATAGTGTGTTTATGGCTGGTCCGGCACCCAGGACATCTGCCTTTGGAGAAATGGGTCATGCTTTCATATGTGGCTTCATGATCCATGCATTCCTGAATGTGTCCATAGAATGCCTCTATACAGGTATCTGCAGTCTGGTCCATATTTTCAACAGGCCTTGGGCCTTTGAAGGTTTCCACATCATTTATGAGGGGTGTGCACTTGCTTGACATGAGCTGTTGACAGACGTGCCGCCCTCCAGACAGAGCAAGGTGAGGGTCACAGTCAGCTACCTGTTGGGTGACAGAATGTGCCACATAACACAGGCACACAGGTCACTCCGCAGCAAGTACAGCTATGAGGCAGACATTGTCCATGCTGGTGCAAACAACCTGAGACGTACCTCCCTGGACCACATGGAAAGAGACACAGAGGAGCTCTTACAGCACCCTCTCAAACTCAGGACTCCCACACAGCCTTCATGCTGACACAGGAGAGTTTAGATTACTCTGCAAACACCATCATACTGGGTGATGTCAGCTACCCAAACATAGACTGTGAACATTACACAAGCCACAATACCCAAGCTCTAAGGTTCCCATTGATCAGACATTCTTTGGCTATGGAACAGGTAACCAACCTTCCCACAAAAGGGGCAGATATACTAGAGCTGATCTCCACAAACATGAGTACAAACTGCTCACCACTGGGAGTATATCCCTCATTGTTGCAATCAAACCATATACTAATCACACTGGAGTTCTGGATCCCCCACATATGTAAACCTCAAACACATCGATGTGTGTGTGGGAAATGTCCCTATTAGCAACTGTGACAGTACAGTACAGGATGCAGATCCCCCTTTTGAAACACTGATGATGTCAGGACTGTATAACTATATCACCTGTAGTAAAGTCCTCCAGTAATTTGCATAGCGCGCTCTGCTAATGCGTCTTTCTCCAGTGTCATAACATAGTTAGGTAGGGGTTTGAATCCTGCAAAGGGAATGTATGTGTGTTAGTATGAGTGTGGTTTATGTGTGTGCACTATGCTGGGAGGGTTAACTGCCTTTTGCCAACTGGGAGAACACACTACAGGGTGCACATCCCTCCTTCTACACACAGATGATGTCAGCACCCTCTAAGTACAGCATTAGTAAAGATTTCTCCAACTACTGCAAATAGCACACTCTGCTAATGTGTCTGTTTCTACTGTCATTGCACAGTTAGGTATGGGTCTGAATCTTGCAAATGGAAAGTATGTGTTTTACTGTTGGTGGGGTTAGTGTGTGTGCACAATGATGGGGTGGGATGTGGCTTTTGCCACATGGGGCTATGCACTGCAGGGTGGTCATTACCCTTAACAAGCAGTGATGTTGATAGCACCCTATACAAACAAAACTACAAAACAGAAGGTGGTGGTACCAATAACACATGTAAGGTAACACTTCTTCAAGTAATGTCCACAAAACGGAGTAGGATAATCAAACAATTCTTTTATTCTATACAGACAACATGACAACAGACAACTAACTGGCAGTACTCAGTATAGTGTTACATGCTACTGTAACACGCACATGTACCCGAATATACCTAGATAGTGTTCTGAAGCCTGAATGTGGCAAGTGTGTGGATGTGGGATGTGTCTGTGTGTGCATTTCCGTATGGGAAACATGTTTGATTTGGCAATCAGGGTACTACAGTACCTGATGCACATTACATCTTTCAACTGATGAGGTTGCCTGCACCCTGTGAGTACAGGTAGAGAAGGGATGCCAGTAGTAAACAACATAGTGCACTTCTCAAATGTGTACCTGTCATGTATCAACAGCTACTCATGTAGGGTGATAAATAATGGGAATGGCAGGTGAGCGTGTGCATGTGTGTGGGTAGCAGGGTGTGTATAAATGCATGTGTGACAGAACAGATACATGTAGCTGAATCTACATAACAGCACAAGATGCATTGCCATAGTCAATGTTAGCATGTGATGGTGTGCAGCTGGTACACTTTGTTAAGTAGTATGGGTGCAGATAACAATTGAGGACATTCATACAGTTACTGCAGCAGGACTGCTGGGATATACACACAATTATACTGCAACAGTGAACAGTTACCAACATGTTACTACTTATACACATCTATGTAGTCACCCTGTGCATCAGCAACGTGTTTACCTTTACCTGCACCGATGTTGCAGTATGCAGGAGGTGGCACAGTGTCATCATATGCACAGGGTGTGGGTTAGGTATGCCCAAGCCAGCCACTGGTAACACCAATTGACATGTGTGTGTATGTGTGTTTGTGAGGGGCAGCAGTACAGGGTGGACCGGTGTTGGTGCAGTGTGTGTGTGTATGTGTTTGCCCTAGGTGTTAGGTTTCTGCATGTGTGTAAGCACGCACACAGTCCCACATAATGGCTGCCATGTACAGGATTTTGTGGACAGCCACAGACTGCACCTGTCAGGTCATCCAGATCAGTGTCTGTGGGCACGGACACGGTACCTGGGCCTGGCAGGGGTGCTATGGGCTGTATCCGGTACTAACCCAGACTGGGTACTGTCGTCAGAAGCAGGGGTGTGTTGACTGGACACAGTTCCCTATTGGGACTGTCCAGAGCCATGTGCACGTGGTCTCCTGGGGCATCTTGATGACAGCACAGACCCAGCATTGCTGGGGCTGGTGCTGGCACTTGAGGTGCGCGAGTGGGCCTGTTGTCGTCCGCGGCCACTGCCAGCTGGTGCTGTTGCTGGCATACGGCCACGTCAACGTCGCAAACACACACCATTGCCCTGGCCCATGGACATCTGGTTGTGGAGCAGCTGTTCTATGCTCCCACAACGTCTGTCAACGACATCTGTGAAGTTACGGATAGCATTCGCAACATCACGCATGCCATCTGTCATGGCTGTGCGACATGCTCTCAGCTCCCTCAGACCCTGTCTGGTGTACCTTTCCATACGTGCCTGTGCCTGCATGACAGTTCTAAACATAGTGGAGGTTGACATACCTCCTTGGGCACGTCGGCCAGAGGCAGTACGGTCACGGATGCCCCCACGAGAACCCATGGACGACTGTCTGCGTGGTACCATTGGAGGCCCCTGCTCATGGCTGCCTTGTGGGGATGCATGTACCACAGGTACCACATTATCCTGATCTATGCCCACTGCAGACTGTCCATCACCTAGGGACAATGGTGACAAAGGATGTAACGGCAGGATGACTGTGCGCATTGACGGGGTTGAAAGCTGTGTACTGTCAATTGGCTGACCAATGGTGGACCCAGACACACCTTCCTGCACCATTACAGACATTTCATCATCATCAGTACCTGGGGCACAAGATTCAGGTTCCCTGCTGCAGGTCACCAGAGCAGCACCAGAACCTACGGGAGGAAAACATGGAACACAGATTACAGTCTCAATACATATTTGACAGAGATGCACTTCAATACTAATGCACACATTCAGAAATGGACACATGCACTCATGGACACTAACACACATGCACACTTGGGCACAGGCACACTTGCACACATGCACACCCCACAGTAAACACACACATCAGTACCGTGTTACACTACTCAATTTACTACCTGTCAATTACAGTTATTGTGAAGACAGTCACCAGCATGTCTACTACAGAGTTACACTACTCTTCCTAGTTTTATAAATTGTTTTACAGATAATGTTAAAAAGACTCACCAGCATGTATGGCCTGCCTCATTGCTAGATGGGAGGGACCTGGAAGTGTGAAGAGAGTAATGTCAGTGGGCACATGTGTGCCATTCGTTTTGCACATGATACAGTACAGTAGTACACTAGTTCCCTTATACACATCAGCTGCACATCATGTCTGTATATATATCATGATGACAGATACATACCACATGCACACCTTATGCGTGCATGAAGTAACAGTGTACAGAACAGTCATATGTACATACCAGGAGTTAACTCTAATCTCACCCTTACCTCTCTTCAAACGTCAACTCAAACTGTACTTCCAAAACCGCTGGCTTTGTTCTTCTTGGAGTCCAGGCTAACGTCCCTCTCCCTACCCTCTCTTTACCTTTAACCCCTCATTGTGCATAGAAACTAGCTTCTACCCTGTTTCTTTCACCTTGATGTCCTTCTATGCTCTGACCTACTTCTCCCATCCCTCCCAGCTCCTTTTGACTGTCTTCCTTCTTTTCCTCACTTCCCTTCTTGACTCCTGCCTCTTCCATATCATTGTATCTTTCATACTCCTTCTACTTCTCTACCCTTCTGAGCCCTAACTATTATGTATATGGCTTTTGCCTTATTGCATAACCATTATGCTTTAGGTAGGATTGCTTTGAAACCAACGGTACATTGTGTATGACTCTAAACTGTTTGACTTCCTTACATGTATGTTGATTTAATTAGCAGGCTGGTGTACAATTCTATTATGTTGGCTGTCTGTATTAACAACTTGTCTGTCTGCCTTTATTACGTTATGTGTGGAGCTTTTCTCCACAGGCCTCTACTGAAAATGGACTTATATCCAGCTAGACTATCTGGGTCAACAAATGTAAAAGTAATAACAATAAATGAATATGGCATCTTACCTGCACGCTCGTTGTCTTGCTGCTGTGTGGATCCAACCTCCATCATGATGCATGAGTGTTGCTGTTGTTCTGGGGCTGGATCCACAACACTTAGCAGTAGCCCCTCCTGTCTGGTGAGGGGGGGATGTGTGGCCACCCCCCCCACCTGTGGCAACCTGTTGCCTGCGGATATCTGCAGCACGCTGGCGGACATTTCTTATCAAATCACTGCAGTGATGTCTCACCTGCTCATATGTCCTATCATGCATGCCAACATCATTTATCCTGCTAACGAGGTTTTGCCACAGTGCAGACCTCTCCTGCTGATTCTGGGTGGTGCGTGAGAACAGGATGGCATAGTCACGCACCAGGCTCTGGTGAATCACGTCATCCTCTGCAGCAGAGTAGGCAGGGTTCCTTTTTGGTGCCATGTATATCTGGAAAGGTACACAAACAGGTTATCAGCATAGTATCTCAACAATACATGGTACACATTCTATACAGGGAGTGTTAACTTCTACTTATTACTGCTTGGTTAAAACTTGATTACAGTGTAGCTATCATTCTATGTCATTTGTACTAAGCACTTGGCCTTCAGACCAGTTGTTTTACATTAGGGAGGTTGGTGGCAAGCACTGTGGTGGCAGGACACATATCTTTCATCCATTGAAGTTGGGAACTGCTGATTGAGGGCCCAGTGTACAAGTGTATTACTTCTGGTATGGGCAGTTGGCCTTCAGGCCAGTTATTTAACATTAACAAGGTTTGTGGTCTGCACTCGTGTGTGACAATAGGCTGTACTCTGCCATTCATAGCTGGGGACATCTGGTTTCAGGTTTATAGTGCCTGCATATCTGAGCTGTATCTTACTGACATTGCTACACCTTGTTTGTTGTAGCAAACACTACATCCAGGCCTCCTGGATCTACCTTTGTTTATATGCTTGTTATCTGTTAGCTTGTTATTTCACTGGTATGCTACTTCCACATAGTACACAGCTTCTCAACACATATGTGACTCACTACTGATATCTGCATTGCTTACTGTACGTACTTCCATGTTACACATGACAGCAAGTGACTGCTTGTCATTGTTGCATTTACTTAATTGTGACACATTGCACTTAGGTTACCTGGCACTTGCTCACTGACGCTTTTATATCAGTCAGCAGTTGTAGGTAATGTCAGTACACCCTCACTCCCCACTGGACCTTGTTTTCAATCATTAATTATTACAGAATTCACAATAGTATTCTAGCATGTCCAGAGATCAGTTGTCAGTTCCTCCCCAGTCCAGCTGGTGAGTGTGGTACTCCAGAGACAATGTTAGAACAGATGCATGTACACAGACAACCCCCTCCTCCTAACAACAAATTCAAACTCATGTGAGTGATGCAACCATATACCAGACTGGAGGCTAGGCTCTGTCTACTCAATACCGCCATAACCAGTCAGGTGGCAAAGGGGACCACTCACTACACTTCCAGTCTCACGTAGACCTACCACAACAGTGGACCTAACACATGATCACACATTATCATACTTGTAGGCTCGGACCACAGCTCTGCCTATGCAGCAGAGACCTCCTAAGCAGACATCCAGGCAACCACTACCACAGAAACGAACATGTGCAACACATATCACACAAAGCCAATGTGCTGAACACTCACAGCCATTAACAGTAAACAACACACCTCATGCACCTGTACTATGTGCCTCTATCATCAGGCACACTCACATCACGTTCACCAGGCTTAACGAGGTGAGGGTCACGGTGTGCAGCCTGTCAGGCACTATGACCTGCCACATAACACAAACACTCAGGTAACCCCAAGGCAGGTACAGGTATGACTCAGTCAATGTCCATGCTGCTGTGAATGGTCTGACACATTCCTCCCTGGACTACATGACATGAGACAGTACAGAGCTTTCTGAGCACGTAGCCTGAGACAGTTTGACCCTGACCTTGAGTAGCATCCTACCCTCACCTAGAACGATGCCACAATATCAAGGCACGATGATCCCTTCCAACAATTGACTGACATACTGGTGTCATTCACAGGTGTGCCAATGCCTGCCATCTTGGGGTGGTATGCTTTGCTAGGGACAGCACCACAGTCCTATTGAAATTTTGCGGAGCCTCCTGCTACACCCATAGTGCCTGTATTAGGCAAGGATCATAAGGCAAACCCACATCCATTTGTATCACAAAGGATGAGGAAGTAAGAGTGATGCTACTCAACACTGGACGTCTAGACCTAAGGATGCACGCACTCAAAACCCTACTTAGCATTCTGGACATCGATATCTGTGCAGTAACATGAACCTGTTTCAGGTTTCACAGGAGCACACCAGTACTACCAAGTTATAGCTGTTACCATTCTTGTCGGCCCCAACACTTGAACAAGGGAGGGGGAGTATCAGTATTCAATGCAGATTCCCATGCCTCCACATTGGTGGCACAGTACAACATAGGTGTTAGGCCATTGAGTACAGAAGATGTAGTTGGGGACCTGGGGAAGAAACATGGTAGCAGTCTGTCATTTGTCTACCACATGGCCAACGTGGATTGAAAGACATGTTATATAGCCAAGCTAATCATGAGGGATTCACATGTATGGCAGGGGAGGTCATTGTGCCTCTTTACTCATCCATCATCAGGCCTATAATTGCGTACAATGCACCTTTTGGGATGTACCTAACCAGACACCTACAGCAACTGGTACAGGACAACAGTACATCATCAAGGGGATGCAATGGCTCACACAGATGTCATATGCTGCCCAGGTAAAGTGAATCCAGCTGGACTCAGTGGCATACTGCCTGTTCAGAGGCAATCTGTGCGTGCCATATACAGCCATGTCCTACCCAGCAGTAATGAACGTGCTGCACCTCAGGCAATCAGAGTCCCATACAGCCACATGCTCAGGAGAGCTGGACCTCAGCACTGACATACATGGACATGCTGGAGGGGCATATTCCTAACCGAGAGGCTCCCTTCACTCTGTAATGAGCTCACACTACTGGTTAGGCAGAGTGCCTCATTGACTCTCTTCCATAGGAATCTGGATGAGTGGATGGAGATCATAGTTGTACCCCAGGTATCACTTCTATGTCACTGTTAGACAGAGGCACAGTATACTAACGTCGGACAAGGGCATAGCAGCATAACTTGTAATTGGGTGGCGAAAGACAAACACATTCTACTAGGCTTACCAATGCCCTAGGGCAAATAGCCTAGTATGAACCTATGAACATGTGTGTACTGCTATAGTACTTCTGCCATATGTTGCATGTGTGTGTGTTGTGGGGGATGCACAGGTAATGGCCGGATACTTCTGCACAGGTGACACGTCTGACACATTCTGGGTGTTCATCCATACATACTGGATGTGTGCTGCCATCCAACCCTGAGATGTGGACACACATTACTCAGCCTGGATATACATATCCGAACAACACCACAAGCACAGTACACTACCTTGCTATGTATGCATGTAATTACACAGTTATTCACTAGTTATGACAGTGATGCTATCCATGCAGCCCACTGGGCCAGTGGAAGCCACAACACACATCGCCAGCACCTTTGCATATGCTTACCACAGACATCCCACATACTGCATGTACTGTGCACACACATATCTAACCCAGAACAACTGCACACCACTTATTAATCCTGTCCAGTGGACTACAGATACAGGCATATTGTATAACAATAGTAGGAGGCTACTGCAGCACAGGGCAGATTCACATGACGGGAAGGCATCTGTGGTCTGCAGTGTTAAGATGCTTCACATTCACCAAATGCATAGATATTGGCAACATTGTTGCAGACAGTTTAGGTGCAGGTACCCCCCCCCATTCTCCTACACATGTGGTATTAGTTATCCCAGATGACTGTAACCTCCCTATCCTCTCACATGTCCAGGTGAGAGCCACCCTCATCATTGCAGAACACATATCATCACTGTTATGAAATGGTATCCCTGGATGTGTGCTACATTCACCCCTGGAGGACATAGCACCACATGACAGACTGATATTAATCCCTGGCCATACTACAGGATATGTACCTGAACAGTGCCATACATACACAGTGGTCCCACACCAATGAGGAGGAACCTCTACTGACCCTGGGAACTACTGCATCATATGCACAACTGGCCTTGTGTTCTAAGCTATGGAAGTGTTATGTATGGGCCACATGTACAACAATATTACATATGTTTATATTTCAGGACTATGTACACACAACCTATCTCATGGACATACCTATAGATAGTGAACTATGATACATTTGGAGGTGTCACAGTATACACAGGATTAACCTGCTACTTTGCATTACCTGTGTTTGTGGCAGCTGTTGCTGTGCCAGTGGTGCTGTTTGCTGCTTGCTCCTTGCTGCTTGCTGCTTGCTGCTTGCTGCTGCTTTTGCTGCTGGCAGTCCTAATATTTGTTTTGTTTTTCTCTCTGTCTATCTCTCTCTCTCTCTTTCTCCATAGTTTTTGTGCAATGAATGTATTGCATGAGTGTAGTGTGGGTACTCAATGCTTTTGTAGGTATCTGCATAGGTCCATGTGATGGCCTCTGCACCAATTGTAAGGCAGCATTTGCTAATTGCATGCAGCCGGGTGTGTACTGATTGCATGTCTCACTGTGATTTCAGGACACTGCTATAAAAGGGTATGTGAGATAGGCGTTGCCCTTTCAGATTGTAGGGCGTGGACCATGCTGGTATGCTGTTGACAGTGTTTTGTGAGTGTGAAGGTTAGTACATCTCCCATGCTTCATGCTGTGTTGTAGATTCAGGTTGCTGCATTTCTCTTGCCTGTTCCCTGTAGTGAGTGTGTATGCATACTGACACCTACAACTATATGTCATATGTATTGCTATATAAATATATATATATATATCTGTGTACATATACATACTTTCATATATGTACATTAGCTGACATTATTGGGTACAAGCTAACAATTAGCAGGGCTGTTTCTGTTAACACTACACTAGTATGGAAATCCAGTAATTGGGACTATAAAAGTCTGCCTGACATGCTTTGGGTAGTAGACATACTATATTGCCTTTATCTTCATTCCTACTATTACATGTTCCACTTATTTAGCACTATATTCCTGTATGAGAGTCATGGCTTAGTGGTAGGTCATACAGACTAGTGTTACAATGGTCTTGTGGTAGGGCCTACTAGTATGCTCATATTCTGCTTTTGACTTGAGTATAGGGCCTATCAATCAAAGTGCTGGAGGCACCTTTAAGCAGTTAAAGGGGTTAGTAGGTCTCACAGGAGCCAGGCTGTGTTGCAGATTCTGGTTGCTGCATTTATCTTCACTGTTTCCTGTAGTGAGTGTGTATGGCTACTGAGACCTACAACTATATTTCATATGTATTAATATATATTTATATATATGTATGTGTAGATATACATACCTTCATATATGTACATTACCTTACTTTATTATGTACAAGCTAACAGGTAGCAGGGTTGTTTCTGTTAACACTGAACTAGTATGGGAATCCAGTAATTTGGCCATTAAAACTCTACCTAACATGCTTTGGATAGTACATCTCCTATATTGCCTTTATACTGATTCCTACTATTACATGTTATATTTATTTTAGCACTGTGTTCTTGTAAAGCAGGCATGGCTTAGTGGTAGGTCATACAGACTAATGTTACCAAGATCCTGGGTTCAAGACTGACAGTGGGAATTTATTTTTCTTTGCAAACTTTCAAACTGGGTACAGGACCTGTCAATCAAAGTGCTGAGGCCACCTTTAAGCAGTTAGAAGGGTAAGTAGGTCACACAGGGGTCAGGCTGTGTTGCAGATTCAGGTTGCTGCATTTATTTTCACTGTTTCCTGTAGTGAGTGTGTATGGATACTGACACCTACAACTATATTTCATATGTATTTATATATATTTATATATATGTATGTGTAGATATACGTACCTTCACATATGTACATTACCTTACATTATTATGTACAAGCTAACAAGTAGCAGGGCTGTATCTGTTAACACTGAACTAGTATGGGAATCCAGTAATTTGGCCATTAAAACTCTACCTGACATGCTTTGGATAGTACATCTCCTATATTGCCTTTATACTGATTCCTACTATTACATGTTATATTTATTTTAGCACTGTGTTCTTGTAAAGCAGGCATGGCTTAGTGGTAGGTCATACAGACTAATGTTACCAAGGTCCTGGGTTCGAGACTGACAGTGGGAATTTATTTTTCTTTCCAGACTTTCAAAATGAGTACAGGACCTGTCAATCAAAGTGCCATAAAGGCACTTTTAAGCACTTAAAACCAGGTCTGCGCTTGTTTGCTGAGCTCACGCATCTTGCTGGCGTTGAGCTCTGCACACAAGCTACACACCACTATTTTCCTTGAAAGAAAAGAAAAAGGGCTGACAGGAAAGTGGTGAAAAAGGGGTCACAAAGAGGGTAAGACAGTAGGGAAACAAGCGTGGGATTTGCAGGAGGGATGTAGGTAAGGCCCATAGATGCCCATGTCTTTGGCAGCAACAGCTGTGCATTTCCATGTATTTTGATGAGACATTGGAAACCTTTCACCCCTGAGAGAGGTGTCAGGACAACATTAATATTTGTTGTAGAGCCAGTTGTAATTAACTGTTTCAATGTCAAGCAGACATGTGTGCGACATGGACAGCTATGTATGGGGCGTAATTTTTTGTGGGCACAGAGTGCCCTTTTTTTCAGGTGAGAGTGGTATGTCAGGTGAAGGAAGTCGGTATAGCTGGGGAGGTAGGTTGGGTAGGTTAACAGACAAGACAGACAAGACGCATACAGGGGCGGTGTATGACACACGTGGGGGGGTTACACAATTGACGGGGACGGAGGTTGGGATATCCAAGATGCATGAGCCCACAGATGGCAACAGTGGAACTGATATCCCCACCCATAGGCAGTTGCCACTGTTCCTTCACAGCCCAGGACGGGCTGTGCTGGGGCTGTGTAGGGGGCAGCGGCCGGGGCCGTTAGCTGTGCCACACGAACCTCAAGCTGGCGTTGGGGCCCAAGAACAGAGTCTTGGATCTCCCTTCGCACCACAGACCGGACACCTCGGAGGGTGAGTGGAGGAACCCCTCCGGCCACACTTGCAGAGGGGGGACAGGCCCCATCCCCTGCAGCGCTTCCACCCGAAGGTGGCACAGGGCCACCGAAGGGGGGTCCGGCCTGGGCACTAGTGCCAGGTGCAGTCGCCAGCTGAGGTGGGAGAGGTGGGTCCGCTGGGACCTGCCTTCCCAAGCGTTCTAGGTTTGTGAGTAGTTATGTTAGTTTGGGTTAGTGGCATTTTATTCCATTCAGATTAGTTGTAACAGCATGCATTGGTATTCCCATCAAACAAACACCCAGATATTAACACCATTGAACAAGGGGCATATCAATATCACATGCATTATTTGAACAGAAATACACAGTCAAACAACATGCAGGGTTGATTAATGGCAACAGGCCATCAGATTTGCAGGTATGAACAGGGCACATGCACGAACTGACATGCATATATTTTTGAAACGGACAAATGTCCATGATTAATGAAATGTTCACATACCATTATTTAGTGGGTGTTGTTATATGGAATTATAGGGTTGGGCGGAGATAGAAAGTGATGACACATTCATATGTTACACATTGATTTACATTTGTAATAGGTACACAATTAAGTTGAGGCTGATGTTTCAAAATAAATTTTATTTGACTGTCATGCTACACCTGTTACAAATACATCACTATCCTACTTATTTTGAATTTGATCAGATACATCATCCTGCTACACTTTGATGACAGGACAGGGGACAACTATGGCTGTTTAGTCTGTCAGATAATCATTCATTCTATCCGCAAATTGTTTACTGTGATCACCATATACAGAATTTGGCCTAGACATTCCAGATTTTGACACACTGAAATCAGTTTGGGATATTAAGTTGTACTTCCCACATGCATTTAGTTCTGTAGAAACACACTGCGGCTAATATATTCAGGGGTTATTACTACTTTATTTATTCATACATTACCCTTTCTGTCACTCTCACACATCCTGCAACTTCACAGTTCAGGTTGCTACTTCTAGGCTTTGTTCACATGTTAGACTGGTGGTGATTCAAACACTTTCCAACAGCCTCACTTCTGTCATGATTCAGCATTTCAACAGGGGATATATCTCACATGTGACTACCTCAGGTTCTGACGCTGTACTCTTGAGACTACTGCAGGTTACACTATATTTAATTAATGGTGGGACATCTGTATTACAGCACTGTTTAATTCTATCAATTATATTTCCAGTTACACTTGCATACTGATGAACTTGTTGCAGCCTTACCTGCAGACTTTCAAATCTTGCTTGCACATTATATTACTTTTAATCAATACACTGCAGTGTTCTGATACATGCTACAGTATAATATTTATTTACAAGTACTGGGTGGGGTTACTAACCTGCATGGTGGCGCAGCCGCACCAGCCTACGGGCATGCATCTCGCGGTTCGTAGAGCGGACACCTGCAGCTGTAATACGAAAGAAGTAATATTGGACTACACATCTCCATGGTATCAGCTAGTTGAAATCCTTACATACATAAGTAAAATGTAACTTACTCAGTAGTGGGGCGTTGGGCATATCCCGGGCCTCCTGGATCCATTCGGTCAACTGGTCTTGCTTGCGTCGCTTCAGGTCCGCATGGTGGTGATGGACCTGCTCACCAGTGCGTGGAATGCCAGTAGCACTGGTCAGATCATGAGCCAACTGGTCCCATGCCTCTGCCCTATATGCTCCCCATGAGACCTGGCCCTGCATGAGTTGGGCCTCATGATGATGGACAAGGAGCCAGACCATGTATCTGGACTCCTTAACGCCCCAATGCTGTGCTCGAAAGCAACGTCCCTCACCTACTCCACTCATTCTGACTGCAGCTCTGTTCTACAATCGTTTCTGCTATGTATTCCCGCCTATGGGGCTTATATATGCCGCTTTTCCCGCACATTTCTCTGATTGGCCGTTTTGGAATTGTATCTACTTCACTGAAAATGCTTTCTCATGCTCCATTCTGGATTTTATCCCATATATATGCTATTTCTGCATTTCAAGGTATTGCTGTCATGGCTTAGTGGTGTAGTACCTTGACTCTAGTGCATGGTATCCTGGGTTCGAATCTAGCAACTGATTTTTGATTTTCCTGACAGAAATGAGTTGAGGACCTGTCAATCAAACATGCCAAAAGCACTTTTAAGCACTTAAAACCAGGTCTGCGCTCGTTTGCTGAGCTAACGCGCACTGGCAGTTAGCTTGTGGGAGCGGCGCGCAAACGGTGTGCGCTCGGATAAATCTTAATTGGCTAGTGACACACATGTTCAGCTAAGCACAGCTAGTTGCAAACAGTTTCAGCCTGTTAAACCGGTGCTTAGCAACGGGCACGAAGTTTGCAGCTTTTTAAACACTACTCAGCTACGGGCAGTCTGTCTCACAGCAGCTTAGCTATCAGTACATTTCTGACTATTTTTATTATTGTGTTACTTCAAAATATATGCTCCATTTCATTCCATTTTACAAAAGGGAATACATTTACATTTGTACAATACTGTCAGGGGGCTTTTTAGTGCTTATTTACAAAATAAAAAAAAAAGGTTGTTGTGGGGGCTCGAACGCTGCCTGCCTACTCTTAGGCCGGCAACTCTACCGCTAAGCTATTACTTCTTAGTTTACTTTGCATATTTAGTTCTTATATCCTTTTCCACTGACTGCTAACTGTGATTGCGCTAGTAGCACACCCGCGCACACAAGCACACACAGTAGCAAACATTTACGGGGTTTAAAAAAAATAAAACAGGTTTTAATTTAATTTTATAACATCTCTTCACTTTATACACTGATGGTCAGTCGGGGCATGTGTTGTGTAGTGTGTTTATTCACATTTCCATGGCCTCTCTCGTGGCTGTTTACTTTCAGCCATTCTAGTCTTCCGGGGGCGTGTCCGCTTGCAGGGCTTAGCCTACAGACACGCCCCCTACTCTCTTACATGGACCGTGTAAGAGTTACAAGTGTGATTCAGCATGCCTCATGCACCTCATGCATATGCATGACATGCTGACATCACACCGTTTAACTGCAGCCTCCGTGTAAGAGTTATAACTCTTACACGGAGGCTTCGTGAATCTGGCCACTAATCTAAACAAATACCTACAACTAAAACCTTCATTGTGTAAAAATGTATATTTAGTAACCATGGATATTACATCATTGTTTACGATGATTCTAAATGATGAAGGGATGAGAAATGTAGAAATGTTTTGCAGGTCTTATACAGAATTTGATGATGAAAAATTAGAAATGATTATTATGTTGCTAAAACTAATCTTGGAGAATAACATGTTCGTGTTTAATGATACCATCTATTGGCAGAAGCATGGTGTAGCTATGGGCACATCTTGTGCCAATAGCTACGCCAATGCAATTCTGGCCATGTGGGAAGAGGAATACATATTGAAAGGCATTTACAGACAGTGCATTTTGCTTTATTGTAGATTTGTGGGTGACCTTTTTTTAATATGGAGAGGGACACAGGCACAATTTGAAAATTTTTTGCTTTAATCAATGATTCTACAGAATATCTAAAATTCTCCGTTGATATGTCAATAGAGGAGGTTCATTTTTTGGATGTTAATATTAAGAAAGATGAGAAAGAGAAGATATACACTAAGTTATATAAAAAAGAATGTCACTGTGATAATTTTGTCCATAGAACATGTATGAATCCCCCATATATATTTAAAAGTATGGCACATAGTTAGTTAGGGCATCCAGACTTGTGCAAGAACACAAGATTTTGAGCAACAAGTAGAACAGATTAGTCAACATTTTATAGAAAAAGGCTATGATAAAGATGAGATAAGAAGAACTAAAGACATGGTTGCTGGATTAAGGGAAGGTACAGCTAAGCCCTATTTTTCAAGGATAAACATTATGTCAATGGAGGAGACACCTAGTAGGAAGAAAGAGAATAAAATAGATTTCCCATTTTTTTTATTCTAGAGATATTAGATTGTATAAAAATATAATAGAGAAGCATTGGGAGGTTTTAATGACAGATGAAGAAATTAGATCTTTACTTGACCCTAGACCAAATTTTGCCCATAAGAATATGTGTTCATTGAAAAAGAGACTTTGCTATTTTGGGAATGAAGGTGTGAGAGGAAAATGGACAGACACACTCTTGTGGAAAATGTTCCACATGTAAATACATTAATAGTAATAATGAGTTTTCACATCCTGATACAGGTAAAATATAAGTTTTTGATACTTCAGCTACTTGTGCTTCAGAACACATTGTTTATTTAGCTCAGTGTACAGTGTGTTCTTGTTTTTATATATGGAAAACAGACAGAGCCCTTAGAGATTGAATTAAAGAGCACATGTATCAAGTACAAAAAAGAAGTGATGTCAGTGCATTATCTAAACATGCTAAGGTTAATAATGATACACATAACTTTTTATTTTTAGTTGTGGATAGAATTTTTGAAATTACTTGCATAGAAGACATTAGAAATAGAACGGAACAGCTTGAGGCAAAATGGATTATAAGACTCAAAGCAGATTCTGGGCATTTGCTTAATGATAGAATACCGATAAGACCGAAACTTAAAGGGAGACCATTAAATAAATGAAGGTTTTAATTGTAAGTATTTTTTGGATTAGGTGTCAAAGAAAATGTATGCATATTTATACACATATATATTTATATATATGCATTTTTATAAATTATGTTTTTTATATTTATAGGAATGAATGAAGTGAACTAGTTTAAACATGACTATTTTATTGTATTTATATGAAATGTATGTTTTTTAATGTGGAGTGTTCCTTTAAGACATTATTGTCTAATTATTCTGTTTAGAGTATAAAAGACATGTGGTCATAGTTTGTATTTGTATCTGAAGAAGCAGAAGTTATCTATGAAAGCGCTTATACTTTTGTGATCGAATAAAGAGTTTTAATACTGGAACTACCTGTCATTTCTTGGACCACGAGTGTTGTTACATTTGTTGCAATTTTATTTTTGGTGGACTGAGGCTCCTAATAAGGACAGTGGTGTGGTTCTTTCTTGGATTAATTACTTAATTATTTTATTGATGTTGGTGTTTTAAATTTATTGGGCTTGGAGAATGTTTGATCCACTCCCCTCAAAGGCTTTGCTAAGGTGCCAGGGATTATTTTTTTTTTTGTTTTGTTTTGTTTCTCAGTAAAGCTGCTATCCTTATCTGGACAGGATAGAAACTTTATTGCATCATCATTACCTTGTTGTCTTAGGAATATGTATGATAATATTGATAGTATTAGTTTGAATGATTTTTATGCTTTAGATCTACTGATTGTGGTGTCTAAACAAGTGTGTTTGGGAGATGGCTTTCTTTCCTTGTTTTTTAGTTATAGTAATTATTATGACATTTCGGTGTTTGCTTCCTTATGTGAAGGACATTCTTTTTAGGATTTTCAGGCTGAAAGGAGGTTTATGACAGAAATTTTAGGCATCTGTTTTTGTGGTTCCCTAATACTTGGGCTCCAAACCAGTCATTTTACATTAAGATGGTTAAAGTCTGTACTCTTGTAGCAGGAGAGGGCTAATTTCATCTATCTGAGCTAGAAATTGCTGGTGGAAAGTTTATTGTGTGCTTACCTGATTAGCCTTTGGGCATACCCACTGTGATGTCCCTGCACTGGCCCAGTAATCATGGAGCCTCAATCTTTACCACTAACACCAGTGAGGGACATGCACACTGGATAACACACACAGTAAAGTACAATTTCCCTTAAGAGCACACAGAGATCACAGTCAGTCTGGGGCTGTGTTTTTTCCCTCTCTCTACAGATCCCCAATAAGACTCCCCACTGGCACAGCTATAGGTTCAGATCTCAGCCGAGTGGTCAAACCAAAACCTCCAGCACCCTCTCTGTCCAACGAGTGCTTCGTGTCCCTCCCCAAACAGCTGAAACAGACACACACATTGAGATTTGATTTATATACATACACACAGACAGTCCTGGGGAAGGCTGTCACAGGTTTACTAGCTATGCCTCCCCTTCTGCCCAGACTACACAGTAGTACCACCTACCATCAACCACCCTTATCAGCTACTATAAACGCCCTTACCAAAGGGTGCCCAATTTTACTGTGCAATGTTACTGTTATAGAACTAGTAAGTGTGACCAGAACATTTAAGGCTATTTAGGAGTGGCCTATACAGTATCACCAAATACATGCAAGTACTCTAAGAGCTTAAATATCTTTAATCAAAACCAGCCACAATTAAAAGGTTTAAAATATTTAATAATAAATAATAAAAGCACAAGATAATATGATTTAACTCAATGCAGTGACAATATAATTCAGAATGACAGGAAATACTTTAAAACAACACTGCAGGTTAGTCTCACATAATACTGAAATCAGCTAGACTAATCATACTATTTTCCTAGCTAGCTCTAAGAGAGATACTAAGATCTAGGTCTTACTTTCAGAGCCAGGCAAATATAGATGCGAAGTGCTGAAGAGATATTTACAGGTCCAGAACAAAATCCAAAATACACAGACGTTCTCTCTGAGATAGTTCTTAAGTTACTAACAAACATTTCTGCTGAATCATCTCAGATTACATCATTCTTGTCACCTCTGCTTTAGTTCCCCAGGCTAGCAGGAACTTAAAATTGAACATGTCTCTGTTAAAAATATTTATCTCTCAGAAGCTGACACTTCTCTCTTAGAAGGTTGCCTGAAACTGGAAGTTGTAAAGCAATTACATTGGAAGCCTGTAATTACCTCTGTTTCTAGACAACAGGAAAGCCTACAACTCTAGACATTGTGTCTGCTTTGAGTTGAAATAGAGATAACAGTATCATAAACAAGTTCCACTAATTTTCTTAGAGTCTGCAAGTTAATTATGTATATTCCAGCCTTTATCATCAACACATGCATTTGCATAGGCATGTAGTATATACACATTGCTGCTCTTTTCCAGCAGGGTGCACTTGTGGTTACAATCTTGAAGCTCAATACAGAACATATAGTTTTCTTACATTTCTAAGGAAGCATACAAATCATATTACTATTCACAAATGACATACAATTATTTACAAAATTCTATCTATCTGAGCTGGCAGCCTTCACAATTCTCACCCCCCCCCCCAAGAACTCAAACAAGTTTTTCAATTGACCCTTGAGAAACATTGCTTGAGAGGATTGACCTTATATGGGAATACCTTACCCCATTCCCTGTCTTGAGAGCCCATCTGTGTTGGCATTGCTAACCCCACTGCGGTGCTGCACTGTCATATCATATGCTTTCAACCCTAGGTTCCACCTTAGCAACTTGTCATTTTTCTGGCTGGCTTAATGTAACCCTGTTAGGGGATTGTGATCTGTAACTACATTGAATTTCCTTCCATACAGATAAGCTAAAGATTCTGCAGTGCCCACACTAATGGCTAGACATTCCTTTTCTACAGCTGCATAGCATTCCTCCCTGGGTTGGAGCCTATGACTGAAATAAACCACTGGGTGCTCTTCTCCCTCTGAATAAATCTGGCTAAGTACAGCCTCCCATCCCATGGTTTAAAGCATCCACCTGCACAACAAATTATTTGCTGTAATCTGGACTGGTTAACACAGTGGGTCCTCCCAAAGCTTCTTTAAGCTTCTGGAATGCCTGCTCACATTCTAGAGTCCACATTATCTTATATGGCCTGTTTTTTCTTGTCAGGTCTGTGAGGGGACCCACTATGGTACTATAACTGGGGACAAATTTCTGTTATACCCTACTCTCCCTAAAAATGCCCTCACCTGCTTTTTGGTAACAGGTGCAGGGCATGCTGAATGGCTTCCACTTTGGCAGGTTCTGGCCTGATTTTACCACTCCCCACTCTATGTCCCAGGTAGGAGACCCCTGCCATATATACCTGACATTTGCTGGGCTTAATGGTCAACCCTGCCCTCTGTAGTCTGCCCAGTACCTCCCTGACATGCTGAAGGTGCTCCTACCAGGAATGGCTGTAGACAATATCATCTAGGTAAGCAAGGGCAAAATCTCCTGCTCCTGCTAGGATATGATCTACCAGCCGCTGGAAAGTCACTGGGGCATGTTTCATCCCAAAATGCATCTATGTGAACTCATACAAGCCAAAAAGAGTCACAAAGGCTGACCTCTCTCTAGCACTGGGAGTCAAGGGCACCTGCAAGTAACCCTTGGTAAGATCAGTGGTGTTAAGATACTTAGCCCCACCCAGCTGCTCTAGGGCTTCATCTGTCCTAGGTGTGGGGTAAGCATCTGACTCTGTGTGACTATTTAATTTCCTGTAGTCCACACAGAACCTGGTGCTGCCATCCTTCTTTGGTACCAGCACCATTAGGTAGGCCCAAGGACTGTTGGAATCCTGAATTACCCCTAGTTCCAACATTTCCTGTATCTCCTCCCTCAGAGTCTGTTTGACTCTCTCAGGCACCCTATAAGGAGTGTTCCTAATAGGCCTTTGAGGTCCTGTTTCCACATGGTGCTGCACCAGGTGGATGCACCCTGGTTTCCCAGTGAAGATGTCCCCAAACACCTGTAACACTGTTCGGATTTCTCAATCCTGGGTAGGAGATAGCTGCTGGGACATTGCTACCCCTTCCACTGAGGTGTCAGTCTGAGCCTTACTGTGGAGATCAGTCACCAGGTCTTGCTCAGACACCTCCTGCAATCCACTGCGAATATTCAGCACAAATGTCTCTATCATGGTAAGGTTTCATCATGTTAACATGGTATAATTTGTGCCCCTGCCTCCTGCCTAGCAGTTCTACCATGTATTTAACAGCACTGACCTTCCATACCACATTGTAGGGTCCCTCACAAGCTTCCTGCAGCTTGTTGTGTCTGACAGGAATGAGAACCATTACCTACTACCCTACATCATACACTCTAGCTGGAGCATTCCTGTCATATCAGACCTTTTCTGCTGTTGGGCTTCTGCCAGGTTCTCCTGGGCCAAGCCCATGAGTTCCCTTAGCCTTGCCCTAAGGTTTAGGGCATATGTCTCAACAGACTCCTTGTGGGATTCACACTCACCCTCTCACTCATCTTGAATTAAATCTAGAGGTCCCCTCACCCTATGCCCATACAACAACTCAAAGGGTGAAAACCCTGTGGATTCCTGGGGAACCTCCCTGTAAGCAAACAACAGATGGGGCAAATATATGTCCCACTCCCTTTTGAACTGGTCTGCAAATGCCCATAGCATTGTCTTGAGTGTAGAGTTTAACCTCTCATCAAGGCAATTAGTCTAGGCATGGTAGGTGCTGGCAGGGGCTGGTCTTTAGGTGCTTCACCCCACAGTACTTCCACAGACAAGTCAGCAGGTCTGACATGAAATTAGCACCCATGTCAGTCAGTATTTCTTTTGGGAAAACTACCCTGCTGAAAATCTCTGACAAAGCATTTGCCACATTTTCTGCCTCAATGGAGGACAGAGCCACTGCCTCAGTGTATCTCATAGCATAACCTACTACCACTAGGATATATGTTTTCCCTGTGGGACTTGGGGTACTCAGAGGCCACACAATATCCATAGCTACCCTCTGAAATGGCTCCTCAATCACAGGCAAAGGCATCAAAGGAGCTTTCACCTTGTCTTCTGCCATGCCTAACTTTTGGCACTGCTCACAGGTCTTGCAGTACCCTGTTACATTTCTGGAAATCCCAGGCCAATAAAAGTTCTGCATAATATGTCCTTTGTATGTTTTATGCTCATATCAACTGCAAAAGGAATATCATGGGCTATGGCTAGAAGTGCCAGATGGTAAGCTCTAGGAACTACCAACTGCTGTAAAATCTCCCCCTCTAGTCTTCCCTCAGGGGTCCACTCTCTATACAGTAATCCTTTGTCCCAGTATACAGAATCCTACTTCCCTTGAGAATCAGGTGCCTCACTAGCTACCTCTCTCAGGCCTTGTAATGTAGTGTCTGAGAGCTGAGACTGTCTCAACTCTATCTTTGTAACCCATCCCAGCTCCCCTTCCACAGGAAGTCTGGCATCCTCTAACAGCGGTACCTCACTGTCAGCCTGGATTCTACTACTCTCCTCTGCCCTTGCAGTCACTCTGTCCAAGGGAACATCAGTATCCACAAGCTGCTGTGTCGCACCTTCAGTCTCACTGCTACGGGTAGCTCCCTCCCTGAAGTAACCACGTCACCAGTCCTGGTTGTAAGTGTGCGATCTGTCTGGGTCTCCCCCAGGCTACCAAACCTACATGCTTGTCTACAAGCCTGACTGTGTATAACTGCATGAATACATGGTACTGCATTATCAAAATCCTTCCCTATCAGGACATCTGCAGGATGGCAGTTAGGTGCCCTTGTTGTGTCTCAAGACAACCTACTGTTGGCATTTTGTCATTCCTACTTACTGACTCTCCCACCTTTTGTTCCCCTCCTTGCTTCTGTGGACATTTATATGCTACATGGCCCCACTGGTTGCATTTAAGACATTTAACCCTAGGTCCTGGACATGTACCTGGACTAGTGCCTTCCCCTGCTACTGGCAGATTCTGTTGGTGCAGTCTGGGCTGCCCACCATGGGTTCCCTTAGACCCATGAGCAGCACTAGGTGTCCCTTTCCTGTGCAGGGATGCCCTGCATGCTAGGTATAGGTCTCCCTTATTCCCCAACTCCTCTACAGTAAGGCATTGTCTATCAGCTAACCAGATTCTCATGTCCTCAAACAAACTACTAAGGGCTTGTTCCCTCACCAAAAGGTCTTCTAGCCCTTCAAAAGTGGCTACCTGACATTCACTCACCCACCTATGAAAATAAGTGCTTAGTTCAGCAACATTTTCACACACACTTTTCTGTTGTGTGCCTATGCTCACAAAACATTTTCCTATAAGCTTCAGTTGTTAGCCTAAAAAATTCTAGCAAATAATTCTTTACAACATTATAATTTAGACAGTCATTATCAGACAGTTTGGACAGAACAGTTACAGCTTTACCATAGAATAAGGGAGTCAGGAACTGTACCCAGAGCCCTTGGTCAACATACTGTTTACATACCCTCTCAAACATATGAATGAAACTATCAAAATTATCACCCTTTGTAAATCGTGGAAGAAATTTACTGACCTTTGTTGCTTCTGGGGTTCGGTTACTCCCTTCCCCATTACCTCCATGACTCTGGCAGAGTCAGCATCTCCTTTCCATGTTGCCTCTGCCTCGCCTTCTCCTCAAATTCCAGATGTCTCAGTCTCTCTGTGGCTTCCATTTCAAAATGCTTAGCCTCCAACTCAAGTCTCTTTAGCTCCAGATGGATTTTTAAGTCCTCCGTTGAAAGGTTGAGCTGTCCATTTTCTGAGAGTTGTACATCCCCAAGGCCAGTCTGATCATCCTCCTCGTTGCTATTCTCTGATGCAGCTGCTACTAAAGCTGCAATCATGTCTGCCTTAGTCAGATTTCCATTCACCAATCCTTTAGCCTGGCACATCTCAGCCAACTGGCTCCTTGTCAACTTGCTATACACCTCTGCTGACATGCTTGCCTGCTCTCCCTGACTAACTAAGCTAAAAAATAAATAAAACAATTGTGATATGAACTCTGAATGTTCACTGAGTGGCTGATTTAGAGTACAAACACTTTCAGTGATTACTGTACACAGGCTACAGGAATTCAATATCAACACCACTACAAGCCAATTAATATGTGATGTGCCTATCTCTCCACTATCAACCAATTACTATTTGATGTGGATATCTAACCACTGCCAAACAGTTAATATGTGATGCCCCTGCCCTGGCCCAGTAATCAAGGAGCCTCTGTCCCCACCACTAATACCACTGAGGGACATGCACAATGAGAGGATAACAAGTACATACACAGTAAAATACAATTTCCCATAATATCACACAGAGATCACAGTCAGTCTGGGGCTAGTTTTTCCCTCTCTCTCTCCAGATCCCCAATAAGACTCTCCACTGGCACAGCTATAGGCGGCAGATCTCAGCTGAGTGATCAAGCCAAAACCTCCAGTACCCTCTCTGCCCAACCAGTGCTTTGTGTCCCTGCCCAAGTAGCTGACACACACACACACACACACACACACACACACACACACACACACACACACACACACACACACACACACACACACACACACACACATACACTTTGAGATTTGATTTATATATAAACACACAGACACTCCTGGGGATGGCTAGCACAGGTTTACTAGCTATGCGCTCTTCTGCCCAGACTATACGGTAGTACCACCTGCCACCAACCGCCCTTATCAGCTACTATAAAAGCCCTTACCAAAGGGTGCCCAATGCTACTGTGTAATGTTACTGTTATTCAAATAGTGTGACCAGAAATTTTAAGGCTATTTAGGAGGGGCCTATACAATATCACCAAATACATGCAAGTACTCTAAGAGCATAAATATCTTTAAACAAAACCAGCCACAATTAAAAGGTTTAAAATATTTAATAATAAATAATAAAAGCACAAGTCAATACTCGTTAACTCAACACAGTGACAATAGAGTTCAGAATCACAGGAAATACTTCAAAACAACATTGCGGGACAATCTCCCATAAATATAGAAAACAGCTAGATTAATCTTACTATTTTCCTATCTAGCTCTAAGAGAGATACTAAGATCTAAATACTGCTTACAGAGCCAGGCAAATATAGATGATAAGTGCTGAAGAGATGTTTACAGGTCTAGAACCAAATACAAAATGCACAGACTTTCTCTCTGAGATAGTTCTTAAGTTACTAACAAACATTTCTGCTGAATCATTTCAGATTACTCCATTCTTGTCACCTCTGCCTTAGTTCCCAGGCTAGCAGGAACTTAACATGTTTCTGTTAAAAATACTTATCTCTCAGAAGCTGACACTTCTCTCTTAGAAGCTTGCCTGAAACTGGAAGTTGTAAAACAATTAACTTGGAAACCTGTAATTACCCCTGTTTCCAGACAATTGGAAAACCTACAACTCTAGACATTGTGTCTGGTTTGAGCTGAAACAGAGATAACAGCATCATAAACAATTTCCACTTATTTTCTTAGAATTTGCAAGTTAACTGTGCACATTTGTCTTTACCATCAACACATACATTGGCATAGGCATGTAGTTTATACACATTTCTGCCAATTTCCAACTGTGGTTACAATCTTGGAGCTCAGTACATAACATATAGTTTTCCTACATTTCTAAGGCAAGCATACAAATCATATTACTATTCACAAATGACAGAGAATGATTTACCAAATTCTATCTGGGCTGACAGCCTTCACACCTACTTCAAAAATTTTCTTTTCTGCTTCTATATAAGCCTCGTATTAACAAGAGTCTTGATTCAGTTATTCAGAGCTGCTCATTGTTTGTTGATGACCCCAGAGAGGCTGAAAGATTTTGCTTGTGGCTGAAGCCATCCTTTGCAATAAAAATGAAATTAAAAATTACTTTGCACTTGTATTGCATGTTTTCATTGCATTATCAAAGATTTATGTGCTATTTGTTGCTTTTCCTGCACTTGCTTAGAGTTTTAAATTGCATTTTTGTATTGCTGTAAGGGCAGCTGTTCTGCAATTATTGTACCCTAAATACATTGTATCTGTTGTTTGCAGTGCTTTTAGGCATCAATTTTTGTGGTTCCCTAACACTTGGACTGGGGGTCTAGTCATTTTACATTAAGAGGGTCAAAGTTTGCACTCTTGTGGCAGGAGAGTTCTGATTTCACCTATATGAGCTGGGAATTGCTGGTGGAAAGCTTATTGTGTGCTTATCTGACAGATTTGTGGGCATACCTTCTTTAAAACTTGCTTTTTTCTGCTTCTGTGTAAGCCTCACATTTGTGCATGTCTTGGCTCAGTTATTCAGAGCTGCTCAACTTTTGGCGATGATGCAAGACAGGCTGAGAAATTTTGCTTTCATCTATAGCCATCTTTGTCAAGAAAAACAAAATTAAGCATTATTTTGCACTTGCATTGCTTCTTCTCATTGCGTTCTTTATATGCTATTTATTGTTTTTTTTTCCTGCACTTGTTATTAAGTTGCATTTTTCCACTGCTATAAGGGCTTCTGTTCTCCAATTTATTTATTATTTATGTATTTAACATTTGTTGACTGGGAAAGTTCAACTAGGACAGAGCCTATTTTTAGCAGAAGCCCAGAGAGAAATGCTCCAGATTGCAGTACTGTTGTAGCACGATTGTATCACTCTAAATACATTGCATCTGCTGTTTTCAGTGTTGTTAGGCAGCTATTTCTGTATTTCCCTAACATTTGGACTCCAAACCAGTCATTTTACATTAAGAGGGTCAAAGTCTGCACTCTTGTGGCAGGAAAGGACTGATTTCATTGATCTGAGCTGATAATTGCTGGTGGAAAGCTTATTGTGTGCATACCTGACTGGACTGTGGCATACCTATTTTAAAACTTGTCTTTTTTCTGTTTCTATAGAAGCCTCACATTTGCATGACACTGCTCTTCACACAACAGTGGTTAGTGGTGCCTCTGTATATATGAAATCACTAGAAGCTGTACATTTCCCTATAAAACTACCTCTGAAATTTTCCACAGTCCCATGCTCCTCAAGGAGCGTCTAGTGTGTGCACTGAGCAGCATTGCATTTAGTTAGCTCTAGATTACATTATTACAGCATTCAGAACTATTGCTGCTCAAAGAGCAACTGGTTTGCAAACTAGTCAGCATCACCACATAGGTTAGCTGTAGATTACATTTAGTAAGCACCCATCCATCAAACGGTTGCAAACACCCCACATTCTATTCCTTTGTAAAGTTAAGGACCTGCAGCTATGGATAGGCACTTTCCTGATACCTATGCATCTAGCTTGGTAGACTTGGGCATCCTGATGGAATATAGCAATTGCTTCTTGTACACTGACATCCACTTAATTCTAAAACAAATGAATACAGTATGTGAGAGATGTAGATATACAATGTCACCAAAGGCAAGACTCTCACATACAGACAGCAAAAATGCCAACCAGGTTGTCAGAGACACCCACACACACACACACACACACACACACACACACACACACACACACACACACACACACCCACAACACTCGCTGCACTTACTAAGGACCAGACACATAGATGGACATTTGCGGAAATGCTGGCATGTAACTTACCCAAACCTCAAAGGCCTCCCAGGCACAGTCCTCAGAAATTCCACTTGCACACAAACTAGACAACTCCCACCCTAGCCCATAAAAATTCATTTTATGGTGTCTCAACTACCAATCCCATAAGGTGAAACACCACACAACCCAATATTTTGGTCATAGGTGACTCCATTTTGAGGCATAATGATGTCCTTCTCACCAGGCTGGAAGGTTACAGTAAGTTGCCTTTCAGGGGCAGGATTTGCCAGGTCAAGCAAGCATTCAAGTCACTAACCGCAAAATACCAGTATGACTCACTCATAGTCCATGTGGGTGTAACTGACCTGAGATGTATCTCCCTTGACTGTATGAAGAAAAACATGATTCAGCTCTCAGAATATGTGTCACAGATTGGTATGAGCCTAGCAATAAGCAGCATTCTACCATATGCAAGGATGTTGCTACAGTACCAACAGAAAATGATTGACTTTAATAATTGGCTTAGCAATTGGTGTCATGCCCCACTCATACCTCTCAACCTTTTAGTGCAAGAAATCTGGACAAAGCCTAACATAATGGGGGGACAAATGCTCAAAAATAGGGACACATTTTAATGTTGCTCTTATAAACTTAGAAAGTTGCTATAATAACAGAATTTGTTGTAGAATGCATCTTCTGAAGGATATGAAGTCTAAAACTAAAATGCATGTCATTCTTTAGTGACTTTAATCCTTAGATCATCCCAGTGATTTGTAAAAAAAAAAAAAAAAAAAAAAACAGTTTTTATGAGGAACTATCAAAAATATGAGGCAGAAATCTAGGCATTCTGCAAAAATCTGTACAGCTGAGAGGTATGGCCCTACTTTGAGTACTAAAATTGTGTGGGAGAACATGATTCACAGGCCATGTTGCTTTGCCAGTGATGGTCTTCACCTGACACCACTAGGCTTTTAAATATTGTCCAAATCACTATCCACCACCTGTAGTGCATTTTTAGGCATTGCCAAACAGATAAATCTTCCTACATAGAAAAATCTACTCAGGATAAGCTAAAAGTATTGCTGCTTAATTCTAGGAGTCTCAACAAGAAATTACACTCCCTGGAGGTACTTCTCATACTGGAGAATGCTGACATCTGTGCAGTTATTGACACATGGTTCAGAGCCTTTCACACATTCCAACCACCCACTGTGTCATCAAAGGGCAAAAGGTGAAGGTGTATCCATTTACATAAAATATATGCACACCTCAAGACTGGTCAAACAATATGGCATACTTGAGCTACTCCATGTCCAACTAACATTAGGAAAAATTCCTTAACATATCCTTGCATGCTAAAGGCCCCCCATTATGAACCAGGAAAACCTCATATCATACCTGAATTTATTGAAAGTGTTCATCAACCTAACAACTATTAAGAAAGGATTGAACTTTACTGAACTGTCTCCAGACTCCTTCATTACAAGCTGAGGTAATCTCTAACAAAGGAAGCCGAATTAAAGGAAACCTGGGCCTTTCCACATATGTGCACATGACATTAAAATTCTAAAACTGGCCAAAAGAAGAGGATCCTGCAGATATACCTCAGGATCAAGATGTGACTGTCACCCATGGCCCCAATCAGGTAACCATAGGATTATTTCATTACTTGAATGGGTGATTTCAGCTACCCTTCCATTAACTGAGAAGCATACGCAACTACTAGCAACTACTAGCAAACATGCAGTCTCAAAGATTTTTAGACTTTGGCATTAAAATGCTAGTCTGGACTCCCACTAAGGGTACAAATATCCTAGATCTGGTACTCACAAATATGGGAGAGTGTTGCAGCCTCCCACCTAAGTGTGATGTCCTCACTAGTTATATCAGATCACAAAGCAGTCTCCCTTGAAATAAATACAAAACTAGAACCCTCACCTAAAACCAAAACCTTTAAGAATGTTCCTACTGCAAACTATCTCCTATTAAGTGACAGCATAGCTAATTTTCCAGCTCCCCAAACCCAGAAAAAACAGAAGTCTATGTAAAGACATACTTAAAACCATATACAACCATTTAGACAACTGCAGAGAACTGACAGCACCACACCAAAATAAGCCTAGGACAAACCGCAAAAACAAGCCACCCTTGTGGACTCCTGGTATAAATAGGATGTACAGCAAATGAAAGAAAATCCTGTTTAGAAATAAGACAGAATGTGTACAACAGAGATGAAACTCCTTCATCAGTCTAGACAAACAAATCAGGGGAATAGTCAAGTCTTCCAATGCAATTTTGAGTCAAAAATAGCCTCCCAAGCTAAGGTAACCTTAAGGCATTGTTCAGTTATGTCCATAATATTAAAGGCAGCACCCAACAATGTACACAATGGCATCACCTATACCCAGACAAAAGATATAGCCAATCTGCCAGCCAAAACATTCCACTCAAATTTCACCTCTTCATCACCTCTAGTTACCCTCCACGAAATACCCTCAACCATTCTTGTACTGGTTATGACCAAAATACAGGTCACCACTGCACTCTCTAAAGATAAAAACATGACTTGATGGGTCCAACAATATTCCAGGATAACTCTTAAATAGCCCAAAACAGGACCTATCAGGCCCACTATGATCTCTAATTAACCACAGCCTCCAGACTAACTCTGTCCTGTGGAGTGGAGGACAGCAATAATCATCCCTCTGCATAAAGGGGGACCATCAACAGACCCAGGAAATTACAGACCCATAAGTCTGACTGCTCTTGTATGCAAGGCCATGGAAAGAATAATAATAGACTTGATAAATAATGTCATAAGAAAGCTCCAAACACTGGCCGCAACTCAGTTCAGCTTTCTGAAGGGCAAGTCATGTCTGCTCAGTATGGTAGACTTTTTTGATAATGTCACTAGGGACATGGATGAGGGTAAAACAGTGCATATTGCATACCTTGACATGGCTAAGGCATTTGACACACTTTCCCACTTGAGTATTATAGATAAACTCACAAAACTGGGCATAAATCCCTACATCACCAGATGGATAGCCAAATAGCTCACGGACAGGACACATGTTGCTAGAGTGGGAGAATCCAGATCCAACAAGAGGCCAGTTACTAGTGGTGTGCCACAGGGCTCAGTGCTGGGACCTCTCCTGTTTGGAATATACTTCTGTTAAGTCAAGGATAATGTAAAAGGCCTTTGGCCAACCAGGTTTGTTGACAACTGCACGCTGGGTCATCACTGAATCACCCAGTGCTGTAGATACCATTCAGAAGGGTCTGACTCAAATAAATGTTTCACACCAGATCCATGGCCTACAGCTAAATACAAAAAAATGCAAAATCAATTGCTGAAGGTTGGGTGTCGGGCTGGCAACTCGGCACCATAAAAATCGACTGCCAATCATTTAATGGACCAGAGTTCCTCTGTGGCGACCCCTAACCGGGAAAAGCCGAAAAGACAAACAACAACAACCCTTTGGGAAGTAAAATACTCTGCAAACTGCAGCATTAGTAGTATACCTCTAAGAGGGGACTCATAGGTGAGAGATCTAGGTACACAGATAGATAATAGCCTGAATTTTGACCCCCCCATGAAGTCCTGCTATTTGAACAAGCCAGTAAATACATGGCATCCAGATCCAAGGAAGTTATAGTCCTACTGTATTCATCCATCAGATCAATAATCATGTACAATGCACCTTTCAGCATGTACTTGACCAGACACTTGCAAGAGCTGGAGTGGCCTCAGAGGTTCCTTATAAACAAACAAACAAAAAAAAAAAATACAGGGTGTAAATAACATGTCCTGTGCAGATTGACATAAAGCCCTTTCCCTGTACTCTGTCTCCTACTGACTTTTAAGGGATGATCTATGCCTACCCTACAAGGCACTCTCAAATCCAGCCCTGATGGAACTGTTAGATATTCACAAGACAAAATGCATGATGACCAGCTTATCTAAGTGTTGCTCGCCCAGTCAAGATAAAATAGACAAGTCTTTGTGGGTTCTGTTCAAGCAGCTTTATTATGTACAAACACATCAGGACTGAGGCTTAATAACTTTAACTTAGATAAACTTATAAACAAACTAGCTATTACACTCATACATGCTCACTCTCTGGCTGCAGTGTCAAAATGGCACTAAAGCTAGCACATGCTTGCTATTTATATGCATGTGCCATACTTGAAACCTTTATTAAAGATACAGCACACACACCCTATTCTACATCCTCCTTCTATGAGAAATAAGTCATGCAATATTGATGACATCAGTTGACATGGAATCAATACAAATAATTCTTTGTCATACAATTATACAGAACTAAATGCATATAGACAATTATGTCCAAGTTGCTGTGTATTTCATACTATGTCTGGATATGTGACCAAATCGTGTGACATAAAAATTAGAATTATCTCTAGCAACTAGGACTGTCTCCGCTAAATGTTCAACCTTAGGGACATCAGGAACATCATCAGGAATGGAAGTAGAAGTTAAGACATGTTCTGGTTCAGGAACCTTGTCTGGATTGCTCTGAGATCAAGAGTCTCTATCACAGGAACAATGCTGCAATATCAATTCTGGTACAGGAAGAAGATGTCTACAATTTCTCCTGTACTCCACATCCTCAGATTCTATGAACTAGGATCTTGGCTCAGTACATATACCTGTTACTTGACCAGTCTAGTCAAAACCTTTCACGGTTTATTTCCTCACTGTCTCTCCTTCTTTCAACAGACGAAGAAATCTACTAGATTTATCATAGCTGGACTTCTGGAAAGAATGCTTTCTGAATAGTTGAGCTCTAATTGTCTTGTTGTCCTTAGCTTTAGGCCTCAACAAACTGGAACTGATAGGCAATGTTATTCTTTTGCCTGGATAGAAGTCTCTGAGCAGGCGAGCCAAGTATATCTTCACAGGGTATTGCTTCTGAGATTAAGTAAATTCAAAAAGACATTGGTATTATCATGCTTTGACCTCTCAAGTAATTGCTTTGCACTCTGTACTGCACGTTCAGCTAGTCCATTTGATGGTGGATATTCTGGACTACTAGTAACATGCTCAAAGTCCCAGTCTTTTGCAAATTTCTGAAACAACTGACTAGTAAATTGAGTACCTTTGTCAGAAATAACTTTTGTAGGGTGGCCACGGTGGTGCAGCGGTTAGCATTGCCACCTCACAGCAAGAGGTTCTCTGGTTCAATTCTTGGCTGGGGTGCCTTCTGTGTGGAGTCTGCATGTCCTCCCTGTGGTTGTGTAGGTTTCCTGTGGGTGCTCTGGTTTCCTCCCACATCCTAAAGACATGCAGTAGGTGGATTGGACACTCTAAATTGGCCCTAGGTGTGAGTGTGTGCGTGTGTGTGTGTGCCTTCTGTGGAAGGTTGGGGACTGGGCTGGCAACTCAACACCATAAAACTCCACTGCCAGTCATGAGCAGACAGATGATCCACTGTGGTGACCCCTCACTGGGAAAAGCCGAAAGAAGAAGTCAGAAATAACTTTAGTGTGGACCACCATTGACTGAGAAATGAGGTCTCAACTTGGTGATGACAGCAGTGGATGTTAGATTAGGTAGCAAATCAATCTCAAACCAGTTTAAATAAAAGTCTACCAACACTAAGTAATGCTGATTGTTCCACTCGTATGTATCAGTGGCTACTGTTGACCAAGGTAGTTCAGGAACATGATGTAGCTGAAGTGGTTCCTTTCGCAAATGCGGTTTAGTACTATTGCATACTGAACAAGAAGAAAGTACTTTATCAATGTCTTTTACTACAGAAGGCCAAAATACTAGTTCTCTTGTCCTTCTTTTGATAGATTCGGAACCTGGATGACCACAATGCAAAATCTAGATATATTCATGTTATAAAGAAGCAGGAACAACAATTTTAGGACCTTTGAAAATAATGCCATCTTCCATCAACACCTCATCTCTGTAAGGAAAATAGGTTTGCACTTAAGGTGATACACTAGATTGCTTTGATGGCCATCCAACTTTAATGTAGTGGTTGGGCTTTTGCAAAATTGGTTCAGACTTTATATGATCTCACAGCTCATCAAGTCTCGTGGTAGAAAAATTATGCACTTCCATGACATCAAAGTCAAAAATCTCTGCATGAAGCTGTTCCGTTGTATTTCTGGGTGATCTGGATGAGGTATCAGCCAGATGAAGAAGTTTGCTTTTTGTACAGACCAATTTGAAGTTGTACTTTTGCAATTTGAGCATCATTCTTTGTAATCTCGCTGGAGCTGAATCCATAGGCTTCTTTAAAATAGTGACTATAGGTTAGTGATCAGTTTCAATCTGAATAGCTCGACCATAGATATAATAATGAAACTTCGAACATGCAAATACTATTGGCAAAAGTTCTTTCTCAATTTGAGCATATTGCATTTCAGTTTGGGTAAGAGTTCTTGATGGATAGGCTATTGGTCTGCCCTCTTGAAGAATAACTGCGCCAAGACCAAATTTTGAAGCATCACAGGAATGATTGACTGGTTTGTTGACATCATAGTATCTTAATGTAGGTGGGGGTGGCAATTTTCTGCTTAAGGTCTACAGATGCCTTTTGGTGTTGTTCCAACCAAGACCATGTAACATTTTTGCATGTCATCTCTCTCAAAGGTGCTGTCAACTCACTGAAGTCTGGTATAAACTTGCCTAACTAGTTAACCATGCCAAGAAAACATTGTCGAGCTTGAACATTAACTGTTGCTGACATGTGAGGAATGTCTGCTTGCTTGGCCAGATCTGGTATCAAGCCAGTGTTAGTAAATAAATGACTTACATATGCAACTTCTGGTAGTCTGAATTTGCACTTCAGAGGATTAAGCTTTAAGTTCACTTCATGTGTTCTGCCTAGAATTTTCTTAAGGTTTTTGTCATGCTCTGCTTCACCATTGCCTCCAACCAATAAATCATCTATTATGGCACAAGGATAACCTGGAAATATTTGCCCCATTGCATGCTGAAAGACTTCACTTGCTGAATTTATTCCAAATGGCATCCTGAGGCATCTATATCTGCCAAATGGTGTACTGAAAGTAGTCAGAATGAGGATTTGCCATCAAGCATCACTTGACAAAATTAACTTTTTGCATCCAAGACAGAAAAAAAACAGTGGCATTTTGTATTAGGGCTGCAACTTCCTCAACTGTACTCATTGGATGATACAGTCTCTTCAATGCTTTGTTTAAATCTCTTGGGTCAATACATATTCTGATTTTTTCTGAGTCTTTTTTGTGGACTGCTACCATGAACAACACCCATTCAGTTGGTTCTGTAACTGGACAATTACACCTTGCAGGAACATTTTATCCAATTGAGCTTTAACTTTATTATGCACAGCATATCAAAACTTTTCTTGCTGGTCTGACCACTGGACTGACCTCTGGGTCTAACTTCATAGAATACACAACCATAAGTTTGCCCAACTTGTCATTGAAAACATCAGCATATTCTGAGAAAATGGCTTCAGTACAATTGGAACTAGGATATGTGTTTATATGATGAACTTCTTTGGTAAAATAAAGCAAATTCATTATCAAACTGTCTCTGAGACCCACTAATAACTGCACAGGTCCTCAGACTACATAGAATAACAAGCTGTAACAGTTCCTAGCCAAATAACATGAAAGCACTGCTGAGCCTTTGGTATGAACTTCTTCACCTCTAAAAGCCACAAGTTTCACACAACTAGCCACATTGAGGTTTTCACTAGTTCTCACCTTAGCAAATGTGTCTGCTGACAAAACATTACACTATGAGCCAGTGTCTACTTTGGGCTCTGTGGATTTACCATTGATCTGGACATTACAACACACTTCATTCTTTGCCAGCAAATTTACTGCATCAACCTTTTCACCAATTACTGATACACCATCTATATAGAAAGTAGAATTGGAGTTCTCTATATGATCAACTTGCTTTTTTGAGAGACCCTTCTTTATAACTGTGTGAGGTTTACTTGATTTGCAAGATGTCTGAAAATGGTTCCATGTTTTACACTTGTGGCATTGTTGACCAAATGCTAAGCATTTTTCTCTTTTAGATTCACGATTGCCATCACAACTGCGACATTTAACAATAAAGCTGGATTTAGGTTTTGCTAACTCACCCTTGTACTGCACTGAGCATGTATTTTTCTTTGAACTTGCTGGAAAACTATGGGTTTTACCTAGGGAGCCTGCAGAGGTTTCAGGTGCCATGTGCTTAGGCCTGCTTCTGTTAGCCACATGTTGCATGCTGTCTGAATTTGCTCTGGAGCCTGCTGAAACCATGCTCTTAGCACTTGCAAGCATACTTGTGTGCCTTTTTGTAACTTCATGGATTTGACAAATCTCAATAGCTTTAGTCACCATTAAATCATTGTCACTAAGCAAGATCTTCTTCACAGCAGCAGCACTACTAATATCACACACAAGCCTGTCCTTTATCAATTCATATTTTAAGTCACCAAACCAACACATTTTAGCTTTGTTTCTCAGGGCAGTTATATAAGCTGAAAAGTTTCCCCTGGTTTTTGATCTCTTGTGTAAAACAAATATCTCTCTAACATAATATTTGTCTGGGGGTTACACATTTCCCTGAATTTGTGCTTCAAACCCTCAGGGTCCTCTCTTGATTCAGTCTGTACAACAATATAGCTTCATAGGTAGATACTAGGCTATCTGCCCTAGGGCATTTATAAGCCTAGCCAGAGTGTATTTGGCTTCCGCCTCCGTATTAGATTAGCCTACTGTGCCTCTGTAAAGTAGGTCACAGAAGGTACCCTTTTAAGATTAGTTTACTGTGCCTCTGTCTAGCAGGGACACAGAAGAGATCCCAGGGGTGAATTTGCGATTTCCCATCCACGCGTCCAGATTTCGCTTGAAGAGGGTCAGCGAGGGGCTATGTCTAACATGAATTGGGATTTTATTCCAGAGTGAGGGGAGCCTCTGGGAAATGAATCTGTCCCTCCAGCATGTCCTATTTATTTTTGTGCTGAGGTTTAGGTCCCTGGAGCATGTAGCTCTGAGGGACTTGGATTTTTTGAGGTGGAGCATGTCCATTAATTCTGGGTTTGACATGGCTTTGTACGTCAGGCATAGATCGCCTCTGAGTAGGCGGTAAGCAACTGAGTAGAGCTGGAGCTTCTTTAGTCGAGCTGCATAGGACATCTGTTTGTAGCCCATGATCCTCTTGGTGAGGTACTTTTGGGGTCTCTCCAGTTGCTGCAGGTGTCGGGTAAGGTACATCCCAAAGGGGCATTGTATTCAATTATGGGCCTGATGAGTGGCAGTAGATAGGCATAATGACCTCTCTTGATCTAGATGCGAACCCTTTCGTGATAAGGTGGGCTATATAGAAGGTCTTTCTAACCACTTTGGCAACGTGATTATCAAAGGAGAGATTACTATCTACGTTGGTCCCCAAATCTCTAATTACTTCTTCCGTACTTAATGGATTACCACCTATGTGGTAATTTGTGGGCACCTTGTTTTTCCCAAAAGGGATGACTATGCACTTTTTAGCATTTAGCTTGAGGCCGTGGCTCTGGCACCAAGCATCCATCTCTGTGAGACCCTTTTGGAGGATGCTTGTGTCAGCTGGAGATTCGATTATGGCCCCCAGTTTGCAGTCATCTGCGAACTTTGTCAGCCATAATCCCCCCATGTTAGCCTGAACCTCAGAGAAGTACATACCAAACAAGAGAGGTCCCAGAACTGAGCCCTGTGAGACGCCACTTGTAACTGGTTTGGATTCGAACATGGCACCTGCGATTCTGACCATGTGGGTTCTATCTCTGAGCCAGTTTGCAACCCAATTTGTGATATTGGGGTTGATATTTAAGCTAGTAAGCTTATTTATGATGCCCGAGTGGGGTATTGTGTCGAAGGCTTTTGCGAGGTCCAGGTAGGCTGTGTGGACTACCTTGCCCTCATCTATGGCTTTGGTAACTGTTTCAAAGAAATCAACTAGGTTTAAGAGGCAAGATCTGCCCTTAACAAAGCAGAATTGGGTAGGGTCCAGTGTCTGGAGGCTCCCAATGTCTTTGTTTATGAGTTCCATGATAATACGCTCCATAGCTTTACATACCAGACTAGTCAGGCTTATGGGGCGATAGTTTCTGGGGTCCGTTGTGGCACCACATTTGTGGAGTGGGACCACTGTAGCTGTACACCATTCTTTGGGTACATATCCTGTAGTAAGGCTAAGTTTGAACAGTGACTTAATGTCAGGGTTCAGTTCTTCTTGGAGCTCATGTAAGACACAGCCTGGGACACCGTCCGGTCCCATAGATGCTGTGTTTTTTGCTTTGAAGCGGGAAGCTTTCACCTGTGCATCTGTGATGTCAGGGAGGTTACATTCAGTTGGGATAGGTATTTGCTCCTTTGGGGGGGGAAGGGGGAGAGAAGTTTGCGCTGAATCTGTCTGCCAGGATGTTGGCTATGTCTGCAGGTTCGGTATATTTTGTACCGTTATGCAACAATTCAGAGCATATCTGGGAGTTTCCGCCCATGTTCCTGACATAATTAAAGAAGGACTTGTGATTATCTTTAGTGTCTAGGGCAATTTTTCTTTCGAAACTGGCCTTTGATGATTTTATGAGGGATCGAAGTTTCTTGCTAATACTGATCAGAGATGCCTTCCCTTTTTGGGATTTTGCTCTGTCATGTAGTAGCTTCCTCCTTCTGTTGTATAGCTTATTTATGGCCGGGGTCCACCAGACCGGTCTCCTGTTTTTGGAGTAGTGAGTCTTGGTTTTATTTGGGATAACACGATCCATGCATATGATGATTTTCACCATCTCCCTCAGACACTGCTGGTGCATACACAAATGAACACTGTCTTTCAATGGCTTCTGACCCAGCTAGGTTTAACAAAATGAAAGCTCTGGTTCATGCATCTTTGTCAGAATAAGTTGCTTGTATAAAAATATCATACTCTTTCTCAAATATTCTCCAATTCTCTGCAATATTTTGATCAAATACAATTAGTGAGGGTTTTCAAAATCCATCTGCCATATTAACACATACCAGTAAAGGCTTTTGCAAGTATGCATGAACACACACATCTATATATATATATATATATATATATATATATATATATATATATATATATATATATATATATATATATGCCAGAAATTTATGCCAGGATTTGTAACTTTGCCCAAAACTTTGTGAAGTAAGTTTCTCAGTCACTGTTATGCTCTTGAAGTTACTATACTATAAGAAACCACCTCTTATCAGTGTAAGAAACATTTCAAAATAAGCGCACTGTGCAAATAAACTGGGCAGAAGAAACTAGGAGTAAGAAACATTTCAAAGTAACTACACTATGCAAATAAACAGTACATGGCACACATTTTCTCAAAATGGTGGTACTTTGCTGAATAACTCTTTACAGTGCAAGAAACACTCTGTAATGGTGGCACTTTGTGAATAGATACACCCAGCACAAGAAACTTTTTGAAATGGTTGTATTTTGACTGCACTTCACAAAATAGTTGCATTTTGCACACAAATAAACTCTTTGGAATACATGCACAGTAATATGCACACACTGTAAGCACTTTACACGACATATTTTGAATGTCTAGTTATGCCCATAATACAATGCAAAATAGTAGTTATGCCAAAACACAGTACTTTGCCAAAAAAACATGCCGTCACCTTGCTTTATTTATTCCTAATGTTCCCTTTTTGCCCTTATTATATTTGCTCGTTTACTATTTTTTAATGCCCATTGTACTTTTCTTGTGCTCGTTTTACTCTAAACATGCCCATTTTGCCTTAAACATGCTTGTTTTGGAATTCCAAGGCAATTCCAAACTCCTTATGTGCTTTTCTGATAATCCTATTATCAAATATCTTAATTTTAAACATTTTGTTTAATTAATAAACTTTGTGTGCCTCTCGCTTGTTAATAATGCGGTGTGTGACACTCTCAGTTGCCATAGCAACTCCCTCTCCTCGAGTCTTAAAGCCCAAGGCCCCCTCCTGGGATTCAGATCTATTTTCTCAATAACCATAAAAAGGAAAGCCCTTGTAATGCTCCATTTTATCTTTTTTTTATAAAATAAATCATTCTTGCAAGTTTTCATTACATTTGGTCCATTTCTGGCCCCTTTTTGTGCTTGTTTTTCTTAGTGTACCTTCACTGTTAACTCTGCACCTCATAGCTCTGAAAAGCAGTCTCTAGAGTCCCAGTTCTGACACCATGTCACTCATCCAGTCAGGATAAAATAGACGAGTCTTTGTGGGTTCTGTTCAAGCAGCTTTATTATGTACAAACACATCAGGATTGAGGCTTAATAACTTTAACTTAGATAAACTTATAAACAAACTAGTTATTTCACTCAGACATGCTCACTCTCTGGCTGCATTCTCAAAATGGCACTGAAGCTAGCAGGTGCTTGCTATTTATATGCACGTGCCATCATTGAAATGCTTCTTAGAGATACAGCACACACACTCTATTCTACACTAAGGATCTAAACCTAGGCAGTAACATGAACAAAACATGCTGGAGATACAGATATGCGCCCCAGAGATTACCCCGTCAGTGAAACAGGCTTTCTATTTATGTAAAGCAGAGCCCTTCTCTGACCCTCTTCAAACACAGTTTAGAACAATGAATGGTGAATAGTCAATTCACTCCTGGCATGGTACCCATGTCCCTTATAGACACAGGCAATCTGTAAAACACTCAAAGGCATAGGCACAAACCTAAGCCATCCTCTAGCCCGTATGGATCAAAAATCAGGTAAACGTTTGGTAAAAATAGTTTGGCTTATAAGGGCTCTTAAGCTGTTAGCCAAGTAATCTCCTATGAAACTATAAATGACAAGTATGCAAAGATATTAATTAATGAGGATAGTGTACATTTTAAGATTATTTCTTTACACAAATATATTGAACTTGATATGACACCACAAAGTTTACATGCTTTTAAGACCCCATCAACCACATTTGATTTGACTGATGAACATGATAAAGGTTTTGCTACTTCTGGACTCATGCTGCTCATCACTGTACTACAACATGGTTACAAATTTTATTGGACAGAGATGTTTTTAAACAAGAGTTTAATGAGCAACTTAGAATACTGTACATGGATCTTCAAAAGAAACAGACACATGATAACTTTGATGCATTGTTACATTAAACTCATTATTACAATTAATGTGTTGGAGACTAAATTAATTCAACATAAAAACACAAGCCTCAGAGAGATATTGCAGACTATAAAAATGAGAGGGTGTTCTTTGAAAGTAACAAAATATTTCATGTGGCTGTAGTATGAATGTTGGACATGATTCATCTCAGGCTACTTTGAATGAATCCACAAGCAGTTCATCCATTGGTTCTGAATGTACATCCAGTATTATCAGTTTTTAATCAGATATGTAATATGGATGATAAAGCTGGAATATTTACTGGCAACAGGGATTTTCATTCACAAAGAGGATGAAAGCATTATAAGTCCAACAACCATTACAGCAGTTACCAGCAGCAAAAATGCCATAAGTATTAACCACAAGAAGATACGTTTCAACAAAATCATTGAAGTTGATGACTTTATGGTGAGTTGTTCTGAGACAGCCAAAACTTTAATAACAAATACATTAGTAACTTATCTGATTTTCATCTGTCAGATGATGAAGTTTCACTGTTGTTCTTGGGAATGATGTTTATTCCCAATGAATTTCCAAAATTACATGATGAAAGTTAATTTGTTTAAACTGGTACACAGGTTATATATTTATGTGCATTTTGGACTACGAGTGATTCTGGGCAATTAAATGGTTTTAATGATACCGATAGTCTGTCTAGTTCTCTTGATGAATATTTTTTTCTTGCCAAAGTGATGATGAAAGTTGTAATACCAATTTTCATCAATGCACTAGTAAGACTGTCAGAAAAAGAAAGTTTTTGACTCCCTTTAATAATGAAATAAAACATTTTTTGCCCTGGTCTCTTTTGAAAATCAACAATTTGTATCAAAATTTTATAAAAATAAACACAGCTTTAATGATTTTAATTTGACAAAGGCAGAATGGGGTCCTCTTAAAATTCTAGAACATAAAGATTTGTATTTTAAAATTGCTGAAAAAGGGAGAAATGTCACTGTCATTAACGTACACAAATATTTTCATATATGTTGTCATCTTAAGGTTTCTTAAACGTATGGGGTTATTGATATGGATCAATAATATAGGAGCATGCAACTATTCAAAATGTTGTTGGAAATCGGGGTGTGTTTGGGCAATTTTAATGCTGTTTATGTGAAGTACGAGTTATTTATTGAACATACTAAATTAGCAGTGTTTATTTTCTTCCAAAAAATCCACAAAAATTTAGACAATCCCACCAGTTATCCAATTGTGCCTATTCAGGGTAATTATTACAGACTATAGGGTGTGTGATTAATCATTATTTGATACAAAAATCATGTGTTTTGCCATCACATGTTCAATATCCTTGTGAGCTATTGAATAAAATAAAAGATGCAGTTTGGCAATCAAGGATGTACTGGTTAGCTCTGATGTTCAAAGTTTATACACCAATATTAAATATGTGGATGACTAAATAAAAAATGGAAAAACAAACAAAACAAATCTTGAAGCCAGAAAAAATGCCATACTTATAAAAACAAAATGTATTGTTACACTTCCGTCACCTTTCATTAAAGGAACTTCTTTAGACATTTGTAATAGCTCAATTTACAAATTAAATAGTCCCAAGTTGATGACATCATCAACCTCCCATTATCCAAATTCCGCAAGTATAAAAGTAAATACATTCAGATTTCTTTGTGTATAAATTTTTTTTAAAACACAAACAAATTCTTTACTATATTAATTACAACAAAACAAATCTCAAATATTAAATACTCCCATAGAAATGTTTTTTACCTGGTTAATGCTTTAAGTTTTAAAATACATTTCAAGGAACAAGAATCATACAACCCAGGGTACGAAAAGGTGTTTACTCTCAGTTGCCATAGCAACTCCCTCTCCTTGAGTCTTAAAGCCCAAGGTCCCCTCCTGGGATTCAGATCTATTTTCTCAATAACCATAAAAAGGAAAGTGTGGTTAGTATGTTCCAAAATATGCTTGTCCTGTCTACTAATACTGTACTAGTGCTCATATATGCTTTGTCTAAAGTGCCTCTCGGTCTTTCCTATGTAGAAAGAGGGGCACTGTTGGCACCTAACTAAGTATATAACACCTGTTATTCCACAGTCAAATTTTCCTTCTAAGGAATATTTAATATTCCCTATAGTAAATAAGGAAGAAGTTTCTATATGTTTACAAGAACATCTTCCACATTTCTTCATCCCTTTGTTAGGAACATATGGGTTAACTTCTTTTTCAAGCAGTGTTTTTAGATTAGAGACTTTTCTAAATGTCACCCTAGGTCCTGGCCCTAATTTGTTCCTAGAAATAGTGTCACCATTAATCATGGCCAAATTTTTATTTATAACCTCCCTCAGGAGTTTGGCATCACTTGAAAAGGTTGTTATAAAACTGATGTTGTAATCTAAGTCATCCTTTCTATTAAAAAAATGCTCTGCCAAGACCATTTGTTCATCACCGCTTAAGGTTCCCCTATTTAAAATGGGCTGGAAATGGCCCATTTCCCTTTTCCTTCTAACCTCTATAATAATCTCATCCAATAAATATATTGGATATACTCCCCTGGTGAACATAGCCCACAAGTTTTTAAACTCCACCTCAAAATCAACATCCAGTGTAATCATTCTTGCAGCCCTTACCAACTGGCCCTTTACAATGGCCCTCTTCTGGTCGTAAGGGTGATTACTGCTGTAGTGAAGAAAATCATTGGAGTAGGTAGGTTTGCGGTATATTTTGGCAATATACCTACTATGTGTTATGTCCTTAACAAGCCACACATCTAAGTATGATATAGCTGTAGTATCAAATTGATATGTAAATTTCAAAAAGGGGGTCATGTTGGATAAGGTCTCAACAAATTTTGGGACCTCTTCTTTATCTCCCTTAAAGATCAAAAACATATCATCAAGGCACCTTGTGTACCAGTGTACCTTGTTTTTAAGCATTTCATGTTGGAACAACAAGTGTCTTTCCCAATAGGCCATAACACAAGTGGCAAAAGTGCCCCCCACAGGGTGAACCCATTGCGATACCTGTTTTCTGCAAAAATAAATCTCTGTCAAATAAGAAAAAAATATTAGCCAATACTAGTTCTAGGAGGGTTATAATTAAGTCATTCTCCTCACCAGCTGCCCCGTTTTCCAAAAAAAAGTCCCATACCCAGTCTAATCCTGTATTCTGGGGAATGACCGTGTACAGGTCCTTAACATCTATAGTAATGAAGTTGTATTCTTGGTTAAATTCCAGATTATTCAGTGTTCCCAAGAACTGCCAGGAGTCTCTGCAGATTTGTCTCTCTGTTTCCAAGTATTTTTTCATTTTTAAATCAACAAACTTAGCACAGGCATAGGTTATGGAATTCCTACCATCAATTATAGGTCTAAAAGGGGGGGGGGTCATTTAAATTCTTATGCGTTTTTGGAATACCAAATAGGACTGGGGGTAACTGGTGTTATCATATCCAAATAGTTCAGTGTATCTATGTCAATGTACCCCTCCAAAAACAAGTCATTAATCGCTATTTTTATACGCTGATAGGCCCCATTCATTTCACTAACAGAGACCTGCTCATATGCTTCACCATCCAGCATATCTCTCATTTTATGTTTGTATTCTTCCTGTTTCATAAAAAACAATTCCCCCCTTTGTCAGGATGCATAACCCTGACTCCTGTTGTCCTTAGGTCATTAATTTCCTGAACTTCTGTTTTAGTCAAGTTTTTACTTCTATATACATTACTGGAAGTTCCCAAAAGATGTCTTATGTCAACTTTGCATGATTTCTCAAAACAAGCAATAATCACCTGTAATGGGGGATTAAATACACTTGAAATCCTAAACTCTGATAGTACAGGAAAAGTGTTACCTAAAAGTAGTTTAAGGTTTGGTTTACGAGCATACAATTTTAAGTCTAGTAAAGTCCTTGCCAAATTAGCCCTGTTTGAAGGGACAAAGGTAAGTCCTTTTGCAAGTGTTTCAATTAACCCAGGTTTTACAGTCTCCATAGTATAATTGTAGATGTTAAAGTCACCTTTTAAATTTGTGCAGATGGTGACACGATAGATCGAACCCTTTGCCCCACCAATAATGCCCCGCTCTGCTACCTCCTTCAGCTGTTTTGCTTCCTGGTTTGGGCATTCCTCTGGTTGTTGTTCTGGGCTCTGCTCACTTGCTGCTGCAGGCTGTTCCAAAAATCCTGTTGCTGGAAATCACCATTATTGTGTGTTTGTCGGCCTCTGAGTCGGTTGTTCCAAATCACAGGGGTGTCAGGTGTTTCACCACCAGTAGTATTTCCCAATGTAATGGATTGTGTTTCCCCTGGTGATATATTTGTAGAGGATTCATTGTTAGAAAGGGCTGTCCCATTAGACTGTTGTGAAGTAGGGGGAACCGGGTATGCTCTGCCAGATTCATATTCCTTCCGGTCCCTATCTAATTTTTTCATTTTTGCTCCTTTTAATTTGTCTATAATTGCATCGATACTAGTAAAGATGTGACAAAAGTCAAACTTGTATCTCAAAAAATTAGAATCCAGTTTGATCTTTTGTTCTAATAAATTCAATTCACTTTTCAGCCCATCCATTTGTAAAAAATAGTTTTTGACAAGTATTTCAAGGAATTCAATCCCTTGCTTGTCAAATAATTTTAACAAGTCCAGGTGAAGGGGGAATCTTTAACCAACTCAGTTGGGTAACGCCATTGTCTAAGCCCCCAAGGAATGTGTTGTCATTGTATACATTCTCTCAAATAGGCTGTTTCAAGTTGGAGTTTCTTGTATTTCATGAGTTTCACATCAAACTCTTTCAGGTTAGTTACAATGGTGCTCTCACTTTGCATCATACCTGATGCTCGGTCCTGGTTCTCACCTCCCCTTTGCCGAAAGTTAAAATAGCATCACTGATTAGCCAGTCATTAAGGTGGGGGACACTAGTAATGTTCACATTATTAGCGATGTTATTACTAGCCTCAATGCTCATATTAAGTTCATGGGCTGTCCATTCCTGTGCAGTCTGTGAGTTAAACAAGGGACCCAAAGAAATGTTACTGAGAGGTAAATTACCTTGACTCACACCATTCAGTTGATTATCTATGTTTCCATTTGGGAGATTCTGCCTGCTGATGCAAGTTGGAAGTGTTTCATAAGCTGAAATCTTGCCAGCTAAATCATCAACCCGGTTAGTAAGCTGTTGTATAAGCAGGGTAAGGTTCCCAATAGCATTCTGCTCACTTGATAAGCTGCTATTCTCAGAATAAAGTAGTGGTGAACTGGCACTTCTTTCTGGTTCCATCCAAAACCACACTAAACAACTAAATAAAAAATGGAAAAAACAAACAAAACAAATCTTGAAGCCAGAAAAAACGCATTACTTATGAAAATAAAATTTATTGTTAGTGCTTTTGTCACCTTTCATTAAAGGAACTTCTTCAGACATTTGTAATAGCTCATTTTACAATTTAAATAGTCCCAAGTTGATGACATCATTGACCTCCCAATATCCAAATTCAGCAAGTATAGAAGTAAATACATTCAGATTTCTTTGCGTATAAAAACTTTTTAAAACACAAACAAATTATTCACTGATATTAATTACAACAACAAAAAATGAAGTTAACCCATATGTTCCTAACAAAGGGATGAAGAAATGTGGAAGATGTTCTTGTAAATATATAGAAAAATCTTCCTCATTTATAATAGGGAATATTAAATATTCCTTAGAAGGAAAATTTGACTGTGGGACAACAGGTGTTATATACTTAGCTAGGTGCCAACAGCACCACTCTTTCTACATAGGAAAGACCGAGAGGCACTTTAGACAAAGGATATATGAGCACTAGTACAGTATTAGTAAACAGGACAACAACAATGCTTTGTCCAAGCATATTTTGGAACATACTAACCACACTTTCCTTTTTATGGTTATTGAGAAAATAGATCTGAATCCCAGGAGGGGGCCTTGGGCTTTAAGACTCGAGGAGATGGAGTTGCTATGGAAACTGAGAGTAAATGCCTTTTCATACCCTGGGTTAAATGATTCTTGTTCCCTGAAATGTGTTTTAAAACTTAAAGCATTAACCAGGTAAAAAACATTTCTATGGGGGTATTTAATATTTGACATTTTTTTGTTGTAATTAATATCAGTGAAGAATTTGTTTGTATTTTAAAAAGTTTTTATACACAAAGAAATCTGAATGTATTTACATCTATACTTGCTAAATTTAGAAAATGGGAGGTTGATGATGTCATCAACTTGGGACTATTTAAATTGTAAATTGAGCTATTACAAATGTCTGAAAAAGTTCCTTTAATGAAATATGTGGAAGAACTGAGGTCTCTTTCTACATTGTTTCATTTAATTATCAATTGTTCCTTTATGCCCCTAGCTATGCCAACTTCACTATGGGGGCATTTGAGCAAGATTATATCTACATCACTATTTTTGTCATTTTGTTTGATACACCATCTACATTTTGTTTGTACGTATTATTGCAACACTGATGATTTATTTTTCATATGTAATGGTGGTTCTGCATGTGTATATGATTTTATCAAGGGCCTCAACAAAAAAATGAATATGGGTTTAAGTTTGTCGGTGAAGTTTTTGAGGTGACAGTTAATTACTTGGCTGTAACACTCCTTGTTTTGATGATGGAAACATTTGATCTAGAATACATAGAAAGTCCAGTGAGACTACTAATTTTTTATGCAGTTCTAGTTTCACCCCCCACATACTGTTACATCTTTGCCATATGGAGAAATGTTAAGAACTAAGAAGTGTTCCAAAAGCAAAGGTTTTTTTTTATGTTAATCAGAGTATGTTTTGCAGAAGAGGTTATGCTGTTGAATTATTATAAGATGTTTATTATAAGGTGCTAGTTGACAGGAGCTAGATCATTACAACTTTATTGCTCAGTGAGGTAAAACAAAATGGCTTAGAAATGGGGTTGCTGAAGATAAGAATAAGGATTCATTATAGTTTTGTTCTGAATACATTGTGTTTGTTTCTCATTACAACTGGTGTCCTTAGTTGTTTTTTATATTTCTTATTTTGTTGTTTAATATACAATCTCTCTCCCTCTCTCTCTCTCTCTCTCTCTCTATATATATATATATATGTATACACACACACATATATATATATATATATATATATATATATATATATATCTATATATATATATATATATATATATATATATATATATATATATATATATATATATATCTATCTATCTATCTATATATATATATATATATATATATATATATATATGGGTCTACGTTTAATCATTGAATTTACACTTCACCAAATCGCAAATAGACTACTCCACTTACCCAAAACCTCAGTTGTCTGAAACTGCATTTTTCCTACATCCATTTCATTCACATAGTCTATTGTTGGTAGTGCGGGAAGTACAAGTATACAGCCTTTATGTTACTTCTCGTGCACCATACCAGTTGAAGCATAACGGATTACACGGTAGTGTCAGCAGTCTTCTTCATATGGTGCATTGTTTTTACAACAGTTGTAGCTTTTATATGGAATCACACAGCAGTAGGATAGGGAAATTTACCCTTACTGTCACTGTAGTGCAATCTCGGAATTAGTACATATAATAGAGGGTGGAAGCTCACGGGGATATCATATGACATGAGATACATCTGTACTAGATACATGTTTAGAAAGTGCATTAGTTGTACTGAGTTTCTGATGTTATAAACATGCTCCTAATCCGATCCCTAAGATGCCTATCCTTCTTACCAACATAAAATTTGGCACAGGTCCTACAGCTAGCAAGGTAAACAACATGTTTACTATCACAGGTGCCAGAAACTTTAAAAATGTAATTTCTACCCTGATCAGGGTGAGTAAATGATGACCCACTATCTATATAGCTACACCAATTGCAATTCCAACACTGTAGAGTGCCAGTGCAAACACTTTGTAACCTATCCTCCTTGATAGAAATCTTTTTAATAGATCTATCATTTCTAAAACTGATCCTAGGAGTATCATCAATTATACCTGATACTTCACTGTCCGTCAATAATGGTGACAATATTCTGCTTAAGGAGTGGCAGAAATTGAATTTGCAAACTAGTTTTGGTTACTTACGCCTCTTGATAACAGCAGCAGAGAGAGAAATGCTGAACTTAACTGGTTCTATTAATAATGTATATGGTGAGTTGCTCAAACAATATCCTAGAGATGTCTTAGATTTTTATGTAGAAGACATCCTGAACTCACTATCTTGAGATAAACCCAGAAAAATGAGAATATTTCTAGAGATAGGATTTTTGTTAAATCTTCACTTGACCGAAACGTGGCTGTGGACACAGTTTACAGAGCACTGCTATGACGGCGGAAGTAGCATCGGCTGCTTCTGATGGGGTGGAAGTACAGTTGGCATCTGGAAATCAACAGGGAGATGTGAGTGCCTCTGCATTTGCAGGTCTTATTCCTGGAGAGTTGAGCACCAGAAAAAAGTTTGTTACTACGACGGCGCAAGTACGTAGGGACAGACTTGATTCCACTGATTCCCCTATGGTGTCGGAAAGTTTTTTACGACGGTACAACATAGAGTTCCCTCTACCCATGAAGGAGAACATCGAACAATGTGAGGAGAGAACATTCGAGAGACAGGAGTCAGTATCAAGGCAAGCAGAAATGGGACAATGCCTCGACAGGGCAGATAAGTATAAAGCTCTCAAATCAAGAAGGATTAGTTTTGAATTTATCAAGTATTTTTTTGAATGACTATCAGCTGGCAGTATTGAAGAAAGGTCTTTCGTTTATACCCACCAGCTATTCATGTTTTGTAGATGTGATCATGGATATTAAGACTTTTACTAGAAATTTGACTTTAAAATTAATGTATAAGAATAGTGATATTGATGCGATTGAACATGTTTTAAACCATTCTTTTATTAATAATAATTATAATTAATGCATCTGAAATTATGTATAAGGATATTTATGATACATGTATGAGTCCTGATATACATTCCAGGAAGAGGAGATTCAATCTAACCAGGCAGGAGAATATAGCCCTGAGGGAGTTGGAGAATGGTGACTTGTTTTCAGACCAGCAGATAAAGGTGGGCTTATTGTAGTATTGACAGAGACTGATATGAGGCTAGGATGCTAGAGTCTGGGGACAGGTTGTTTTATGAAGAATTAAATTTGCAGGTTGCTGCACATATAGATGAAGTAGCAATGGTGTGAGGCACTTTTTGAACAATTGATAGATAAGAAATTATTTGAGTATTTTCTTACTATGAAACCAAGGTTTACCTAAGGTGCATAAATCCACCCTGCATCGACCTATGAGACCTATCATCTCAGGTAGAGGGTGGTGCACTGAATCTATTTCTATATTTATAGAAGCACCTCAGACCTATCCTGAATAAGACACAACATATACTCAGGGACACTGAGCATTTTCTTGGAGATTTGTATGATTTTTATCCACACACACTGATTGTCAGGCTTCTTCATTACTTTAGATGTAGTTTCTCTATTTACTGTGATACCTAATGACATGGTTGTGACAGCTGTTCAACAATTTTTAGAGAGTTATACACAGTATAGTAATGAGATAGTCACTTTATTGGTAAATTTATTCAGAATGGTGCTTGAACACAATTTTTTTTTTTATCAATTGTTCCTATGCCCCTAGCTATGCCAATCATAATTTGAGTTATTAATACATTTTTGTTTTTGATTTGATCACTCTACATTTGTTTTGATATCCATGAGTTTATTTTTCATATGAATGGTTCTGCATGTGATATGATTTATCAAGGGCCTCAACAAAAAATGTATGGGTTTAAGTTGTGAAGTTTTGAGGTGACAGTTAATTACTTCTTAACATCCTTGTTGATGATGGAAACATTGATCTAGAATACATAGAAAGTCCAGTGAGACTACTAATTTTTATGCAGTTCTAGTTTCACCCACATACTGTTACATCTTTGCCAAAGGAGAAATGTTAAGAACTAAGAAGTGTTCCAAAAGCAAAGGTTTTTTTTTATGTTAATCAGAGTATGTTTTGCAGAAGAGGTTATGCTGTTGAATTATTATAAGATGTTTATTATAAGGTGCTAGTTGACAGGGGCTAGATCATTACAACTTTTTGCTCAGTGAGGTAAAACAAAATGGCTTAGAAATGGGGTTGCTGAAGATAAGAATAAGGATTCATTATAGTTTTGTTCTGAATACATTGTGTTTGTTTCTCATTACAACTGGTGTCCTTAGTTGTTTTTTATATTTCTTATTTTGTTGTTTAATATACAATCTCTCCCTCTCCCCTCTCTCTCTCTCTTATATATATATATATGTATACACACACACATATATATATATATATATATATATATATATATCTATATATATATATATATATATATATATATATATATATATATATATATATATATATATCTATCTATCTATATATATATATATATATATATATATATATATGGGTCGTTAATCATTGAATTTACACTTCACCAAATCGCAAATAGACTACTCCACTTACCCAAAACCTCAGTTGTCTGAAACTGCATTTTTCCTACATCCATTTCATTCACATAGTCTATTGTTGGTAGTGCGGGAAGTACAAGTATACAGCCTTTATGTTACTTCTCGTGCACCATACCAGTTGAAGCATAACGGATTACACGGTAGTGTCAGCAGTCTTCTTCATATGGTGCATTGTTTTTACAACAGTTGTAGCTTTTATATGGAGATCACACAACAGTAAGGATAGGGAAATTTACCCTTACTGTCACTGTAGTGCAATCTCGGAATTAGTACATATAATATGCAGGGGGTGTGGGGCCACAGCCCCTCACATGGGTGGTGCAGGTGGGCTTGCTCCCCTGCAAAAATATTGGAGAATGTGTGTGTGTTTTTTGTTTTATATGTTACGTGATCGTTTTTTCAGGGGTTTGAAGTTCAGTAAAGTGCAGTCTAATACAACAGAGGTTTCGGGCAAGTGGAGTCATTTATTTACGATTTGCTGAATTGTAAATTCAATGATTAAAAGCAGACCCATATATATATATATATATATATATATATATATATATATATATATATATATATTAATATATATGTATCAGAAGAAATACAAAATATAGGAAAGACAGTGAAAGTTAAAATATATTACAATGTACATACATGAGAGAAAAAAAAAAAACATTACAGAAGCTTACATTGACATCATTTAGAAACAGAGCATGTGCATAGCTTGCATGGCTACATGCAGTGTTGATCATTCATTTGAACAATTTGCACGATTGTGTGCATAGCGCAGCACCAGTTAAACAAGGTTAAACTTTTTCTGGCTCCACCAAGTCTGTTCTTCAAATTTTCCCTTAAGAAAGCTCTACTCTTATAATAATCAGTCTACTCACTTTATTATAAGCCTAGCACTTGTTCTCAAAACCTCTCTTCTAAGTAAGCTCTCTCAAACTAAAGAAAGCACTACATCCACCTACCACCCCTGTGAGTACCCACTTCCCTTAAAGGCACAACACTACCATATAATATGCTAGCATGTCGAGTGGTAGATCAAGCATCCTCTCCGGTTCAGCTGGTTAATCTGGGAATCTTGAGACAATGCTACAATTGTCTCATGTACACAGACAACCTTCTCCTCCTCCCAACAAACACAAATACATGTGAGAGATGCAACTATATAGCCAAACTGGGGGCTGAACTCTCTCCCCAGGACTGGCAAGACCAGACAGGAGGAGAAGGTAACCACAACACACAAACCCAGTCCCACATAGACCTACCACAACTGCAAACCAAACACATAATAACACAAAGACATACTGGAGGTCTAACAAAAACTTACCAAAACAACAGAGGTATCAAGTATCTTTTGAATGACTATCAGCTGGCAGTATTGAAGAAAGGTTTTTTTATCCCACCAGCTATTCATGTTTTGTAGATGTGATCATGGATATTAAGACTTTTACTAGAAATTTGACTTTAAAATTAATGTATAAGAATAGTGATATTGATAAATTTAACATGTTTTAAACATTCTTTTATTAATAATATTATAATTAATGCATCTGAAATTATGTATAAGGGGTATTTATGATACATGTATGAGTCCTGATATACATTCCAGGAAGAGGAGATTCAATCTAACCAGGCAGGAGAATATAGCCCTGAGGGAGTTGGAGAATGTTACTTGTTTTCAGACCAGCAGATAAAGGTGGGCTTATTGTAGTATTGACAGAGACTGATATGAGGCTAGGATGCTAGAGTCTGGGGACAGGTTGTTTTATGAAGAATTAAATTTGACACAGGTTGCTGCACATATAGATGAAGTAGCGAATGGTGTGAGGCACTTTTTTGAACAACGATTGATAGATAAGAAATTATTTGAGTATTTTCTTACTATGAAACCAAGGTTTACCTAAGGTGCATAAATCCACCCTGGATCCACCTATGAGACCTATCATCTCAGGTAGAGGGTGGTGCACTGAATCTATTTCTATATTTATAGAGAAGCACCTCAGACCTATCCTGAATAAGACACAACATATACTCAGGGACACTGAGCATTTTCTTGGAGATTTGTATGATTTTTTATCCACACACACTGATTGTCAGGCTTCTTTCATTACTTTAGATGTAGTTTCTCTATTTACTGTGATACCTAATGACATGGGTGTGACAGCTGTTCAACAATTTTTAGAGAGTTATACACAGTATAGTAATGAGATAGTCACTTTATTGGTAAATTTATTCAGAATGGTGCTTGAACACAATATATTTTTGTTTGGTAACCAGATGTTTAGACAGTGCAATGGCGTAGCTATTGGCACTTCTTGTGCCAATAGCTATGCCAATGCAGTCATGGCAGTTTGGGAGGAGCGTTATATCTTTAAGGGTCCTTTTGGTGAGCATGTTTTGTTTTATCGTAGATTTGTAGACGATGTTTTTATTTTGTGGGAGGGAGATGAGGAGTGTTTGTCCAGATTTTTGCAGCATGTTAACAAGTCTACAGATTATTTGCAATTTACACATAAGATATCCTATGAAGGTTTAGATTTTTTTAGATATAGCAGTACTGAGAGACCTGGAAGGGAATGTATATACTAAACAGTACAGGAAGAGTTGTCATGTTAACCATCTTTTACATCGTGACAGTGTGCATCCCCCCATATATTTAGAAATGTTGTGGCAAATCAGGTCATGAGGGCTTCAAGACTAAATGTGAGGGAAGAAGATTTTGAAAGTGAAGTGGATAGAGTTAAAAGCTTCTTGAAAGAAAGAGGGTATGATGATAGGACCTTGTCTGAACAAGTACCTAGAGCTACGTAAAGGAGTGATAGAGCCAGACATTATTTCTCCATGAAGAAACAACCTTCTGAAAGTTCAGATAAGATCTTAACTCAGGCTAATCTGAGAGTCCGTCTGAAATACACTTCTGATGTGGATAGGTATATTAATATTAGGAAACAATGGCAGGTGTTATTGATGGACAGTGAAGTATCAGGTATAATTGATGATACTCCTAGGATCAGTTTTAGAAATGACAGATCTATTAAAAGGAGACTTTGCTATCCAAGGAGGATAGGTTACAAAGTGTTTGCAGTGGCACTCAACATTGTGGGAATTGCAATTGGTGTAGCTATATAGATAGTGGGTCATCATTTACTCACCCTGATCAGGGAAGAAATTACATTTTTAAAGTTTCTGGCACCTGTGATAGTAAACATGTTGTTTACCTTGCTAGCTAGGACCTGTGCCAAATTTTATGTTGGTAAGACGGATAGGCATCTTAGGGATCGGATTAGGGAGCATGTTTATAACATCAGGGTCCTAATGGCACTTTCTAAAATATTGAGAATGTGTGTGTTTTTGTTTTATATGTTACGATCGCTTTTTCAGGGGTTTGAAGTTCAGCAGTGCAGTCTAATACAACAGAGGTTTCAAGTGGAGTCATTTATTTACTTCATTTGCTGAATTGTAAATTCAATGATTAAAAGCAGACCCATATATATATATATATATATATATATATATATATATATATATATATATATATATATATATATTAATATATGTATCAGAAGAAATACAAAATATAGGAAAGACAGTGAAAGTTAAAATATATTGTCAAATGTACATATACATGAGAGAAAAAAAAAACACACAAGAAGCTTACATTGACATCATTTAGAAACAGAGTATTGTGCATAGCTAGATGTATTAAGCATGCAGTGTTGATCATTCATTTGAACAATTTGCACGACAGTGTATAGCTACAATTCAGTTAAACAAGGTTAAACTTTTTCTGGCTCCACCAAGTCTCTTCAAATTTTCCTTTAAGAAAGCTCTCTACCTTATAATAACTGGCCCACTAAATTTTATTGGAGGCTCCAGCACTCCTATACCTCTCAAAACCTCTCTTCTAAGTAAGCTCTCTCAAACTAAAGAAAGCACTACATCCACCTACCACCCCTGTGTGAGTACCTAATTTCCCTTAAAGGCACAAAGGGCACTTTTTATAATATTCTAGTGATGTCGAAAGTGGTAGATCACAGTTCCTCTCCGGGTTCAGCTGGTTAATCTGGAGACAATGCTACAATTATTCATGTAATACAGACAACCTTCTCCTCCTCCCAACAAACACAAATACATGTGAGATGCAACTATATACTAAACTGAAGCTGAACTCTCTCTTCACTAAGGATCATGCAAGACCAGACAGGAGGAGAAGGTAAAACCACAAACACAGCAAACCCAGTCCCAGTACATAGACCTACCACAACTGCGTGTGTGTAAAACCAAGCACATAATAAATACAAAGACATACTGAGGTTCTAACAAAACTTACCAAAACAACAGAGGCTCCCAAAGCAGACACCCAAACATCCACCACCTCAAAACACAAACACACATGCAACACATACTTCAATAAATCAGTGTGTCAACAATCACAGCCCTTAAGGCCAAACACGCCTGGATACACTAGCAATAGGTGACTTATAGTCAGACACACTGGATTGACGCTTTTTGCTTATCAGGCTGAACAAGGAGAGGGTAATGGTGAGCTACCTATCAGAGCTAGATCTGCCACATAACACACGCCCAGGTCACCTGTACAAATATGACTACTACATGCTGGCGCAATGACTCCAGACGACCTCCTCCTGGACTACATGAAAAGAGACATAGAGCATTTGATTATGTGTAGCCCAAGCCTGGTAGACTCCTGACCCTGAGCAGCATCTTGCCCCTCACCAAGAATGATGCCACAATACAGACAAGATGATCAGCTTTAATAATTGGCTCAATTACTGGTGTCATTCTAGGGGATCCAATCTGTCTGCTTGGGATGACATGCTGGACAAGCCACGCCAAGTTTCCACACAAGGGATGGCTTGCATCTGTCACCACTGGCTCGGATACAAGGCTCTTGCTAATTCCCTCTATAGTGCCTTTTTGTAAGTGTAAAGGCTCAAAAGACAAACCCACCTCCTTAGGAAAACAACAACAAAATGGAAAAAAATTAAGGGTAATGCTGCCAATGCCAGAAGTGTCTAAATCTCAAGATGCAGGCTCTCGGTTCCCAAGTATGGAGAACATTGGATGTCTGTACACAGTCACTGAAACTTGGTTCAAGGCTCCTGAGAGCACCCCTAGCACTACCAGGCTATACCTCATACTCATGCTTTCTCGTCCCAAAACTCAGGCCAAACCAAAGGGAGCGGGAGTGTCCATATTCATCAAGGACACTCCATTACCCTCCAGGTGTTAGTGGCAACACATGAAGCATCAGAGTCCAGGTGCAACTAACCATAGGCAAAACTAAGCATACAACTGGTAGCATGTTACAGAACACCCTCCCAATCTCAGGAACTAATTCAGCCTTCCTGAAGTTTTTGGGCCAATATTTTTTTAAATGCAAGTCATCTTTTAAGTTGGGAGGAGCTTATATCTTAAGGGTCCTTTTGGTGAGCATGTTTTGTTTTATCGTAGATTTGTAGACGATGTTTTTATTTTGTGGGAGGGAGATGAGGAGTGTTTGTCCAGATTTTTGCAGCATGTTAACAAGTCTACAGATTATTTGCAATTTACACATAAGATATCCTATGAAGGTTTAGATTTTTTTAGATATAGCAGTACTGAGAGACCTGGAAGGGAATGTATATACTAAACAGTACAGGAAGAGTTGTCATGTTAACCATCTTTTACATCGTGACAGTGTGCATCCCCCCATATATTTAGAAATGTTGTGGCAAATCAGGTCATGAGGGCTTCAAGACTAAATGTGAGGGAAGAAGATTTTGAAAGTGAAGTGGATAGAGTTAAAAGCTTCTTGAAAGAAAGAGGGTATGATGATAGGACCTTGTCTGAACAAGTACCTAGAGCTACGTGTAAACGGAGTGATAGAGCCAGACATTATTTCTCCATGAAGAAACAACCTTCTGAAAGTTCAGATAAGATCTTAACTCAGGCTAATCTGAGAGTCCGTCTGAAATACACTTCTGATGTGGATAGGTATATTAATATTATTAGGAAACACTGGCAGGTGTTATTGATGGACAGTGAAGTATCAGGTATAATTGATGATACTCCTAGGATCAGTTTTAGAAATGACAGATCTATTAAAAGGAGACTTTGCTATCCGAAGGAGGATAGGTTACAAAGTGTTTGCACTGGCACTCAACAGTGTGGGAATTGCAATTGGTGTAGCTATATAGATAGTGGGTCATCATTTACTCACCCTGATCAGGGTAGAAATTACATTTTTAAAGTTTCTGGCACCTGTGGTAGTAAACATGTTGTTTACCTTGCTAGCTGTAGGACCTGTGCCAAATTTTATGTTGGTAAGACGGATAGGCATCTTAGGGATCGGATTAGGGAGCATGTTTATAACATCAGGAAACTCAGTACAACTAATGCACTTTCTAAACATGTATCTAGTACAGATGTATCTCATGTCTTTGGTTTTAGAGTGATTGGGTTGCTGCATGAGAGTATTAGACAGGGTGATATGTATAATAGGACTGAGAATCTAGAAGCTATCTGAATTACCAGGTTGAGAAGTACGGAAGGGCATGGTCTTAATGAATGCATTCCCCTAAAACCTAGGTTGAAAATGAGGCCACTAAAAAGATGATTTTAAAGTGTTTATTTGTTTATTTTAGTATTTAATGTATATTAAATGATATTTATATTTATATTTATGTTTACTGTTTAGGTTTTATTTATGTGTATATATTTTTATATGTATTTCTTATATACATGTTAAAATTTTTTTAAGCAGGAAGTTGATTGTTTTGCATCATGTGATTTGTACTGTGTATATATAGGTGTGTCTCATTAGTGCTTGATGTACACCTGAGGAAGCTCATTTTGTGAAAGTGCTTGTGTTTTTTGCACTAGTAAAGGCCTTGTTGGATTTTTGCAGCTGTCAGCGTCTCTTTTTCTGTTGTTTTGACATATATTTTTTAACATACTAACCACACTTTCCTTTTTATGGTTATTGAGAAAATAGATCTGAATCCCAGGAGGGGGCCTTGGGCTTTAAGACTCAAGGAGAGGGAGTTGCTATGGAAACTGAGATTAAATGCCTTTTCGTACCCTGGGTTAAATGATTCTTGTTCCCTAAAATGTGTTTTAAAACTTAAAGCATTAACCAGGTAAAAAACATTTCTATGGGGGTATTTAATATTTGACATTTTTTGTTGTAATTAATATTAGTGAAGAATTTGTTTGTGTTTTAAAAAGTTTTTATACACAAAGAAATCTGAATGTATTTACATTTATACTTGCTGAATTTGGAAAATGGGAGGTCGATGATGTCATCAACTTGGGACTATTTAAATTGTAAATTGAGCTATTACAAATGTCTGAAAAAGTTCCTTTAATGAAATATGTGGATGAACTGAGGTCTCTTTCTACATTGTTTCATATAATTATCAATTGTTCCTTTATGCCCCTAGCTATGCCAACTTGACTATGGGGGCATTTGAGCAAGATTATATCTACATCACTATTTTTGTCATTTTGTTTGATACACCATCGACATTAGTTTGTAAGTATTATTGCAACATTGACGATTTATTTTTCATATGTAATGGTGGTTCTGCATTTGTATACGATTTTATCAAGGGCCTCAACAAAAAAATGAATATGGGTTTAAGTTTGTCGGTGAAGTTTTTGAGGTGACAGTTAATTACTTGGATGTAACACTCTTTGTTTTTGATGATGGAAACATTTGATGTAGAATACATAGAAAGTCCAGTGAGTCTATTAATTTTTTATGCAGTTCTAGTTTCACCCCCCACATACTGTTACATCTTTGCCATATGAAGAAATGTTAAGAACTAAGAAGTGTTCCAAAAGGCAAGATTTTTTCTTATGTTTATCAGAGCATGTTTTTCAGAAGAGGTTATGCTGTTAAATTATTATAAGATGCTTATTATAAGGTGCTAGTTGACAGGAGCTAGATCATTACAACTTTATTGCTCAGTTAGGTAAAACAAAATGGCTTAGAAATGGGGTTGCTGCAGATAAGAATAAGGATTCATTATGTTTTTGTTCTGAATACATTCTGTTTGTTTCTCATTACAACTGGTGTCCTTAGTTGTATTTTTTTATTTCTTATTTTGTTGTTTAATATACAATCTCTCTCTCTCTCTCTATATATATATATATATATATAAATATATATATATATCTCAATGGGTCTACGTTTAATCATTGAATTTACACTTCACCAAATCGCAAATAGACTACTCCACTTACCCAAAACCTCAGTTGTTTGAAACTGCACTTTTCCAACATCCATTTCATTGACATAGTCTATTGCTAGTAGCATGGGAAGTACAAGTATACAGCCTTTATGTTAATTTTCGTGCACCGTACCAGTTGTGAAGCATAATGGATGAGATGGTAGCATCAGCAATCTTCGTCATATGGTACATTGTTTTTGCAACAGTTGTAGTTTTCAAATGGAGATCACACTATAGTAAGGATAGGGAAATTTATGCTTGCTGTCACTGTAGTGCAATCTCGGAATTGGTACATATAATATGCAGGGGGTGTGGCCACAGCCCCTCACATGGGCGGTACAGGTGGGCTTGCTCCCCTGCAAAACTATTGGAGAATGTGTGTGTGCGTGTGTGTGTGTGTGTGTGTGTGTGTGTGTGTGTGTGTGTGTGTGTGTTATTTTATATGTTATGTGATTGTGTTTTCAGGGGGTTGTAGTTGGGTAAAGTGCAGTCTCATACAACTGAGGTTTCAGGCAAGTGGAGTCATTTATTTACGATTTGGTGAATTGTAAATTCAATGATTAAAATCAGACCTATATGTATGTATATATATATATATATATATATATATATATATATATATATATATATATATATACATATATATCAGAAGGAATACAAAATATAGGAAAGACAGTGAAAGTTAAAATATATTACAATGTACATACATGTGAGAAAAAAATACAGAAACTTACATTGACATCATTTAGAAACAGAGCATGAGCATAGCTTGCATGGCTACATACAGTGCTGATCATTCATTTGAACAAGGCACTGGGTTGTTTATTGTAGACAGAAATGCAACACTGCAGAAGATATTGTAATATTACCTGCCATTTCTAGCAATTAAATAATGAAAAGAAGAGGCAGTTTAAGTCTGAAAATATTAGAAAGACAGGAAGGAGGTTGATAATATACAATGGTTAGTGGTAGAGCAATAATGAATGCATCATTACATTTAAGACTCAGTCTTCTTCTTCTTTCAGCTGTTCTCATTAGGGGTCAGCACAGCAGATCATCTGTTTCCATTTCTTCCTGCCCTCTGCATCTTGCTGTGTCACACCAACCACCTGCATGCCGTGTCTCACCGCATCCATAAACCTTATCTTAGTCCCTCCTCTTTTCCTCTTACATGTCAACTCCATCCTTACCATCCTTTCCTCAATATACCCAACATCTCTCCTCAGCCCATGTCCAAACCAATGCAATCTCGCCTCTCTGAATTTGTCTCCAAACAGTGCAACATGAGCTGACCCTCTAATATACTTATTCCTAATCCTGTCCATCCTCGTCACACTCAACGCAAATCTTAACATCTTTAACTTTGCCACTTCCAGCTCTGACTCCTGCCTTTTTGTCAATGCACTGTCTCCAACCCATATAAGAAAGCTGGTCTCACTACCCTCTTGTAGACCTTCCCTTTCACTCTTACTGGTACTCGTCTGTCACAAATCACTCCTGACACTCTTCTCCACCCACTCCATCCTGCCTGTACTCTCTTCTTCACCTCTCTTCCACACTCACGATTACTCTGAACTGTTGATCCCAAGTATTTAAATGCATCCAACTTCGCCAGCTCTACTCCCTGCATCCTCGCCATTCCTCTATCCTCTCTCTCATTCACACACATACATATTCTGTCTTAATCCTGCTGACCTTCATTCCTCTCCTCTCTAGAGCATATCTCCACCTCTCCAGGGTCTCTTCAACCTGTTCCCTACTCTCACTACAGATCACAATGTCATCTGCAGGCATCATAGTCCATGAGGACTCCTGTCTGATCTCATCTGTCAACCTGTCCATCACCATTGCAAATAAAAAAGGGCTCAGAGCTCATTCTTGATGTAATCCCACCTTCACTTTAAATGCATCCGTCACTCCTACCACAGACCCGACCACTGTCACACTACCCTCATACATATCCAGTATCACTCTTACATACTTCTCTGCCACTCCCAACTTCTTCATACGATACCACAACTCCTCTCTATGCACCGCATCATATGCTTTCTCCAAGTCCACAAAGACACAATGCAACTCCTTCTGACCTTCTCTATACTTCTCCATCAAAAGCCTCAGAGCAAACATCACATCTGTAGTGCTCTTTCCCAGCATGAAGCCATACTGCTGATCACTAGTCATCGCCTGTCTTCTTAACCTAGCTTACACTACTCTTTCTCATAACTTCATACTGTGACTGATCAGTTTTATCCCTCTGTAGTTACTACAGCTCTGCACATCACCTTATTCTTAAAAATCGGTGCCAAGACACTTCTTCTCCACTCCTCAGGCATCCTCTCACTTTCCAAGATTTCATTAAACAATCTGGTTAAAAACTCCACTGCCATCTCTACTAAGCACTTACATGCATCCACATGTATGCCATCTTGACCAGCTGAGTAGTGAAGTAATTTGGAAAGTGAGAATAGCTGGAGGTTATTTACACTGTTACAAAGAGTATAATATTTTGGAAAGACGAGGAGTGGGTGGTGAAACTATGAAGGGGGACAGTGAGATGGTGGCTGATCTAATTAGATAGAAAAATAGATTGATTCTTGTCACTTAAGAGTCTGTGAGTGATCTAATTTATGTAAACAAAATTACTCCTGGTTATTTAGTGATAATAATATTCAGATGGTGCAGTTGGGTTATTTTATTTTTTATTTTCCATGACTTACAAGATCTTGCAGAATATGACAGACTACAGCATAAAGGAGTGAAATGAATTATTTAAAGACTCATCTCATGACACAGTATAGTATAATTTTTTCCCTCAGTGAGAAGTTTACAGACACAATTATTCCACTGTAAAGGACTTTGAACATTAATAGTAAAAACAGTGGGTTGAGATGGGGACAAAATGGGATGAGCTTAGATGAATAATTGATGAGTTGATACTACTGTGTAATAAATGGAAGGTGTGGGAGTGAATGGGTCGGTCAGCAGAGAGATGAGGAGCAGATACTGCCAATAACCAGGAATCAGCTTTTTAATTATTTTAACTCAGAAAATATTGCATATTTACTTATTTATATAATGAAGTAGAGCATTTATCTATATGGGGCTATTTAAGGGTCAGCCCAGGGAAAATGCAAAACATATAAACAGT
>NC_056732.1:1417194858-1417212231 GCF_019279795.1 Protopterus annectens
TTGTTTTGAATTGCCCTTAGAGGATTTTACAAGTTGTCTTACTTGTTTGTTCAAGCAGAGGAGGATATTTTTCCAGTGCTGGGATCTCTACTCTCTTTTTTATTCTTAGACAGCAACGTCTTCCTCTTGTTGTATAACTTATTAATGCTAGATGTCCACCAGGGAGGCTTGCTTTTTCTTGAGGATCTTGTTTTGATCCTATTAGGTACAGCAGTGTCAATACATTTGTATAAGTGTTTGTATGGTTTACTTCACTTGACCTAAAACTCATTTGACTGACTCCTATTTGACGGATACCCAAATGACTTAAATTTCAAATGATTGCCAACTCATTTGACTAACTCTCATTTTACCAATTTTAAGATATAACCCCAGATACAGCAAGCTCTGCACGGCATGCAGGAATAGTGGTAGGAGCTGCTGGAGGCAATATGGCCGCCATGCAATCGAGGAATAAGCTCCAGGGACGTGCACGAGCGCTCCTGCACTATTCCTGCACGGACACAGCTCCTGTATGCAAATTACCCAATTTGCAGGTGAAAACCATGCAAATGAGGTGAATTTGTGATCCAGGAAGCTGTCAGCCGGCCATGCAGGGCTAGAGTAGTGTGCAGAAATGTACTCGGTTAGTAACTGAGTACATTACTGCAAACTACAAAACAGAGTCATGACAGCTCCAAATAAAGGGTGTATAGTATGTGTAAAGCATGCCAATGGCCAAATATATGGCCAATGGCATGGAAAACAGTTGGCAAGAAAAAAAGATAACTGATTTCGGCTGTTTAAGCGTAGCACAGCGGGGTGCAAATGGGATCGGGCTGAAAATAAAAAAAAAAAAACTGAAATAAGCATTGTATCCAAAATCACTATTTTGCCATTATACTCAATGGCAGGCAGAAGACAACACATTCAGTGGATAGTGGCTGCTAAGGGGAAAGGCTCAGTGTCGGACATGTAACTATACATTAGCAGGCAATCCTATGCAAATGAGGGGAATAATACAGAATCCCAGATTTCCCCTCAATGGTAGCCAGCACCCAACAGTGTAAGTGCAGGAATACCATGGTGCAAGCCTAAGAGTTAGCTGACATCATAGGGGGTGGTGTCAGGCATACTGTAAGCTTATTGGAGCCCTGTGGCTCGGGTTTCCCTTAGCTTAGCAGAGCTAAGCAAGGGGGTATGTCTGAGACTGCCTAGCACTCTTTACATTGCCTAAATGGGTGTGCACGCCGCACACCGTGTTTTAAAGGGAAAAAAAAATAAACCAGGAAATAGCAGCTCTGTGCACATCTGAGCACTATGTTTGCACGGTGCACCCCTGGGCTTAAACAGGGAGGCAATGGGAAAGGAAAACAGCATTAGGAAGGTAATCTATGAGAGCTAGCATAGCTGGCAGGTGAAATGTATCAGAATCAGCCAATTACACAGGCAGCAGCCCAGCCCAGCACACCACTATAAACTATGCAAACACCTATCCCTCTGGTTTTTCCCATAAACTTTACCCCACCAGTGTACACAAGCAGGGAAATTTTAACAAACAAAAGCAACAAAATGATAGGGGCTGCAGCAGCTATCATACATCAACATGTGGCAGAGGCTGAGGGTGGTGAGGATGAGAATGCTGTCAACCAACCCACAGTGAGAAGGAGAAGAGTATACAGACCCAGGGTAACCTACCAGGGGCTACATGAGCTGGAGATAGTGGAGCATTATAGGGTGGACAGGGACCTCCTACAACAAATTGTTGAGCTACACCAGCCACACCTCACACACAGAACTAACAGGGGAACCCATCCCAGTGGATACCAAGGTATGTGTAGGCCTAAGAATACTACCGACAGGTACCTTCCAAAGGCCAGCTGGGGATATCATGGGGATCTCAATGACATCAGCATCCAGGGCACTCCATCAGTTCCTGGATGCCATGTCAGCACATGCTGGTGAGCACGTATATTTCCCCAACTCTCGTGAGGCATTGGCCAGCAATATGTGTCTCTTCCACGAAATACCAGAATACATGCATAAACACATCAAAGGACCACCCGATGAGTGGGGTAGGGTCTACACCAACCGCAAGGGCTTCCCTGCCATCAACTGCCAGGTCATGTGTGATGCCCAGGGCATTATAATGAATGTGTGTGCTGGCTGCTCTGGAAGCTATCATGACTCCCACATCTGGCATCTGATGCAGCTGTACCAGAGATTTGCCAATGGGGACATCCCTTACTGTCACCTAGTGGGGGATGCTGGATATGCACTGGAGCCGTGGCTGATGACACCCATCAGAAGTGCACACACACCCGAAAAAGAACTCCATAATGAGGAACACACACAGACCAGAATCATAATAGAGCATGTGTTTGGGATGCTGAAGTCACTGTTCCGGTGCCTGGACACATCCAGTGGAGCCTTGCAGTACTCACCAGCTACATGTACCAAACTGTCATCGTATGTGCCATGCTACACAATATGATCCTGCAGAAACAGCTGCAGCAGGAACAGCATGGGGGAGGGCCACACAGCCCTCACCATTGCCAAGGCTTCCACAGGCACAGAGTGACCAAGAGGAGGAACAACCTGAGCCTGCCCCAGTAGGCAGAAGGAGGCATGCTCAATATGCCTTGGCCATGGCAAAGTGGCAACGCAAAGCACATACACTCACATGGTAGGGACCCAGGGAATGACACCTCTCATTGACTCACACATACAGTAAAAGGGATGCCAAACATGACTCTACCTGTGCTTAACCATGTATAGGGAGTGTACTTTGTGCAGCCGACATAGTTAGCCCTCCAGTACCATCCTCAATACTGGCACAGCCACAAGGTAAGTCACTCTCCCTACCAATTGCCGAATGAAGTAGTATGTGTTACTTGTATCTATGGTATGGATGTGAGCATACAAGGGAATTGGGTGGTTGAATGGGATGCCAGCAGATAGTAGACACCTATAGTTTCAGCATGAGAGCTGTAACAAATACTGGTATCACCACAGTAGCCAGTACTAGACAAGGTGACAAAACTCACTGCAGGAAATGTGCTGGGCCACATGTGTGTCCATAGGACACACACATGCCAGTCAGGGAGGCTCATATACCCAACAACAGTCTCAGCCAGCAGGACAGCTGTAGACAAACACAAACAAAGGCTGTGCTAAGACCTATGATTGATGGCTGTGGGGAACAACCCCCCCCCCAGACCTACACAGATAGACTACAACAGATCAGGCAGTGGGATGTTAGTTCTGAAGGGTAAGAAGTCAGAAACTGGAATATAGGTCAATCAAACCTAAGACATGTAGTACACTGATATGCCTCTAGTCAGCATGATAGGTTAGAATACAGAATGAAATGGAGTACCTGACATACCAATACAGTCATAGGAAATATGTGCAAGTGTCAGGTGTGCCCCCCAAATCCTATGTAGAAATGTAGTAACAGTCAGGTGTGCCCCCCCAATTCTATGTAGAACTGCAGTAACAGTCAGGTGTGCCCCCCAATCTTACGTAGAAGTGTAGTAACAGTCAGGTGTGCCCCCCAATCCTATGTAGACATGTAGTAACAGTCAGGTGTGCCCCCCCAATCCTATGTAGACATGTAGTAACAGTCAGGTGTGCCCCCCATACTATGTAGAAATGTAGTAACAGTCAGGTGTGCCCCCCAATGCTGTAGGCATGTAGTAACAGTCAGGTGTACCCCCCAATGCTATGTAGACATGAAGTAACAGTCAGGTGTGCCCCCCAATTCTATGTAGAACTGTAGTAACAGTCAAGTCTGTCCCCCCAATCCTATGTAGAAATGTAGTAACATGTATGTGTAGGTATAATAACAGCGGAGAACAGATTACCTGAGCTGGCCAAGGTAGCAGGCTAGATTGTAGCATGTGTACAATATGCAGGTCTGTGTGTATTAGATTTGTTTGTGTTGTATATTGTGTGAGGGTGGTCAGTATGTATGCATGGTGAGGTTTGTCCTGGTGGCCATTGCCCAGTAATGCTGATGACAGGGCCAAGTTCTCACAACTGCAGTGCCAAACACAATGCTTCCCAGCAAAACATATTCCAGCAGTAAGCCATAGTAAATGTTTGGAAGTAATATGAGTCAACATCTGAAAGGTGGACATGGCATGAATGTCGACCCAGATATACAAGCAGTACATAGGGGGAAGTACCCCAGACAGTGTATAATATGTAACTGTCAAATGCACACACCCTTTGAATTGTACATACAGGTTTGCAGCTCATTATTTGGGCTTGTAGTAGGGAATACCAATGTTGTCTGGTCAAACACTGGCAGTCCACAAAGATCATAGGAATGAAGAATTGCGAAACAGCTGATGTCCCTGCACAAGCCAGCATAAGTGGAATGCCCCATGCATATCTGTGAGTCAGCTGCAAGTAGTGTCCATAGCACACATGCACCCAGCTCACCCCACCACCACTGACAGGTACCTCTCCGGTCTTATTCCTGCTGTTGGGAATTAGTACAATATGACCCCCACCTGTGTATGGCAATAGTGAAAGAATGCAGCATGCAGAGCAGGTGTCCTATGCAGGTGTGTCCCTAGCTGTAAGCAGCACCCTGCCAGCATCCACACCACTGGATCAAAGCATGAACACCTTGCACACCTACCCTGTCACCCCAGGGGAATATAGTGTTTTGCAGTCTGGGACTGTAGGAGTTACAGAATTCAACAGCCTACTACAGCTGGCCTGCATCACTACCAAATGGCCTACAGTCCTCTGCCAAAGGCCTGTGTCTCACGTAAACTGCCAATGTATGTTATGTCATGGACTCCCAAATAACAACATAACGCAGTCCACAGAACCCATATGCAAGGCCATGTGGACAAATCACAGTAACATGCCCACCATGTCCTACTGCATGAACTGTGGACCAACACCAAATTACTGCTGGGATGAGGTGATAACTATAGGGAACATATCAGATAATGTTTGCATAATATATGGAAGAGGATAGAATAATAGAGGGGGGTGGGCGCATGGGTGGCATAAAGTGTGTGAAGTCTGAAACTCACTCATGTGCAGATACTATTGCTGGCTGCAAATGCAAGAATGGGTAGCTACAAACCTGCTCATAAAACACGAGTTGAAGGGGTAATATCTAGAATTATGGCCCCCTGCCTCTGGGTAACCTGTGTGAATCTGTACATCTGTGAGGTATGGCCACAGCAGGATATGGCCATACTGTCAAGTCGATGGATGTACAAGGATGGGATCCTCTGCCACCACTGTACCATGGTGCTGAACCATTTACACAGACCCAGCAGCAAGTGTCTGTAGCTTCCCCTCCATAATGGCATGATTGTGCAAGAATATGTAGGCTGCTGCCCGCAATACTGGACAAAGCTGCATTCACCCTGTGTTCCCCAGGACATCACTGCAAGCAAATATGTATACCTGACAGTACTTGATGACATAAAACATCACAGTGTATAACAGTACATATGTCTGAATATCTCTGCTAACACCAGGACCATGTAGCAGAAGCAGCACAGACACAATTACCTACAGTAACCCACTATCCTTTGCCCATTTTGACCCCATATTGTAAACCGATCTACAGATATCCTGCAGAAACACTTTGCTAGCTGTAGGTATATAACACAAAAGCCTGCACTGGTGTACAATCTACCTGGAATGGATTCACACATTCAGTACAGAAGGTCATACTGGACATGCTCCCACACTTAGAGAAATGAAGGCCATGTCAGACAACAAAATACTGAAAGGTCATACTGGACATGCTCACACACTTAGAAATGAAGCCCATGTCTGGCAACAACAGTGGACCATACATATCTGACAGTCACATATGTTAGTGCATACACTCCTCAGTACACACCAGTCATGCTTTGCACACACATTGGACAGGAATACACAGATATATCCAAGGACAACACACTATAATAGGCCAAAATTACACATACATAGATGTGTGGAAGAGAGTGACAGTGACAAAGAGCCTCTCATCATGAGGTCTGTCCCACCTAGCATACATCCAATTGGCTAAAACTACATGATGTGCAAATGTCAATCACCATAGACATTTGCCTCTGGTATCCCTCAGCACTATAGTGTCTATGGTGCTTGTGCTGTGTAATTTGACTGTACAAGTCAGTAGTCATCTAGCAGTTGTATACACATACCTGTGGAATATAAACCTGTGTGTGTCTGAGTGTTGTGTGTCTGCCTCTAGATGAATGGGTTATGGCCCATACACACACTGCACTCCCCATTGCCCTACTATGGCAAGCCTACTGATGTCTTTACCTTGAAATACACCTTTGGGAAAGTAGTAGCCCAGTAATCTCTGTGGTATGTCCTATAACTGTGTAATGCTGTAGTGTGATGTATTAGTTAGATAGGAGTTCTAATCCCAGATGTGGCAACTGTGTGTATTATTGTTTGCCTGGGTAGGGAGCAATGCTTTTGAGGCCATTCACAGTCATGACAGCCTCCATTGCCCTTCTTTGGCAAGCCTGCTGATGTCATTCACTTTGAAATACACCTTTGGGAAAAGAGTAGCCCAGTAATCTCCATGGCACGTCCTATAACTGCGTAATGCTGTAGTGTGATGTACTAGTTAGGTAAGAGGTCCAGTCCCAGACATGGCAACTGTGAGACTTTGTGTGTTTGTGTAAGGAACAATGCCTTTGAGGCCAGTCACAGTTACTACAGCCTCCATTCTCTTCTTGGCTAAGCCTGCTGATGTCATTCACTTTGAAATACACTTTGGGGAAGAAATAGCCCAGTAATCTCTGTGGCGTGTCCTAAAACTGTGTCATGCTGTAGTGTGATAAACTAGTTAGACAGGAGTTCTGTTCCCAGACATGGCAAGTGTGGATGTGTGTGTTTGTTTGTCTGTGTAGGGTGCAATGCTTCTGAGGCCATTCCCAGTTACTATAACCTGCTTTGCCAAGCTTGCTGATGTAATTCCCTTTGAAATACATCTTTGGTGAAGGAGTATCCCAATAATCTCATTGGCGTGCCCTATAACTGTGTAATGCTGTAGTGCTATAAACTAGTTAGGCTGGAGCTTTATTCCCAGACATGGCAAGTGTGTATGTTTGTTTGTCTGTTTAGGGAGCAATGATTTTGAGGCCATTCACAGTCACTACAACCTCCATTGCCCTTCTTTGGCAAGCCTGCTGATGTCATTCACTTTGAAATATACCTTTGGATAAATCCCTGTGGCACATTATGTTACTGCACAATGCTGCCATGTGATGCACTAGTTAGATAGGCGTTCCAATCCCAGACATGGCAACTGTGAGACTTGGTGTGTGTGTGTGTGTGTGTGTGTGTGTGTGTGTGTGTGTGTGTGTGTGTGTGTGTGTGTGTGCTTGTGCTTGTGCTTGTCATGCGTATCCTGTGGGGAGGTGGCTGTGAGTGTAACAACTGGACTCATTGTGATGTGGGTTTTGCAAATTTTTTATATGCTGGGTCTATTATATGTCACAATGTCCACCTTACAAAGATAACAGATGTCAAACAGCAGGGAGGCTGGGGTTGACAATCCATACCCCTACATGTGATATAAAAGGGCCTGGCAAACAATTTAGGCAACCCTTGTATTACCCAGATAATGCTCTCTACCCATGTCTCATACACAAGCACACTCGGCTAGGCAACAGCCACTATGTTGGTAGTTCCCTGCATATTGCCCACAGATAGTAACCATGGCATGATTGCAGTGGACTACAGAGAACATAACAGCCTGTCCCATCACTACAATAGGTACAAAATTGCATACAGTGCTCCATGACTATGTTCCCCACTGGACCCCTGCAACAACTGTAGTGCCAGCAAGTTGAACACACAAAGGACATACCATGCCTTATACACATGCCCTGTATGGACAGATGCCATTGACACCAGGGAATACCTGTATCATGCTGTCAATGTAAGTGCAGGGTCAACCTGGTGTCTATTGGCTGTTCCCACCACAGGAGGTCAGGAATGGCAAATCTGATGATAACAATCTGTGTACACAACATACCGCAGACACCCCAGGTACACATCCACATGTCACAGAACATGCATGTGGGATGTGTGCACATCCCAGACACCGTCCATGTCATGGACTATAGAACACATACATGGCAAGCATTGCACAACACTGGCCACCCACAATAGTAACCCAGATGACAGGATGGTGAATACAATAGCTACCTGTGTGGGCCAATCCAGACATTACACCCCTGAGCCACACTGCAGAACATTTTCATGTGGCCTGATGCCAAGGTATACCCTTTAGCTAGCCTTGTCCAGCTTCTTGCACAGTCAACCACTACATACCTGTGATGCAATGCAGCCATGCATGTCAGTACTGGCAACCTGTGTCTGTGTGTGTGGAGTATAATGATATTGATGCCATTCACACTCATTAACCTCCAACTGGCCTACTGAATCATTTCTTCTGATGTCAGACACCTTCACATACCCTCATGTATCATACTGATAACCCTTGTGGTGCATGTGATACCTTTGTATTACTGTATTGTGGCAAACTAGCTAGTTAGGAAGTCTAATCCTGACCCTGCCAACTGTGATAATGTGTGTAAGTCCCTGAGAGAGTGTGGCTGTGTTGATGTTGACACCTGTTCATGTGGACAGGCACATGTACTACACCTACCTTATCCCTCCTTTATCACTGTTGCAGATGTTACTCACTTTCAGATATACCTTTCAACAGCTCCCCAACATGTAAGCTCTGTGATGTATGCAATAACTGCATAGACATGTGATAGCAATACATAGTCTGGCAGTGGTTTGAAACCCTGTACTTGTAAGTGTGTGACACAAACATCCTTAGGTTTTATTCTACCACCCCCTCCCTGTCTTACTTTGTCTCTGTCTGTCTCTCTCACTTCCTATCTGGTGGATGTGGAGAAGTACACCTGCTTTGCTTAGGCAGCAGCTTGTGTTTTCTAAGTGATGCTCATCATCAGCTGATGGCATCTGCGTCAATTGCAGTCCACCACTAGCTGAATACATGTGGAACAGCTGTGGTAACATTCCCATAGCCAACTGCATGGAAACATATATATACCTAGGAACATCATGTGGGTGTTGGGGCTTTTCATTCACTGTGAGCAGGACCTCATGTTGGTGTTTGGCAAACAGCATCCCAGATGGTATTGGGATATACCTCTAACAACATGCACTGTGGGGACTGGCCAACAAACAGGAGGGGGATGTTCCAGACATGACTACAGAATGTAAGTGTTGCTCTTCTGCATTTGGAGGAATGTTGGTTTAACAGGGTTTGTGTGGATATGGCTGGTCTACATGATTTAATAACTGTCGTGACAGTGTTATGTGTTTGAGGAAACTCCCACCTGTAGGTTATCTGCAGACTGGGCAGTGTATGGAGTCTTATGTTTCTTGTGTTACTCACAGATCACCTATCTTAGAACTACAGAAGCATAGTCTGAGGATTGCAGTCAGTACATGATGACAGCCATAACAGTTACTGACTTCATATCCTTCATAGGGCATATGTTACAACAAACCCTGTTTCAACAGTAAATGTATGAGGGTATCACAGCAACATGCCAATATTGGCTCAGTGTTTGTGGTGCCAGCCACAAGTCTGTCAACCTTTGTACATATGTCATGCAGTAAAAGGTGCATATGTTCTGTACACCATTATTTATTGACATCATACCTGATAACAAGCCAGTCAGATATCAGACTGCTAGACATGTTATGTATAGTAGGGTTATTTCTGAGGACATAACCTTGGCATTCTGTGGTTGCGTATACAGTAGTGGGATCTATGTACCTATGGTGATTGTTGATGGGATGTGTATTGTGAATACGCACCTTGGCCTGTGTACAGACTGTGGTAGATGTCATTGTTCTTGGTCCTGTTCTATCTGATGTTACATGCTGCTCCAGTGTATGGTTCCCTATCAGCTCAAATGTTTGTAGGGCCAAACACACATCTGTCCCATACCACAAACAGGCATTGGGCCACACTATGTCATGACCCAGTATATGTAGGGTTAGTGTGTGAATGGCACATATGAGGATGGTGTTGATCAGACAGTCCATATAGTGTAATATTAAATTTGCGTACCATATGTGGCTGTGGCTGTGTTCACATTGGTTGTGGGTATGCACTTTCACACAGGTGTCTGTTACTCTGTGCTGTGACATGCCTGTAGAGCCTGCTATATTTGCAGGTACATGTGTATTCCCCATATGAAATGTAGGCCAGTGTTGTGGTAGGCCAGTGTTGTGGTAGTCTGCCTGTAGTTTGCACAGTGCGTTGTTACATGCCTAGCAGCTTAGTGTAATTACCCAGTGTGATGTTATGTCCAGATATTTGCAAGATGTACTGCTGCCGGGCAACTATAATTGTGTATTTCTGACAAAGCAGTGGGATTCTATACAGATGTATGTCACTAAATACTGGGTAGTATGTGACCTCTGCACCACCAGTTATTATGTGTCAGGACAAACAGGAGTGTGTGAATGCATAAAATGTGTGGGCATATGTAGTCCAGTATTTATGTGATATACCCATGTACATGGCTGTTAACATCCACATTGTCAGGCTTGGTCCACATGTCTCACATGAATGGGGATCTGTATATACCTCTGGACTGACCAGAGAGTGCCAGACTGTCCACATATATTGGTCATATCTGAGTTGTAGTCCACAGGATCATTACTGTGCTATCAGTGGTACTGTACTATGATGTCCTTAGGATGTCTGTCAGTAACTGATGGCATAAATGTCAATAGCAGATGTGACCTACTACACACAACATGTCTGTTAAGACAAGCCCTGTTACAGTAGCAACAGTCTACATATATATCTGCAATACATACACGACATCCCCTTCAACTAAGAGGTTGAAACTATTGGTGCTGAGGTAGGACTCCACTCCATGTTCTGGACATATGGTAAATTTATATGTATATCTATATATATATATATATATATATATATATATATATATATATATATATACATATATCTATACAGATATATAGACATATACATATCTTCATACATATATGGATATATATATATATATATATATATATATATATATATATATATAGTTTGGCTTCAGTGTGAATCCTTTCAGTTAGTTTTGTTTTTTTATTTCTGTTTCTTTCGTATAGAAGTTTAGAGTTTAATGTACTAGAATACTTCTTTTTTAATCAGTTTTCAGTTATATTTGTTATTGGCTGACAAGTAACATGGAGGACACACCTGCAGTCGAACCTGGCTCAAGTAGCCAAACTTCGAGCAACATACCGGTGCACGCTACGGACTATGATTTACTTATGGAAGAATTTAATAACACGATGAGCAGAGTTTATTTTTCAGATGCAACAATATTCAAAGGGATGCTAGGGGTTTCAGCCCTAGCTTATTCAGTGGTAGAAGTAATGATGATTCGCAAAATGCACCCAGGACTGACCAGGACCCACAGAGTAATACTGACGCTGAAGAGGTTGACATACAGGCATACAACAGCCACAGATACATACTTCGGCGAATGTCATGTCTTTTTTAAACATCACCAATAATAATCCATTTCTAAATATTGGTTTGGATGGATTGCAAAACGCAAATGAGGATATTGGTCTACCTAATCACGGTCACAATGGGCACTGCAAGTCCCTTATCCATGAGTTGGAGTGCAAAATTATGTTATTCAAGAACATTGAATATGACAACCATTTTTTGTCATCCTGTATCCACTTCAATATTATCCCACAAGGATTACGGTTCTATAAGTTCCCAAATGGTATCACGAGACAATGTGCTATTTATGATGAATTAATTAAACTGTACCATGATACTGGCATGGCTGGATTAAAACTTCTAATCACACACAATATTGGCAGACTGGATACTGTTAAAAAATAAATTGAGGCTCTGCACAGATCTGTGTTGTCACATCATGACTTTGACTACTTTAGGCATCTGTACGATGGCATTTCGCCCAGACTTACTAGACATGTGGCCACACTGACACACAGAAAGAGGCAAAAACTGAATAGGGACCTGCAGCAGTACAAGGATCAAACTGCTTATAGACTTAATCATGAGAATTATGTGAGAAGGTTCAATGGTCAGCAAGGTTTTAATAATCATGGGAATTATGTGAGAAGGTTCAATGGTCAGCAAGGTTTTAATAATCAGCAAAGATTTGTCACTAACACCACTTTCAACCAAGGTTTCAACAGAAACCCACCTCAATTTCACCCTCCCCCTGAGCAGCAAAGTGAACCAACAGTCAGACCTGTTCAAAGATTCGTAGCTCCAGCTAATAACAGGTTTGAAGCACCTCGCACCCCTCCTCCTCCCCAAGGTTTCAGCAGGTAGAAGTTGCAGATGACTTTGCAAATGAATTACAACAGCCTTTTTAATTACCACACCAAATGAATGGCCAACAAGCAGACTTAACACCTCAGCTGGCACCGAGAGGGATAGGTTTTTCGAGAGGGAGGGGGAGAGGGAACACTGGACAGAACCGGTTCCCATACAGAGGCAGAGGCATGATCACCAGGAGCATAGCGAGAGCATATTACCAATAGATGGACATAACATACAAACTGGTGCGGTGTTTAATCTCACAAACAGACACTTCTCCAATGAGCATTTTCAGCTACTTAATAAAGGTTTCTCTTTTATACCAGCACAAAGGGCAAATGTTACAGATGTATTGCTGGACTTAAGATTGTTCACTAGAAAACTGAATTTAAAGTGCTTATACTCAGACCAAAATATTAATAATGGTTCTCCTAGTTTACAAACTACTGACTCCACTGTCCTTCCCTCTAGTCACACTTCTGTTGACAGTGAAGGTGATTCTTTAGTGGAGTATTGCTCAAAAGAGGTAGTGTGTATAACCCTGCTTTAAACAGCACACTACATACTTTCCTTAAAGTTTGTGAAATAAATATATATATATATATATATATATATATACATATATAGACATGTACAAACACACACGCTCACACACACACACACACACACACACACACACACACACACATATATATATATATATATATATATATATATATATATATATATACGTATGCACATCTATATATGTCTACACATCTACAGATATATAGATATATATGCACATATAGTTATAGGCATCTACATATATTTCGAATAAATAGATATATCTGCATAGATATTTATGCACATATGTTATAGATATCTACATATATATCAGCATAAATAGATATATCTGTACATATATGATGTGTATATATATACATAAATCTATAAATGGGCATATATATGATGCACTATACAGATGTGTATAAATACATATATATATGAATATATATGTGTATGTACATGTAGCTATATATCTACATATGTATATGTATATATCCATATACTTGTCATGTGTAAACATTACTGTTGTGTATACCTTCCCAGATATATCACATGGTATGTATCTGATATGTGTATATTTAGATACAACAAAATATGTGATGCAACGGTAATATCTTTAACAAGTACTACACAATTGTAGAAGTCACAGCACTTGTTCAATACTAGTCAATATGTATACTGATAGATATATTGGAAAAAAACAGCAACTATCATCACAGCTGTCATGGCGTAGTGGTTAACTGTTGTGACTATAGTGTACAGGCTCCTGGGTTCAAGACCTATAAGGGATGTTTATTTTGTTGCTGGGCAGAACAAGGGTTGTTGAATACAGAGTGGTTACGGCATTTCTGAGCAGCTTTAAGTGCATTTGCGTGGGTTTGCACTAAGCTAAGCGGTGCTAAGGTATGGTTAAACATACACCATGTAGGCTTCACCTACCAGTGCACAAATGTGCTTAGCTGTAATATTGCAGTAATGCTGAATCCTGCTAAGCATGGCTCAGCCCTGGTAACCAGTGCTCACATCCCAGTCTGATAACAGAGCAGGGTAATGACATCTGTAATAAGTGTATGTAATGCCATGTACATAACATGCATCTATGTGCTGTCATTACAGTAGCAAGGGGTGTGAGTCTCCTGTTTGGGACACTTGAGACCTGTACAACACTCTTATCCATGTGAATGTGTTATATACAAGGGTAGTATCCCAGGTTATATGCGGTCACACTGGCATGTAGTGTATCATGCTGTTATTACTGTTGACAGTGCTTTTCCAAGCAAGAGTAGATTGCTAATTTTAGTACTGGCAGCAAGCACCCCTGCATGCATAGATGGACTCTAAGTCCTCACTGTCATGTTCCTGGTGTGTGAGCTGTATCACAGTATATATCCCCCCTACTGGATAATGATCCAACATGTGGAAATTAACTATAGACTACTGTATGTATAACACATGTCAGTGAGGGCTGCCAACATATAATAATGGCATACATATTGGTGTCAGACGTCTATCTGTCGACACATTCATCTTACTGCATAGCTAGTTGGCAAGCTGATGTCTGTCAGTCCCTGTACAGATGTGCAGATGGCAGGTATCCAGCTTGGATATATACCAGCAACCTATGCTTGACTGACACTGACATGTCTGGCCAGCTGTGTTATAACTGGCACAGATAGGACACAAGACCCTGTATGCACCACATGCCATGGGTACCTCCACTACACTACCACAGTCAGCAAAACATGATTGGGTACAGGTCTCCAGCACAGACACTAACCATATTTTGTAATACATGTTGCATACATGTCAACTGGATCACCTCACTTGCCATTTGCAGGAGGCACCCAGAGGATTGGCTAATGCATGTCAATCTCACCCTGAGGGTCACCACAGTGGCGTCTGTAGAAAGATTGTCTACTAGCACATGACTGGTGGCATGATACAACTGTACACACATCCCCTACACTTCCCATCCCTCCATGGACAATAGCCAGGTACACCTATGCTCACCTGCAGTGATGCACCCCAGTACTAACAAATGTGTATGTGTGCATTCCTGAGGATATCAGTGTCTGTGTGTTAGTACACCTGTGTTTGGGAATACCATGAGGGCCTTCACACCCACCGCAACACCCATTGCCATAGTTAGAGGTGGCTGCTGCTGTACCGGACATTACATGTACTCTGTTATGCCCCTCTCCCTAAAGACTACCTGAGCCTTGCAGTACCAGCACAACACTGTTGTACAAATGGGTTGATAAGCATGGGATACCCACTGAGTTCTGGCAAGTGTGTGCATGTGTGCATGTGTGTATATCTGTAGGATACAGCATTCTGAGGCCACATACTCCTATTACAATATGCATTGCCACACAGTATTATGGATAGTGATGTTGCTGCCCATAGGAGAGGCATGACAATGCATCACCCTACTATGCCTGTGGCATGTGCATTAGATGCATATCCCTGTAGTACCACTGTTGGGATGGACAATGGGTTGTATCGCAGTCCTGGTCAATGTTTGATGGTGGGTATGTCAGAGTGTCATCATGGGTTCCAGTGTGTGCAATATCCACAATGGAGTGTGGGTGCTGTGTACACTGTCATTACACCATGGTACCCCCGGTACATGTCCCATGCACCACTGTATGGTGACCACTGTCACCATCAGCCATACAGGTAACTGATAATGCAATCCAGCCCAGTTATGCATGTGCTGTGTGCAGCCTACCTGTAACACATTGGACATACTGGCAAGTTAGTTAGCACTGATAGGCCCAGGTCTCTCGGATGTGTGTCAGCCTGTTATGTGTCTGTTAATGTGTATATGATGGTATGTCACACTATGTATTGTCCATATACAACTATTACATCCCCCATTACCATACTGTACATGCCTGGGGATGTTCTGCATGTAACATGTAACCTGGAACACACCTCATCCTAAACACTTTGTGGTGTGTGCAATTAAAGCCACACATATCAGTAGCACTACATACCTAGGTAGGGGTATAGTACCAGTATTTCCAAGTAAGAGTGTGCGTGTATGTGGAGGGATCTACTTCAGGTTGCTGATTATACATGTACCAGTGGGTCACCTGTCCATGTGGCACAGGCAGTAACTGTTATACAGACATGTGACATGTGTTCAACTGTACCCAGGATATGGCACAGCCATGGTATCACCACAGTGCCATACCTTTTGTGAGATATGACAACAGATCATCCTCCTGCTGATACATGTACAACTACAACACAAATGGATAACATTATGGAGACCACAATCACTCAGTGTTACTAACAGCTAGAATGCATCATGGCTATAGCTACACTACCTAACATGTAAGCATTAAACATTACTGCTGACAACATGTTACACAGCAGTACATTCGTACACTGTAGTACAGTCACCGTGTGCATCAGAACTATATTAGCCTGTCCCTGCATCGATGTTATGGATGACAGGGATGTGGCACAGATATCATCATATGCACAGGGTGTGTTGTTGGTTTGCCAGAGACCTAGGGTCGGCCATGCATTTGACACCATGATAGGTGTAATTTGCTGATATGGGCATGGTGATGTGGTGTGTGTATGTATGTGGTTGCCTTAGGTGTGTTTGTGTACTGTGTGGGTATACATGCACACAGTTCTGCCATGTGGCTGCCCTATGCAGGTGAGAGCTGCAGACCATACCTAGCAGGGTGTGCAGTTTACAGCCTCCAGCCATGGACAAGCGGAATGTGCCTGCCAGGGGTTCCATGGGCATGTACAGGTAGAGGTCTCAATGTGCTACTCTCCCCTGATAATGACATATATCTGCGGAAACTAGGTCCCTCCTTGGATTGGCCAGGGCCATGTGCACATGGCCTGCTGTGCTGTGGTGTGGACAGCACATCCCTGCAGTGCGGGGGCTGGTACTGCCACTACAGGAGCAGCTTGGTGTCCTTGCACATCCATGTCGACTGCCAGATGTTGGTGTTGCTGGCCTGTGTCCATGCAGCTGTTGCCCCACTCCCACTACATGTTCTAACACAGACAGTCCACGGTTGATGAGACCCACCATCTCACCCAGCCGTCTATTCATGACCTCGGTATAATCACGGAGGGCACCTGCAAGTTCATGGATGTTACCACTTACAGATGAGAAAGCAGCCCTCTGCAGCCTCAGACCCTGTCTGGTGTACAGTTCCATAAGTGCCTGTGCCCCCTTGACAGTCTGAAATATGCATCTGGTGGTACCAGTTGTGGCACTTCTGCCAGGGGCATGATGACCAGTGGCTTTTCCATGAGCACCCCGGTACATCTGCCTATGTGGTGACCTACCAGACATCTGCCTATGCCTGCTGTGTCCAGACACAGCAGGCATAGATACCACACTCTCCTGTGCACTGCCACCAACCACCAACTGTCCCTTTGCTATGGCCACTGGTGATGGGGTATCTATAGGCAACATGTAC
>NC_056732.1:1417288730-1417484578 GCF_019279795.1 Protopterus annectens
TTAAAAGTTGGAGTGTAGGGATAATGTGCACCCTCTGTTTCTTGACTTTTCTAGTGTTCTGTTGGGACACACCTCTCCCTGATGTCTGTCTGTCATCTGTCACCTTACATTGCCCTCAATCTGATACATTTATTTCTATCATTTCCCCATTGATGTCACCTACCTCTTACTCTGTTCCTCCCCCTTCTGTAACTCTTACACTACTCAGAAAGTGCTCATTACCTATGTGGCAGTGTGATTCAGTATTGTAACCCTCATTTACATAGGATTGCCTAGTAATGCTTAGTTACATATCTTACAGACTTCCCCTTGACAACCACTACACGGAGGCCATATTGTTTTTGGTCTGCTAGTCCTTCCATTGACATTCCATGTAATACATAAATCCCACAATTGTGGGCTTATAAGCTTCGGTTTTCAGTTTTAGGCAGCGCACCCGTTTGCGTGGGTGTGCGCTGCGGTCGCTATCATAATCCCGGGAAAAAAAAAAAAAAGTTATTTAAAATATTTTGCAACACTTTTCATGCCAATGGCACATATTTGGCCATTGGCATGCTAAATGAAACATATACACCCTTTATTTGGAGCTGACATAGCTCCGTTTTCAATTGCAGAAATGTACTCAGTTGTCAGCTGAGTACATTTCTGCTGTTCGTCCGTTACACGGACTGGTTTGGGTTTCTTGGATCGCTCAAATACCTCATTTGCATATCTTTGAGCTGCAAATGAGGTATTGAGCATTTCCACGCCCAGTCCGTGTAAGAGACGTGTTAGCTGTCTCTTACATGGAGGTTTGGGCTGTTCCTGGATCGGGAGGCTTACACGGAGGCTTACACTACTCTTAAACTCCGTGTAAGCCTTCCTGAATCTGGCCCATTGTTTGGTGATTTGGGGTGTAAGAGCCCTGTGAGAATGTTACTGACCGTGGTGACAGAGAAAGAGGGAGGCAGGAGTATGAATGTGTGTGTGTGTGTGTGTGTGTGTGTGTGTGTGTGTGTGTGTGTGTGTGTGTGTGTGTGTAGGGGGGTTCATACCATGCTATTATCCAGATTGTTGCCTCATATTTTCGGTTTCTTTCTAATAAAATTGTGTTTTTCTGGCAAATCATTGAGGACTGAACTCAAAAAATAATGGCAGACATTTGAGCTTTAGACTTCTTATATTTCAGAAAATGCATACTAATGCAAAGCATGCTGTTCTATCCACTTTCTACGGAGGTAGTGGATGCATGTGTGTGTCATACCTATTAACTGTACAGATTTTCACAGAATGTCCAAATTTTTACATTATATTTTTGGTCTGTTCCTCATAAAAATTCTGTTTTTGACAAATCACTGGGATGAGCTAAGGATTAAAGTTACTAAATAAATTACATGCATTTGAGTTTCAGGCTTGATATCCTTCAGAAAATATATTCCAACACAAATCCTGTTATTCTAGCAACTTTCTAAATGTGTCCCTAGTTTGGGGCCTGTGTGTGTGTGTGTGTTATGTGTGTGTGTGTGTGTGTGTGTGTGTGTGTGTGTGTGTGTGTGTGTGTGTGTGTGTGGTAGGATACCCCGCAGCTGTCCAGGTTTTTGCAGAATGTCCAGATTTTTGCCCCATATTCCTCCTAAAAAGGATTGAAGTTGTGAAATAGTTTTAGACATCATATCCTTTAAAAAATGCATGCCAACACAAATCCTGTTATTCCAGCAATTTTAAAAGTTCATGAAAGCGATATTTATAATCTGTCCCTGTTTATTTTAGTCTTTGTCCAGATTTCTTGCACTAAGATGTTGAGGTGTGTGTGTGAGAGAGAGAGATAGAGAGAGAGAGAGATGCCCTAGTTAGATCTAGCAGGTGGAATTTATTTTCAAGTACATTTTCAAGGAATTGTGAGCTTCAAGGGAAGCAAAGGTTACTGCTGCTCATGCTAAGTCTGCTTAAAATGTGCAACTGTTTTGTTTAGCAAATGGTATCATTATTGTGGTACAGAATTTTAAAGCAGTGTTAGCACCGCATGTAGCATACTTGCATCTTGATGCAAAGGGCTGTAGGTTCTATTCCTACAGCATGTACATTTGTATTTTAAGAGGGTATGGCACTGCAGTCCTTAGTATGTCCTCCTTTGGATGAGACACCTAATAACTATGAACCTGTTTTTCAGCTTGCCACCCATTCCCTATTGCAATATACCAGCTTACCATTTCTTTTAATGTAACATAGGCAATTTATTCTTCAAGGGCAACAGGCACTGAATTTGTAAATGAAACACTGAAATATAAAGTTGTTTTCTAGCAATAACCTCACCTCTTTATTGGTTTCAGATCTCTTTAATGTGGAATTATTCAGATGACTTTTACTTCTGCAGAGATTCTGCATATTGATTGATATTGGTGGAGTGTATGACAGAAGTTTGAGTGGCCCTTTATGGTTGAAATGTTCTGAACTGGGCAGGTTGTCATTATTGGTTCATGTAATTTGTTTCATTGCTTAAATGAACATTTTCAGAACTATAAATTTAAAACACACTCTAACAAGTGGTGTTGTATTATACAAGGGATATAATTAAATTATTATATAGTATAATTAATACAGTCAGGAAGGTGAATCAAAGAACTTTTGCATGGTTCTAAAAATGTGTGCAAGGAGCCTATGATTTGAAAACAGCCCAAAGGTAAACTTAACCTGCCACTGGCCAGATACATTTTCTTTGAATGTGGGTTTCAATGCTGTTTCAGTGAATGTGGGTTTCAAAGGTAGAGAAGTTTTAATGCTAAGTCTGTTTTCATTGTAAGACTATTGCTTTGTTTAGGTTTAGTAAATGTCTATCAGTGTTTGTGCTATAAAATTTGAAATAGAATTTGTAAATGAAATCCAAGTATCTGTAATCATTGTAGAAGTAAAGCATAAAACAGTATGCACACTGAGAGATTTGAACAGTGTCTATGACAAATGGGGAGAAATAGCCAAGTAATGGGACACTGGAATGGCTGCGTGGGCAGAGGGGCTGTGTGCAGACGGGGTGGGGCTGCGTGGGCAGAGGGGGTGGGGCTGTATGGGAGTGGCTCTGGGTTTGCACCCCCCTGCAAAAAATCATGCGGGCTCCCTTGTTAGGGATTGTGAGAATATTACACAATGTTCAGATGTTTGCCTGGTATTTTTTGTCTGTTCTTCATTAAAAAATGTGGGGTCATGCAATTCATGCTATTGCAATATTTGTTATTCCAGCATCTTTATTAGTTCATAAGCACATTGTTTTAAATTCCAAATGTTACGCCTTTGTCTTTTTTTTTTAAGTTTGTTTTTATTTTATCCAGAATTATTCTGCTGAGATATGGGGGGGGGGGTAGGAGCTGTGACAATTCTTCAGAATATACTGATGTCTTAATGAGTGCTAATGCAGACCCTGTTATTCTTGTATCTTTCTAAGTTTATCACAGCGATGTTTTAAACTATCCTTTGTTCTGCAGTTATTTTTGGCTTTGTCTAGAATTGTTAAGCTGAGAGTTTAGGATGAGGTTAGGAGCTGTGAGAATGTTGCACAATGTTTAGATGTTTGCTTGGTATTTTTGGTCTACTCCTCATCAAAAATGTGGGCTCACGCAATGCATGGTACTACAAAATCTGTTATTCCAGCATCATTATTAGTTCATAAGCACATTGTTTTAAATCCCTAATTTTATGCCTTTGTCTCATTTTTCATTTTGTATTTACTTCTGCTAGAATTATTGTGCTGACTCTGTGGCTTAATGGGTTAATGCAGTATTGATGAAGTCCAGTAGTACTGGGTTCAAAAAAGGGTGAGAGCATAACTCTTATCCTTACCAAGGATAGCACCCACAACCCTCCTGGACATGGGCAGTCATCACTAAGTGCAGTCTTGGGTATTGAGTAGTACATCTGCAGTATTACATTGGGTTGAAATAGCTAGGCTTAAAATGACCTCTAGGTTGTTAGCCTAGTAATCTCCTATGATCCTATGTGGGGTGGGCTGTGAGAATTCTGCAGAATATACTGCTGTTGTTTTAATGTGTGCTAATGCAAACTCTGCTATTCTAGTATCTTTCTAAGTTTATCATAGCAATGTTTTAAACTATCCCTGATGATATGCACTTCTTCAATTATTTTTTTCTTTATCTAATAGAATTATTGTGATGTGAGGTCAGGGTGTAGGTGCTGGGAGAATGTTGTGGAATGCTTGCCTGACAGTTTTGGTCTGACTCTCACTTACAAAAATGTGATTTTGTGGCACAGCACTGAAGGCTGAAGCTCCTAGAAAAATGGACTTCGTATCTTCCATGTAATGCATGGTAAATTCCCTGGCTTTATGCTTTTGTCCAGAGTTCTTGTGCTGGGTGTGTGTGTGGGAGGGCTAATTTTGAGAATGTCTGTCTCCAGATATTTGCCTGATACTTCTGTTATGTCTTTCATAAATGAGGTTAAATGAGTTTTTTTGCTCCTTTGTTCTACCAATGATTTGGGTTTATTCAAAATTATGTGCTAAGAGGTTGGGAGGTAGTGGGTAGGTGTATGAAAATGTTGTACCTGTTATGCAGTGCCTGTCATTGTGAAACTGCATTCCTGAATTTTGGCTGGTTTATGATTAAAGTGGGAAGAGTTTTTGGGAATGTCTTTGTTTTTGCTCCATAATTTGGTTTCTTGCCTCATAGTTTGGTGTGCTCCCCTTAAAACTTGTGACTTTCTACCATACCATTTGTTCTTTCAGAATTTAGTCACCTGTTCCAGAGAGCTTGCAATATCATTATTTTAAGTATTGTTTTGGGCCACTTCACATCTGGGGGGGCAAAAGGGGAGAATTTTGTAGAATAAGCTGAGGTTCACCTCTAGTGTTTGGTATTTTACTTAAAACCTCATGTGATTTGGGCCTTTCTCATTAAGATTTTTGCCTACTAGTCACAGTCATTCTTTAGTCTTTCTGCCTGCAGTACAATGGTAACTGATGTCAATGTAAGTCATCATGTGATGTGGCTGTGTATTTTATAATACACCATAATTGTGTCTATTGCCTGCATTACAGTTCTTTTTGCCTTCTGGTCACTGTTACTCTGCAGTTTTTCTGCCTGTGGTACAATAGCAACAGATGTCAACAGAAATTTCAAAATATCTTTTGATTGTGCCTATTGTATAGCTTTTCCTTATGAACAGTGCTCAGCATTGGCTGTCTAGTATTTTGTGCCCGCAGCAATACTAACAAGACTTTTTGGGAACCTAATCCATTTTTCTGATTTATCTGCCTGTACCGCAGTTCTTTTGTCTACTGGTCCTTGCTTCTCTTCAGTTTTTTTTTTGCCTACAGTGAAAAATGGCATCAGCTGGTCACTTTTCTTGTTTTGTGTGCATTGCACTAGGGATTGTGTAGCTCTTAGTTGACTTAGTGTGGCAACTTCAGTTTTTCTGCTTAACCTGAATGAACAAATGTTAAATAAATAAATAAATATATATTTTTCAGTGGTCAGGGCTTAACACTGCTGTAATCACATGTGCCATTGAGATATAAAAGTCAGTTGACATGAGAATTTACATTTTGTAAAACTCATCTATCATATCAAGATGTAGTGCTAGAGAGGATGGTAATGTTGCCCAGTTATAAGCCATACATTTAGGGTTATTTCCTTTTATTATGCCTTTTTATAGGAGTAGTAGTAGTGCAATACAGTAGACGATATTTGGAGAGCAGAGCACAAAAGTGACTTGTAGCTAGTGACTGCATTTTGTAAGCAAAGAAAGCAAGTGCCACAGGTAGTGTGTGAAGGGAAAGCTTAGACATTTGTAGCTAGAGCTTACAGTTAATACACTTATTGTTTACACTGGTTGGCTAGCTTGGAGTTTGTATTTCACATGTTATGTCAATGAGCACCTCCAAATTGAGGGCTTACCTGAGAGGGTCCATTCAGTAAATCTGATGGATAACATTCCACTATTGTCATATGGGAGATGTTTCTGCGTAATCTGGAAAATAACATCATCCTCAAAATGTGTTCAAAATGCTAACCTTTGTCAAACTTTCAGCTGATATTATGTAGCCCTGGGTAGGTCAAAGAAAGTGGTGTAATGTACCTGAAGTCCAGTGCTTTTTTCTAACATTATGACAAAAGGACTTGATATCTGCATGTGTAGTAATTCTACTTCACTTCCATTCCCAGTTAGAAAGGAAGGGTATGTATTTGTCAGGAGCAGCAAAAAGAAAGCTTCAGCAGCAGAATAAGGAGACATGGTTCTATTAAAAAAAAATTCTGTGGGTCATCAGAAAAGGAAGATTCAACAAAAAGTCTACCTGATGTACAATACAGTGGTGCTGCAGTACAATCTACCCACTATGAGCCCAGTATCCTCAGCATAGAAAGTGACCACTCTGTTGCAGCTGCACCACAGGCTACCTCCTGTGAACCTTCAGCCATTACCGTGGAAGAAATTGTGTCAATATATGCAGATTCATAGGTTCATAGGTTCATACTAGGCTATCTGCCCTGGGGCAATTATAAGCCTAGCCCAATTCTGTATGGCTTACGCCACCCCTTGATTTGAGTATACTGTGCCCTTTTTAAGGTTTAGTTTACTGTGCCTCTGTCTAATAGTGACACGGGAGTAATCCCTGGGACAAACCTATGATCCCCCATCCACTTATCAAGATTCTTCTTGAAGAGATTCAGTGAGGTGCTCTGCCTCACATGAACTGGAATTCTATTCCAGAGCGAAGGGAGCCTCTGGGTTATGAACCTGTCCCTCCAGCAAGTTCTATTTATTTCTGTGCTGAGGTTCAAGTCCCTCGAGCGTGTGGCTCTAAGGGATTTAGATTTACTGAGGTGGAGCATGTCCATTAATTCTGGATTTGACATAGCTTTGTATGTCAGGCATAGATCGCCTCGAAGTAGGCGGTATGCAACTGAGTAGAGCTGGAGTTTTTTTAACCGAGCAGCATATGCCATCTGTTTGAGACCCTTGATCCTCTTGGTGAGATACTTTTGGGGTCTTTCTAATTGCTGTAGGTGTCGAGTAAGGTGCATCCCAAAAGGGGCATTGTATTCTATGATGGGCCTGATGAGGGATGAATAAAGGGGCACGATTACCTCTCTTGATCTAGATGTGAAACCCTTCGTGATGAGGTGGGCTATGTAGAAGGTCTTTCTAACCACTTTGGCAATGTGTTTTTCAAAGGAGAGATTGCTATCAACTTGGGTCCCCAGGTCCCTAATAACTTTCTCTGTACTTAATGGGTTTCCGCCTATGTGGTAATTTGTGGGCACATTGTTTTGCCAAAGGGTATGACTATACATTTTTTGGCATTTAGCTTTAAACCATGGCACTGGCACCAGTTATCTGTCTCTGTGAGACCTTTTTGAAGGATGTTTGTGTCAGCTGGAGAGTTGATTATGGCCCAGTTGCAGTCGTCTGCAAACTTGGTGAGCCATAGTCCTCCACGTTTGCCTGTACCTCGGAAAAGTATATACCGAACAAGAGTGGTCCCAGGACAGAACCCTGTGGGATGCCACTTGTGACCGTTTTCGAGTCTGACATGGCTCCAGCAACTTTCACTCTGTGGGTTCTGTCTTTGAGCCAGTTTGTGACCCATCTTGTGACATAGGGGTTTATATTTAAGCTGGATAGCTTATCTATGATGCCCGAGTGGGGTATTGTGTCAAATGCCTTTGCAAGGTCCAGATAGGCTGTGTGGACTACCTTCCCTTCATCTATAGCTTTGGTGACTGTTTCAAAGAAGTCAACCAGGTTCAAAAAGCAGGATCTGCCCTTGACAAAGCCGAACTGGGTAGGATCTAGTGTCTGTAGGTCCCCAATGTCTTTGTTTATGAGCTCTATAATGATCCTCTCCATAGCCTTGCAGACTAAGCTAGTCAGGCTTATGGGGCGATAGTTTCCAGGGTCCATAGAGGCTCCACCTTTGTGGAGTGGGACCACTGTTGCTGTACGCCATTCTGTGGGCACATATCCTGTAGTGAGGCTGAGATTGTATAGCTGTTTTATTTGAGGGATTAGTTCCTCTTGTAGTTCATGTAGGATGCAACCTGGGATGCCATCTGGTCCAATGGAAGTAGTGTTTTTTGCTTTGGAGAGGGCAGCCTTCACCTGAGCATCTGAGATGTTTGGGAGGCAGCCCTCTGCCGGGATAGATACTTGCTCTTTTGGGGGGGGGGTGGAGAAGTTTGCACTGAACCTGTCTGCCAGGATATTGGCGATGTCTGTGGGTTCAGTATATTTTTTGTCGTTTAGAATCAACTCAGAACAAGTCTGGGAGTTGCATCCCAGGTTTCTAACATAACTGAAAAAAGCCTTATGATTGTCTTTGGTGTCCTGTGCAATTTTTCTCTCGAAGCTGGCCTTGGAGGATTTTATGAGGGATCGTAATTTTTTGCTAGTACTGATCAGAGATGCCTTCCCTATTAGGGATTTTGCTCTATCATCTTCAGCATTAGAAGTGCTGCCCAGATCACCAGAGTTTGTTACAGAAAGCGCCTATACGTCTGTAGTGACAACAGATGTGGTCTGTGATTTGCAGGAAGTATCAGGTGTATCTTTTGAGAATCTAGAAACTTGGCCAGACTTGATAAGGGAAGAGTTTAGGGTAGCTACCATCCAGCATGGACCTGTGTAAGTGGTGTTGCCACAGTTCCCGGTCAATGAACAGAAAAGATTTACATTGGAGTACTGTTTCCATATGTTGCCTAGTGGGAAGAGAACAAAACACACTTGGTTGACATAATCAGTATTAAAAGATGTACTGTTTTGCTTTGCTTGTATAGTATTCAGGCATTCTAATTATCTTCTCCAGTCAGGTGGTTACGGAACATGGAGTGAGCTGCCCAAAGCTTTACACAGCCATGACTGAGCACCAGAGCATGCAATATGCATGATGAAGTGGAAGGAACTGGACAAAAGAGTAAAGTAAGAGTTGTGCCCTGTACACCTATGGCAGTAGCAATTTTGTAGGCCACGTGCAGCTTTTGTCAGTTTGATTTCATCATGGCTGAACATTTTCATTATATTAGGAATAAAAATGTAATGGATCACTATCTTGGGAAGGGCATACAGAATTAAATTATCCAGCTGATTGCAAGTGCTATTTTAAAGACCATTGTAGGGAAGGTGAAGGATGCTAGGTACTTTTCTGTGATTCTTGACTGTATGCCAGACATCAGCAACCAGGAGCAAATGACTGTAGTAGTTAAGTATGTGGACATTTCAAGGACTGTAGCTATGGTTGAGGAACACTTTCTAGGATTTGTGCCTGTGAATGATACAACTGGAGCAGGACTTACAGAAGTACGTCTTCATACTCTGCAAAATCATCAACTGGACAGTAATGACTCTGAAGGACAAGGATACAATGGCAGCAATATGAAAGGGAAATGGACTGGAGTGTAGATAAATTCAAGTGCTTTTTATTTGCCATGTGCCTGCCATAACTTAAATCTTACAGTTAGTGATGGAGCACATTCATCACTACAAGCAGTGTCATTGTTTGGATTTCTGTAGAGCATTTACATACTCTGTTCAGCATCAACAAGCCAATGACTGATCTTGAAATGACACATAAATGTCACTGTGAAGCCATTGCCTGAGACTCACTGGGAATGCAGGATAGACTCTGTCAAGGCAGTATTATTTCAGTTGAAGGGAGCTCTGGAAGCATTGCAGCGGACAGGTGAAGCTTTATGTAGAAGTGATGCCGCAGCATATTAACAAGCATGGGGACTGTGCTCAGAACTTATGCCATATCAATTCTGTGTATGTCTAGTGGTTTGGTATGATGTGCTGACAGAGGTAAATCATAGGTTCATAGGTTCATACTAGGCTATCTGCCCTAGGGTATTTATTATAAGCTAATGCCAGTGTGTGTTGTTTTGCCCATTTAAATTAATTTTAAATGCTATGTGCTTTTTTTAGTCGAGGTTAGTATACTCTGCCTAACAGTAACAGTGACACAGATACGAGGGTAAAAAAACCTATTCCCATCCACTCATCAAAGATTCCTTGAAGAGAGAGTCAATGAGGGACTCTGCCTAACCTGGACTGGGATTTTATTCCAGAGTGAAGGGAGCCTTTGGGTTATGCAAATCATGCAAGCAAAGTTCTGCAGAGTCCATCGGTTGATATTTCTGCATGTGCCAAAGTGCTGGTGTCAACTAAGGACTTGCTGAAGAACTACACAGAGACAGGATTTCAATGTGAAATGGGTGAAGCCTTTAAGATAACAGAAGAACTGGATATTGGCTCCGCATTTCAGGAAAAGAGGCAGAGGAAGACAACAGTAAAACTATGTGTGGAGTTCTTCAGTGTGCTGCTGCACACAACAGTTTGAGCAACTTTCAGAGTTTGATAAGGCCTTTGGATTTTTATCAAATATTAAAGCCTTGAGTGAAGTTGCAGAAGACACCTTGATCCAATATTACAAGGCTCTTAGAGAACAACTGATTGACAAGTCAAGTGGCCACTGTGACATTAATTACTCTGACCGTTACATTTCCTTATTCACAACCACTTACAAGACATCTACATAAATACTTGTGTTTCACTGTGCATTTATTTGACTGCACCTGTTACAATGGCCAATGTAGAATGCAGCTTTTCTAAACTGAAAGTCATAAAGACATACCTACATTCATCAATGAGTCAGGAAAGACTTTCAGGCTTAGCTGTGCTCTCAATTGAGCATGAAGTGGGACAAGATTTATCATACGTCAGCTTCATTGAAGACTTTGTCTGGAAAACAATTCATAAGATCCCAGTAAAACTATAGGTATGTGCTCATATTTCCTATCCAGTGATCTTTTAGAATGCTGGATGCCAGTAATTTTCAGGTAGCAACTTAGCCTGGCTTGTACAGTATGGTGTGGATTCACTAATTTTGCTTACTATAGCAGGTAGGACCAAGCAGGACAAGGAGGAAGAAAATCAGCATGATTTGGTTCACAGGTTCATAGGTTCATAGGTTGGTACTAGGCTATCAGCCTTAGGGCCTATAACAATTCCCTGGCTATTTCTTCCCACAATATTTACTTCTCTGGACTCCTGTCTAGCAGCGTGATCCGGGGTGAATTCTTTCTCCCATCCAATCATCGGAAGAGGACCAAAGAGGCATGCTGGCAATCTCTGGGAGTCTCTGGGTCAGAAACCTATCCCACCTCTTTGTTGAGGCAAAGACAGCTAGGAGAGGCAGGATTCATCATGTGGCAATGGTAGCTATGACAGGCAGGATTTGTTGTGAGGTAAGGACAGTTGGGGGTGGCAGGATTCGTCATGTGGCCAGGACAGCTGGGAGCAGCATGATTCGTCATGAGGTTGGGACATCTGGGAGCAGCAGGATTCATCCTGAGGCAAGAACAGCTGGGAGCAACAGGATTTGTTGTGAGGCAAGGACACAAACAATGGAAGAACAAATTGCTCATATCATATGGCAATAAAAGTGGCAGCAATCAGAAAAGCTGAGGAGCTAATTGCACACTGGTGTCTGTGTCTGTCATCTGTGTGCTTCTTTACTTCATCTGTTTCTCTTTGTGTTTGAGTCTGTCTTCTCAGTCTCTGTAATCCCCATGGGTTTGTCTTGTATGTCTTGTCTGTATGTAGTCTTTTCTGTGTCTGTCCCATGAGTGTCTTGTGTGTCTCTGCAGTGTGACCATTCTACATGTCTGTAGTTGTCTTTCTGTCATGTGTGATGGGGTCAGTTTATCTAATGCATCTTGTGCATTTCAGTCTTGCTATAGTGCTGTTGTCATCTTGTGTCTGAGAGTCTGTATAGGTGTCTCAGTTCTGTCCTGCTTTAGTGCTGCCTTTGTCTTGTGTGAGTCTCTATTGTCCTGGTCGTGTGTGTCTCTGTCCTGTATGTGCAAGTCTGTATTTTGTGTCAGTCCTGTGTGTGAGATTGTGCAGCTGTCTGTCTTGTGTCTCTGTTCTGCATAAGGGAGTCTGTGTGGTTGTGTCTGTTCAGTCTTGTTATAGTGCTGTCTTCATCATATGTGGGTATATCTTATTTTGTGTGTGTGTGTGTGTGTGTGTGTGTGTGTGTGTGTGTCTCTATTCAGTCTTGCTGTAGTACTGTCTTTGTCTTGTGTGTGTCTATATCCCATGTGTGGGAGCCAGTGGGGGTGTCTTTGTGTACCTTTTGTGGACTGGCTACCCTAATGCAGTACAGAAGCTTGTAATGTAACAACATTGCTATTAAATTCCAGTCAGTGTGTGTGTGTTTGTATCTCTGGGAGTAGCTACCTAGTGGTGGTAAAGGGGCTTGTCATAATGTAACACTGGTACTAAATGCTAGTCAGTGTGTGTGTACCTTGGCACTACAAGTCTTTGTAATGGCCTGAGTGTAATAACACTATACAGTGATCGTTAAATGGTGCCATGTGAGCTTGACAGGGAAGGGGGCATGATGACAATTTAATCACACTTTACTTTCTCCTGGGTAGGGCCTCCAGAGTGAAGCATGCTGGAGGCCCCCAAAATGCTACAACCAGCCCTGCCTTGCCCACCTAACTTAAGTTAACAATTCTCCAATGTCACAGCTTCGGAGAAAGTTAATAGGACTGACACTTTTTTCAAATGCTCACAGTGGGAAATTTTTTGAAGAAACGTGAAATTTTGCAGGACAAAACATACTCACGGCCAGTGCAAAGACATAACTTCACTTTTTTGCCAAAATAAAAGCTTATTCTCGTAATGTTTGAGTTGCTTGCGCTATTTCTTATAACATTTAGGTGTTTCAGATACAAAATAGATGTTTTATACAACTATCAAAGAACACAGGATTTTTTTTGTCCCAAAATATCAGGCCATTTGCCATTTTTTAAATATTTTTGCAGGACACGACTTAACGGACAGGCGGTAACCCTAATTAGGGACGCCTACATAAAATATTAAAAACGTTTTCTATGGGGTACCAGTACTCACCTGTCTAATGCATGTTTATTGTATAGATTTACGAGCATTACACGTGCATATTGCATTGCATATTTATTCCTACTGAGCTCGATGTTACCTGGAAAGCAGTCAGAACGTTCACACTGACATTTCTTCCACTATAAGCAATGGGCAATTAGTGATTGACGTGAACTTGTGCACAATTTTAGAATAAGTACATTTACTTCTTAGTAACTCCAGTTGTGCGATCAGGTTGTACGTCAGCAAAACCCTAGAAACGTAAACACGTCTGCATTTAGATATGTGCTCTAGTTAGATGCTACTAGGTTTATTGTTTGGAAAACAATACACTTCTGCTGGATAATACTTCTATGAAAACATAACTTTGCTGTGGATCTGACAGGAAATGTTATCATTACCTACCCTTTTTCGAAACCGGGACATTCTGATATTGCGTAAGAAACAGCAATAGAAAAGTAAAAAAAAAAACTTTGCAGCCCAACACTGCAAGTCCCGCCTATTCAAGTGATATTTCATCAACGTACGAGGGTAGAATGTGAGGGACAGGTTCGTCACCTACTAGTTCTCCGTACATCTGTGACTTGTCGGTGCTGATCCTCGAACCATGGGTGAGTAGATAGGCTGGTCAGCCGGTAACTTAAGCAGGCTTTCAAAGCTGCAGGTGACTCATGAATGAATTTGTAACACCTCGCGCTTGTTTGGCACAACTTTTTTTTTTGAAGTTTTATATCTAGCACCTGTTGCGATCTCTTTTACATGTTGCAACTTTTCTTTATCAGTCGTTATCTTGTACTGTTTGGCATTTTCCTTCCTTTTCTCGGGATTTACTTATTTGTCTTTCTGCCTGTGACGCTTTTATAAGGAGTTTAATCGAGTTTTGAGACTGTTTTAAGTAATCAAGAGCATTGTAAACAATTTTTACATCCGTTTGGTGTTCACATGTACAAGCATATTTTGGCTGCAAGACAGCGCAGAAAAAGAAGTAACAGTTTGAATTTTGTGCGCCGCAATTCATTTATTTATTTTTTTATTGCATCCTCTTTTGAGCAGTGCAGGTTTTTGGAAGATGCAAACTTTGTGTGAAAGGAAAAGGGAATTAATTGAATTTATTGTTGCTGCTTGTGCAGCATATGTGATAAAAAGATGCAACGTATGTGCCATGAAAAGGAAAGCAAACCCTTTTGGCAAACGTTTTCAAGAGAACGAAAGCGGGGAACTTTGCAAGTGAACGTATCACAGGGCAGCACTGAAGTTTACCATAACTAGGGGATAGTTTTAACGTGTGTGCCTCCATGAACTGAGTTGCATAACTGCTGGCAAGAATATGCATACAGTGTGTTCAATTAAATGTAAGGTCAAACCTGAGAAAATATGCTGCCTACCACGCAAAACTGTGAGGGTGGGTGTACATGCTATTCCAGGAAATTAGTTTGCCTGCAGCTGCATAAATGATTTTCTTTTCAACATTACAAGAGCACAGTACTGACATGGGTAACGCTATGCCTTTAGAATTCATATTTAGCCTTTTTCCTCCCACATTTATTGCTCTTCCTCATAAAGTTACCGATTTTGGGGTACATGCCTTATTAAATAAAGTACGCTTATGTAAAAATTCCCTTTCACTGCATATGTACGATCTAGTACGTGAAGACGTTCGTATGTGTCTCTTCCTTCTGACTCTCTGCTATGGTTTCAAAAGCTAGTGCTATGATTTTTAATGCTCAGAGGTTTTGAGGTATGGTCTTCAAAAGCTAGTGCTATGATTTTTAATGCTCAGAGGTTTTGAGGTATGGTCTTCCATAAAAAGATGACAGGTCCAGTTTTATTCACTTAACAAGCAAGCAAAATATCACAGTTTGTGTGTGCATTCTGTTACATTCCCTTACTGCATTATCCTATGTGTTGTGGTGGTTTATACTTTTATTTTGCCAGGTCAGCTACACTCAAAATGGCAACCTGCATTTTAAAAGCAATGCTACTGTATAACACACACACTATTACATTATAATGGCAGAATTTTGATTAAAATGTACACTGAATTATGGAATGTAGCTAGAGGTTAAATTAAACATATAAGTAATTCAGATCTGATTCATCTGATTCTGTTTTCCATTTTACTACCATATGCATCCACATAGGTTACACCACCTTTAAATGTAATCACTGCAGTCTTGCAGTATTTCCAGTTTGAACTGAGACAGCATACTTGTCACTACTTGGTGTGTAGCTCTACACGACCGCTTTTGTGGGACTATAAATTAGACTAGTCACTAAACACACCTTGCTGCGCCTTTTGCATACTGTTTTTAGCTATGAATAATAAATGCATGCTAATGTACTACATACTACATCCTGTGTATCAATGTACATTTATGCCAAAAAGAGAACACAAGATCTGTTCAAGCCATTCATATGTTATGAATAGAACTTTGTAGCTGCCATCCCCCCATTTCATATCTATTTCACACTCATTTAAAGCTCCTTTCCTGAGTTTTATCATGTTCTGTAGTAACCTTTCCCATTTCCACCATCCTGTATGTTAGTACTTTCTACATCTATTCTAAATCAAGATTCTTTCATTTGCCATTCTTTCCATTTCCTCCGTCTTTATTTACCATAGGTATTCCTATCATCCTCATCTCACTATCTTATTTTCTTATATCTTGCCACTCCTTTTCTTCATATTGACTCTTTCCAGCTTCAGTAGCATGCATTCTTAAGATGGCTACTCTAGACCCTTATCTAGTCAATGCAAGTCTGTGCACTTTCAGCAGTAGCTTTGTTTTTCTAAATCGTCTTCAAAACTAAACGCAGTATTCTGTATACTATCTCATGAAGGCCCTGTGCAACATAATTATGACTTCAGCATCCTTAGATTCCAGTCTGAGTATCCTGGCATTCATTTGGCCTGCCATTACCTTAGCATTATGCTCCTAATAATTCATTTAAGGTGTGATATGTTCCCCAAGTCCCTTTCCTCATCGATGGTTGCAAAGACCTTTCCAGCCATAGTGTTTTTTCCCTTCAAGATCATTGTAACCAAAGTACATAGCTTGGACTTTACTTTGTACCTCACCCTTTTTCTGTTCATTCATCAGCTTTACTACTTCTCTGTTCTGACTCACTGTAGCCATTCTTTCGCCCTGTTTGTGGTGTCATCTGGGACTAAATCATATTCTCATTCCCATCATTAATTATCAGGTGTAGATATTTTTTCAAACAATAAAGTGAACAATATTGTACAGAACAGATCCACTGTCCTTTTCCAGCAGAGAGTTCTGTAGTAATTTATACTTGAATTTTAATGTCAGTTCTTAAATTAATAATTTAAGCAGTTTTTGAAGCTGTAATTTTAATTTAGACACTTCCATTACACAAAGCAACTAGAAGTGGCATTATTTTTATAAGTGATTTGTAACCTCTCGACAAAAGGTCTGTCTTTATTAAGTATTTCTTCAAAGCAAAGCTTTTCATCAGACATTTTCATATTTGGTCATATCATAGTCCCTATACTTTTTGGTAACTAATTTCAGCAATGATTGTGTTAAATATTTCTGGCCACAGAAGTGACTCCTGAGTACTTAACTGCCCCTTCCCCCTCCTCTAACTTATTTTATAAACCACCACCCTCTGGTTCTTCTGTAATAGCCTATTTTGATCCACCTTACTGTAACTGGGAATTTTCATAATCTCCTGATTTTCTTCATCAGGCTTTTGTTTGAAACCATCAGAAGGATTACCAAGCACATTTTCTGAGCTAATCTCTTTTCATTGTCAGTACTTCTGCCTGCTTACTTGGTAGTTTTTTGTAATAGAAATGTAAACCACCTACTTCTGATTTTTTTTGTTTATTACTTTCCTCAGGTGTATTTACAGCCTTTACTGGACTAATTTCACATTTACTTGTCATACAGACAGCAGACACAATATGATTGATTTGCTGTGAGATATAAAATAAATACAACAATATTACACTTTGATGCATGTCAAAGGGAACACTTTACCAAGAAAATCAAGGAATCCTGACTGATTAAAGCCCTATCCTGCAGCATTTTATTTAATTCTGGGGCACCATAACTTTAGATTTGGTAATACTTTGCACGTTAGCTTTGAAGTGATTCCAAAACAGAAAACAGGTTGTTACTTAGGAACGAGGTAGTTTGGACAGCAGGTTATGTATGTGTTAAAGTGAAACGAGGTTCCAAACTCTTCTTCATAAAACAAGCTAAGAGCGATTAAATTTTTGCGTCATGCAGATTAACTGCACACTTCATATTTACTGCATATGTAAGTTCTACAAGCCCCCATGTGAATTTCTTTTTGCCATTACTTGTTTATTTGCTCAGTGGTGGCTGACTCATCACTTTTTGCTCTGTGTTCTGTACTATGAGTGTCCATTTTACTGCAGTGCATAACCACCCAGAGTGTTTGAATTATCTCTGTTTAACAGGAGGGTAATTGTCCTTCCCAGATGAGGTCATGTGACCCTGAGCAAGTCAATAGAAATAACACTTGAGTATCCAGTCAATAACTATATGGGCTATATTCATAAGTATACCACCTGGGTTTGACTAAGGGATTACACCTGAAGTTACAGCATCTGATGTCTTGCTTTTTTAGCTGAGGTGGAAGAAGTGGGACATTAGATAACAAAACGGAAAATAGAACAAGAGTAAAGTAAAGCAACAGTTTGTATACAATACAGAACACAATGATAAAAAAATGAACTAAGCAATGTAGTGATATGAAACTTTAATAACTCAATGAAATACAGCAAAGCTTTCAGGTCACAAACCCTTCTTCAGTGCTAACTGCTAACACCATTTCACAATATAGGTCCATTTAAACAGAGTAACTGCATCACACAACAACCAATAGCAAAACTACTGCAATTAATCAATTTCTACTTAAAAATATAACAGTATACTTGATAGAACACACTTCAAAGTGTTTTGAAAAGCATACTTTAAAAATCCATACTTTAAAAAACTTAAAATTACTTTAGGCAAGACTGCTTATATTTAAGAATAGGTTTTAATGTCACAGTTTGATTTATACCTGGTGGTTGATCAGCTTGTAGCTTGAGTTATTAAAGTTTCACATCGCTACTTTGTTTAGTTCTTTCTTTTTACTTTAGATAACAACACAATGCCATTGTGGAGAATGTTGCATTACTTTATGTACCTCCCATTACTTTGGAGATCTTTGATGATGCTTTAGTGTAGGTATTGTATGTAGCCTAGCATTTTCAGAAGCATGTTCAGATCAGAACAATCTAGAACATTTCCTGTAATATTGGAGTGGAGGAGCTCCCTGGTCAGCCTCAGTAAGAAACTGAGATCCCTCATAAAATCCTCCAAAGCTAGCTATGAAAACAAGATTGCCTCTGATTCTAAGGGCAGCCACAAAGCATTCTATAGCTATGTCAAGAATCTCAATGGCAACACCCAGGTCTGCTCTGAGTTACAGCACAATAGCACGAAAATTGCAGAACCAACTGATATCGCCAACATCCTGGCTGATAGGTTCAGTGCTAACTTTACCCCCCTGTCACTCCCTAAAGGGCCCATAGCTGTACCGGAAGAATGCAGAGCCCCTGCAATCCCAACTGTGCAGGTAAAACCTGCACTTTCCAAGCCAAGAACACAGTTTCCATGGGACTGGACAACATCCCAGGCTACGTTCTACATGAACTTCTGAACAAACTGCCCCCCCCCCCACCTAAGCACCATGTTCAATCATAGCCTCACATCAGGCTTTGTACCCACTGAATGGCACACAACAACAGTTATACCACTCCACAAAGTGGGAGCCACCAAGGACCCCAGGAACTATCGCCTTATTAGCCTGATGAGCCTGGTCTGCAAGGCCATGGGAATGTATCATCATGGAACTCATAAACAAAGACATAGGTAACCTCCAAACTCTGGACCCCACTCAGTTCAGGTGTGTGAAAGGCAAATCATGCCTCCTGAACTTGATTGACGTCTTTGAAACAGTCACCAAAGCCATAGACGAGGGTAAGGCAGTTTACAAAGCCTATCTTGACCTCGCCAAGACTTTCAACACCATCTCCCATTCTGGAATTATAGATAAACTCACTAAACTGGGTATAAATCCATATGTCACAAGATGGGTTGCCAATTGGCTCACTGACAGAACCCACACTATAAAAGTTGCAGACTCCAAATCTGACTTCAAACCAGTAACAAGTGGAGTAGCAGAGGGCTTAGTCCTGGGTCCTCTCCTGTTTGGTATCTACTTCTCTGAAGTAAGAGCCAACACAGAAGGCCACTGGCTGATGAAGTTCGCAGATGACTGCAAACTATGTTCCATAGTAGAGTCTCCAAATGACATGGACATCCTACAGAAGGGCCTCACTGAGACAGATGCCTGGTGTCAGAGCCATGACCTCAAGCTAAATGCCAAAAAGTGCATTGTCATCCCCTTTGGTAAAAACTCTGTTCCCATGAACTACCACATAGATAGCAGTCCTCTTAATGCCAAAGGTGTGATAAGAGACCCTGGGACTCAGAAGGACAGTAGTCTCTCCTTTGATAATCGCATCGCCACAGTAGTCAGGAAATCCTTCTACATGGCACATCTCATCACAAAAGGGTACTCATCCAGTAAAAAAGAGGTCATTGTTTCCCTCTACTCAGCACTCATTAAACCCATTATTGAGTACAACACCCCTTTTGGAATGTACCTCACAAGACATCTGCAACAGCTGGAAAGGCCACAGACGTACCTCACCAAGAGGATTACAGGCCTCAAACAGATGTCCTGTGCTGTCCATCTCAAAAAACTCCAGCTTTACTCCATAGCATATCGCCTACTCCGAGGTGATCTCTGCCTAACATACAAAGCTTTGTCAAACCCAGAGCTGTTGGATATGCTACACCTAAAGAAATCCCAATCCCTCTGGAACACACACTCTAGGGACCTAAGCCTTGTCACCACAATAAATAGAACATACTGGAGGGATAGATTCCTGTCCCAGAGACTTCTCATACTCTGGAACAAGCTACCTATCTATGTCAAGCAAAATTACTCATTAGCACTCTTCAAGAAAAATCTTGAATGGATGGGAATTAGGAAATTCACCCCAGGGATCACCTCTGTGGCTCTGCTCAACAGGGGCACAGGAAAATAACTTTCTTGGGTGGCCAAAGCCAGGGAACCTTGTCGGCTATGCTTACGTAGGTCCTAGGGATGATAACCTAGTATCTATCTATGAACCTAGTGGCTGTGAGGAAAGTACTATGTTCTCAGAGAACAGTTGTCAGTGGTAAAAATGTCCTTTGGATGTGATGCTAAACTGAAATCCCATCTGTGTGGTGGTAGCGTATGTGGGTGTTAAGGATCCTATGTTACTTATCAAAAAAGAGTGCAGGATACTTTAGCCAACTTTACCCTAGTCAGTAAGAATCATACCTGTAGTCTTCCCTGAGAAATAGTCCATAGGTTTCGTGGGTCAAGTGGGTAAACAAACTATAAATAAAACAGATAATGAAAACAGAATAGCTTTTCCTGGGCTATTATCTACCCATTCTTCAAGTTTTCACTTTCTACACCTGCTTCACATTATGTGACTCCCTCCTTTCTGTCTGTAGTCAGTGGTTGTAAATATTTAGATAGCCACAAAATCTATACTTCATACACCAAAACAACTTTGCTCAGATATATACGTTACATCTGTCTCACTCACCCAGCAGCTTTTAAGTTAACACTTATTGCTTTTTTAAAACTAATTTGCTCAGGTGATATGCAAAATAATTCCAGTCTTCCACACACAAACACCCCTACACATGTTATAACAACTCAAAATGTAACAACACTGTTTTACTGAATATTAATAGAGTAGACAATAAATAGGCAAAGCTCAAAACCGAAATACTCACCAAACAATTTCACATTTATTGCTATCACAGACACAGGGCTAAAAGGTATGTGCTGCCCTTTAGCCTGTAATCCAAATACCTACAAATGAATATCAACAATAGACTAGGCACTCAGATCATGGGGTAACTAAAATAAAGTAATTTCCCAAGAAATTAAAACATCCAACTCCCCCACAGACAAATCATCAAATTGGGTTATGGTCACACTAATGTTAGGACTTCACATAGGAAAATTGTACCTAGTATCTACTCGGTCACACCTTAGCGAACATGATTTTCAGCCTTACTTAGTATCACCATCATTATGTCTGACTTCATCATTAGAGCAACTGTTCTAGATAGCTATGGTCTCAAAAGGCTTCTTAAAATAACAGGCTACATAAAACATGTACTCAGTCCCACAAAATCAAATAAAATTGGACCAAGTGACTTAATTTTTGATCTAATTCTTCCTGCTATCCCTCACAGATGTGAAAACCTTGTGGTTTAATCAGGTAATCTCAGTGATCATTATCCAGTGATTTCCAACTGGTCTTTTAAAACCCTCCGTATTTCTTGTATGTAATTTGCTGTTCCAACCCTGATAGTATGGAGACATTATTGTCCCCTCTTGGGAGCATAGTGTGGCCCCCTGTATGCAACTTAAACAGTGTCCGTGAAGCCTGTTATGACAGCACAAATAAACTACCCACTGTTCAAGACAAGCTGTTCCTACTAAAAAATATATTTTGAGGCAAAGAGTGCCCCAGTTAACTACAGAGCTAGAGGTTCTACTTAGAGAAAGGGGAAAAAAACAGGCACACTGGTAAAGCCAACCACAGGGTACATATTTACATTAACAGTGAGTGAATCTTACAAAAATAAATTAGGATAGCCATTAACTCTACTAAGTCCATATTTTTAAGAAGGAAACAGCTATAGAAGCCTGTTGAAAATATTTCTGGATAATAATAAGAGACTTAACAGATACAGTTAGTGGTTCCGGGTTAATACCCTTAGCCTTAACCAGCAACCTTGTCTCAATGTCTTCAAAGTTATATTTTCGAAGAAAAGTCAAGGAGCTCAAATACCTCCTTCCCCTCCAGCATTCACATTTTTTCATCTTCAGGTTCCTAATATTTACTCCTAATTTTCATTTTAAATACATTTCTGAATAAAACAGTTTCAAGACTTATGAAAAATCTAGACGAAAAGATCATTCACTACTCAAATTGCATCCATCTTTTCTAAAAATATTTGCTCCATACATTGTTAATATTGTAATGCAAAAATATACAACCTTTCACTCATTTCTGAAAAGAATATGACTCAGTTTAAACATGTTAAGATAGTACCCCTTACCAGGTAGTTCAAAAGCAAAATTCCCAATACCTACAGACAAATCCTTTAACTCTCCCCACTTATCAAAATATTTAAAAGTTTGTTTATGTTCAGTTAATTGGCACATTCTTAAACATGGACATTTCACTAATGTATAGCATGGTAGCTTATTAAACTTTAGTACTCTAAGACCCCTAAACAAAGCAGCTGTCACAAGTTCCAATAATTAGAATAGACTTTGCAGTGGGGGTCTCTTCATAGACCTGACAAGGGCCTTTGACTCTATCAGTCACACGATGCTTCTGAAAAAAACTTGTATCTTTAAGTTTTGGTTCTATAGTTCTAAAATGGTTCTTCGTGTTATCAGCAGAACTTTTTTATAGTTATTGGCAGCTAAACTTCTAATAAATACATATTTGCTCAATAGATACACAGGGGTCGGTGTTAGGAAACAGCATCTTTTCCCTCTACTTAAACAACTCACGCTGGAGCTTCCTATCCTAGAAATAATTACATGCTGACAATATAACATCATGTATGCTTCGAAAGAAAACTGCAAATTAATTTCAGCCATCAATATGAATGGATAAAATATAACCACTTATCCATTAATATGAAAAAGATTGTCATTATGCTGGTTGATAAAAACAAGAAGCTTCAAAATTGCATTCAAATTATTTTTGCTGACGTACATGACCAGCTAATTTTCCAGTCTACACAGCACAGGTACCTTGGACCATGTCTGGTTATCAGAATCATTTCTGCATTAGGCAGAATACATTGCCAATACATTTCTGCTACAGGTAAAACACTGTTACAAAGTTTGCATTTTTTCACTCCAGAAAATGGATCTGCAATAGCCAGAAATATTGTTTAAACAAAATAAGGCTACATCCTACCCATCATTACAGTAAACTATCATTAATATGGCTTTACTCCAAACCACTGTCAATTCATCCTTTGGATAAGACCTTAAACTAAGGCCCCATGTACCCGAGTTGGTGGTAGTGCAGGGGATTGTGAAAGCTCATTAATGCTTATTGAAACAAGTAAGGGGAAAGTCCCCAGCACCCTGGACAAATTTCCCCAGTAGTATTAATACCACCATGAGTCTCTTCTGAAAAGAGGCCATTGGTCTAATGTGACTAACGTGACCATAAAGTCTACACAGAATAAATAACTAAAATATCTTGCTTAATTTAGTCCGCCTCTTTTCTACTCTCATTTACAGATCAGTAATTTTACTAATTACCCACATATATATTCTTTGCTAGGTTTCAGAAAATATACTCAATGGACCTAGAGCAAACATTGATGAATTACTTACATTTAAGAGACTTCCCATCTAAACCGTCATGTGAAAGAAAGCATGCAGTAACATTGCAATAGCATGTTGGAACAATCTGCCAGCTAAGATGAGACACGAGCAATAACCAGAGTTTTTTTTAAAACAAACGTAAGTAATTTTAGTCAAAAATAAAATGTAAATATTTCAGAGAACCTGAGTAACAACTTCCCAAGCTGCCCCAGCCATTACATCAGTAATATATGATTTAAGAATAGCTCTCACAATCGAAGTATATATGTATATACACACACACACACACACACACACACACACACACACACACACACACACACACACACACAAACACACCCACACACACACATATATATCAATGTGTGTGTGTGTGTGTGTGTGTGTGTGTGTGTGGGTGTGTGTGTGTGCGCGCGTGCATGCACACGTCAACGTATGCACATATGTATACAAAGCCTTTGCATTTTATGCAGTTACTTTATATATATATATATATATATATATATATATAATTATATGGATTCACTTTAGATACTTGAAATTTCAACACCTCGAACCTCTAAATAACAAATCCCAGAGGATTGAAGTTTTGAAATCTCAAAAAAAAAACATACAAAATGTGAAAAGTATTCATTTCACACCCCCACTTATACATATTTAGGTATATTTACGCACATTTATATGTATACTCTTTACATAAGCAAAAATGTTGCATTTTAAATTAAGTTAATGGATGTAGTTGCATATTTGTTTTAGTCTTAAAGGATTAATGTACACTGATTCAAAGCATTGTTAATTGACTGCTGGTTAATGAATTAATTGGAAGCGGGTAATTATTGCACTATTTAAGTCACATTACATCCTTCATGGAAGTATCTTGATAAAGCCTGATATTATCAGGCGAAAGCGCTTGATTCATTGTGTCTTGTATATACGTTTGGCATCGAATAAAAAGTTTTTTCGAGGATTATTTGGCTGGATCTACTGTACGTGGTGTTTTCTTCTTTTAAACGTTTGGGACCTAGTTCGTGTTTTTTATAAATGATATGCAATTGTTTCTTTTCTGATCTCTTTTCTTCCATTTGTTTTAGGTAATAGTGATCGCCAATGAACTTTTGTGATATATTTACTGTTGATGAAAGTTAATTCGTGATTTAGTAACATATATTCATATTTCTTTTATGCCTGTGTATATGTGTGTGATCAATGACTAGGGCTGTCATTTTGAAAATCAACATATTGAAAAGTCAAAATAATAATAATAATAATAATAATAATAATAATAATAATAATTGTTTGTATTTGTGTCTTTCGGCTTTTCCCGGTTAGGGGTCGCCACAGCGGAACTCCGGTCCGCTAATGATTGGCAGTAGATTTTTTACGTACTGGCTTGCCGGGCCTAATGCACAACCTTCAGCGAAGGAACGCCCATTCACGCATGTCGCTACACAGAAGACGCTCTGTCTGAGAATCGAATGGGCAACGTCTAACTGTGAGGCGACAACGCTACCGCAGCACCACCACCGCAGTGTCAATAATAATAATAATAATAATAATAATAATAATAATAATAATAATAATAATAAAATGATTGCAAAAGGAAACAGACCAGATTACTTTCATGATTGATTCAAGGGGAACTCCTTCCAAATATGAAGTTTTTCTTCAAAAAGTGATTTTTCTTCCCTATAATCCAACAATAAGCACTCTACATATAGAAAAAGTATCACTTAATAATTATTCCATTTATTTTATGTTTGAGCATATTTCTGTTTGCCTTTCTTTCCAGCATTTGTCTCATCTTCTGTTACATCATGAAGTTTATTAATAATGATAGACTATTTAGGTCAGGTCACTTATTCCAATTTCACAGATACAATGGCTTTTAAACATTGGCATTTAAATGTGCCTTATCAGTTAATCAGTTACAGATTGCCAAAAACACACATTGGATAAATAGTGTGGTCTGGAATCTGAACAAAAGCAAGACTTTCAAGCTTAGTTTTCAGTTGCAAATGAACAAGTAAATACAAGTTATGCTTATTTTTTTGTTTATTTCTTATTACAAATTAGTTGTCTTTCCCTTTAATCAAACAATAGGTGCCACAAAGAAAAAATATTTTCTTCTTACTTTTCTTATTTTTTGTAAGTATTTGATTTTATAGAGTTTATCTACACTTTATTTTCTGTAAAAGTGCATGTTTCCTCTGGTGTTTTGTTACAGGATTTTTGCATTGCATACAGTGTTTTATCAAGACAGTAGTCTCTCCTTTGATAGTCACATCACCACAGTAGTCAGGAAATCCTTCTACGTGGCAAACCTCATCACAAAAGGTTTCTCATCCAGGAAAAATTAGGTCATTGTTCCTCTCTACTAGTTATTAGACCCATTATAGAGTACAACGCCCCTTTTGGTATGTACATCACAAGACATCTGCAACAACTGGAAAGGCCGCAGAAATACCTCACAAAGAGGATTACCAGCCTCAAACAGATGCCCTACGCAGACCATCTCAAAAAGCTCCAGCTTTACTCCGTCGCATATCACCTACTCAAAGGCGATCTCTGCCTAACATACAAAGTTATATCAAACCCAGAGCTGTTGGACATGCTCCACTTAAAGAAATCCCAATCCCTCTGAGCTACATGCTCTAGGGACCTAAACCTTGTCACCACAATAAACAGAACATGCTAGCGGGATAGATTCCTGTCCCAGAGACTTCCCATACTCCGGAACAAACTACCTATCCATATCAAACAAAGCTCCTCATTAGCACTCTTCAAGAAAAATCTTGATGATTGGATGGGAAATAGGAAATTCACCCCAGGGATCACCTCTGTGACTCTGCTTGACAAGGGCACAGGAAAATAATTTTCTTGGGTGACGAAAGCCAGAGTACCTCTTTGGCTAGGCTTGTATAGGCCCTAGGGCCGATAGCCTAGTACCTACCTATGAAACCTATGAACCTATGAGACAAGTCTGTGAGTAGATGAAGTAAGATTAATATCAAAGAGTCTAATTCTAGGTACAGTATTAAAAACTGTGAATGTAATACAACCCATTGCAGCTCAAGAAACACCTGTTATTCACAGGGACAGATTTCTCACACTTGACCACTGAATTAGAATTGGTACTTTGAAACATTTTCAAGCCCGTATTTCAAACATTCCTTAAAATGCTGTATCTCAGATGGCCACTGATGAAAAGCAAAGTAATTAAAAGTTTAGACTGACGTTGACAGTCAAAAGTAGGCAGACACAGTTTTTTTAAGCTGATGAGAGAGAAAACCACAGTAAATGATCCTGTCATCATAGGGATTTCTCAGTGTCCATCTAAAATGACATCATGGTAGTGAAGGCATTGACTGTAAAAGAGAATTATGCTACATATTGCAAGACCCTTTCAGGCCATTTTGGGGAATAACAAATGAGAAAATAATAACGTATTGCTTTGGTACAGAGACATTAGTAATGCAGAAAAGTTCAAGATATGCTGAAAAGCATAGTTTTTGCAGTTTTTGGGTATGGTTCTCCATTAATCAGAAACCTACCATAAATTCAGATATACTTTCTCTGAATAGTGGTGTAGTTATAGAAAGGTTTTTCTAAGGTAAGGTGTTGGATTGGGGTTAGGGCAGGTTAAGGTTTCGTTAATTTATAAGGATGCTGCACCACCTTACTAATTAATGCATGCTAAACCTGCCTCTGCCTTCAACCGCAATCCTATACCTTAGTAAACTCCGTACCACAACACTACCACTACTCAAGGAAAGTCAGATACACATGCACCACATGCAACAGTACACCTAAACAACACTGTATGAATACCCTCCCTAGTCTTTACTCTAACGAAACCCACAAACACTTATGCACACACACTCCCACCCTCTAATGTCAAAACTTAAAGCATACCTAAAACTTTCAGCACGAACTCCTCAGACCCACACTTAGTTTTCACATTCGAGCTTCCTCTTTTTGATGTGTGCCCTATTTGATCATGCACACTCTCGATCAAAGTATATGCAAACGAATTTCCAAACACTTCACTCATTTCAACAAATAAATCTCAGCTAATTTCTTACTGGCTTTGTCCTTGTCCAAACCCCTACTAATAACATCACCCTTCAACCCTTCTCTCCTTCCCCAGATTTAGATAGAGTATCTTCTCTATCACTATAAAACTGAACTGAAGATTACTCACTGCTTGTTAATCATTCCAGGATTTAGTTATCTTTTAGTCTATTATTATTATTATTTAGTTACTGTCTAGATTTATAGCACTGTGTTTTACTTCTTATTTCTCAATGTTTGTATTTAGAGCTCACTACTCAATTGTACCGATTTTGCTCCTGTATTACTCCATGTCATGATCACTTCTACTGTATACATACCTTTATTGTTATTGTTTTCCCATCTACCATGTCTTTCTGTGGAGCTTTTCTCCCCGGGCCTCTGCTGAAAAAGGACCTGTGTCCAGTCGGAATTTCCCGGTAAACAAATGTAAATAAATAAATAAATAATAACAGAATGGATGTAACCCTACAAAGGTTTGTGGTTGGGCCTCCTCTGTTGGGAGGCATCACCTCTGTGGTGCTCTATAATTTAGGAACAAATCCGATGAATAAGCTTCTGTTAAACAGTGTGAGGAGTGGTTTGTTAAGGGTATCTTTGGTGCAACTTATTAAACATCCAGGTGTTTTGTCTGCTCACATGGATAAAGCATTTTTGTTTTTTAATAGCATCTTCAGAACATGTTTCTTGGTGATAATAGGGGGTGTAAGTGATTCTGGAATAGGTGGAGTTTGGATAAGTGATTCACGGGTGACATCTTCATGAAACTTGCTTACTAGTACATTGACAATGTCTAATTGGCGAGAGTGGGTGGGTGCTTTTAGGATAAGTTGTAAGCATTGTAGAGTGTTTTTCCTTCATTTAGTGTCAGGAGTATTCCAAGACTTGTGGTTATCCTTAGCTTCAGAATTTAGCCTAAGTATGTGGTAGGTACATGAGTGTGTGTGTGTGCCTACTTTGAAGGCTGGGAGCCGAGCTGACAACTCAACACTGTAGAAAGCCACTGCCATTCAATAGCAGACTGGTGATCCACTGTGGAAGGCCAAAAGAGCACTACATGTGGGTTGCTTTATTAGTTCTAATAGTATTTCTTAGTCTTGGTAAGATTTTTTTATAACATTCTTCTTGTATGTCATTTTTGATTTGCTGCATAATTTTTAGATTTTTTTTTCCTGTTGCAAAGTTTATATTGGTGGACTGTCATGGTGGTTTGTATTTGAATTTCCCATGTACTTTACTTTGGTTGGGATTGCAGATTCTATGCATTTGTCTAGGGGGTTGTCTAGGGGGTTATAGAACTTTACAAAGTTGACTGCTATGTCACTATCCAAGGCAGTGCCATCATAAGTGATTTTTATTGCTCCCTATCCATGTGAAGCAGAGCTCCTCCCTAACTCAATTCAAGTGCAACTTGGAAAATTGGGTGGGAAACCGAAAATTCATCCCTGGTTTGGTACCTATTTCTCTAATGGACACAGGTAACCTGTAAATGGTTCGTCTCCTAGGCCCATGCTTACACTTATCAAGGGTATCAGAACTTGTGAGAGATTTGGGCTGCATGGCTAGGCTTAATAAGGCCCTTGTGGTCGCTACCCTAGTAAACATCTATGAACCTGTGAATCTATGAACCTATATAATTGCATGAAGTTTACCTGTTTGAAATCCTTTAATTCAAAGGTACTAGTTTCATGGGCTCTGGACATTTTAAAGGCAGATATAAGTTTATATTCCAATTTAACTGGGGAATGAGAGAAACATGGGAATTAAAATTTGTAGAGGTTATGTTCATGACTACCAGCTCTAGTACATTTTTTTCTGGTGGAATTGTTAACTGTCTACTCTGTGGAACTTTTGTTAATTAAGCCCTAGAACTTCTTGGTGTACCCTGTCCTTGGGTAAATAGGTGCACCAGGTAATTGTTTCTGCAAAGATTTTGCAAAATTAAAATCTCCCAAAATAAAGGAGCTCTTGTTAATAGGGAGTTCTCCAAATATTTCAGGAATCTAACATTATCGTTTGGGGATAGGAAACGTTCCCTTTATCATTCGGTAGTTTGTCTTACATGTGGTGATCTTGAGTTCGATGAGTTCTGTTTGTGTGTCTCTGGGAGCCTGTCTGGAGCTTATATGATCCTTGCCACTGCAGTTATCATTAGGACTAAAGGCACTGAAGGCACAAAACCCAGGTATGCAGGGAATGCTTTCTTTACATTTAAAACAAGTTTAGTTATGTAAACTATGGATATGTTCCATATATAGGAGAGCTTCAAAATCAGGCAATTTGTGTAGAGATATCTGGTGCTGAGAAGAGACATCTTTAAAGTTGTCCAACTTGGGGACTTATGAACGTTCTGCACTGACTATCCATTAACTGGACTCTGCCTATAAAAGGCACTACAGGGGCAGCAAAGGCTTTAGCCAGTATGTAGAAAGCTTGGAATGAGAAGCTTAGGCTGTCACTTGTAGAGCAAGTTGGACTATCAGTCATCTGTTCCCATGCTAATATATACTGGATATCCGTAGAAAGACACCAACTATTACGCTAGTTGTTGTAGCCAGTTATCTTTTCTTCATATCTAGGCATCATTCTTGGTGCAAAAAGGATTCCACTCAGAAACACGTGTAAATATATTTTTGTTGACATATGGGGATTTATACAAATATAACTTATAAACATTAAGTAGTAATTGATGTGAACAAGCATTGCTGTCTGGTCGTGTGTTGTGTTATCCTAAATCCCTAACCTCATGTCAGTTTTGAGTGATTTTACATTCCAGTGGAGTTTTTACTTTAAAACTTAATTAGTTTAAAAATGTATATCACTGTGCATTTTTGACCCAGCATGTTGAAATCCATTCATTTTGCATGTCTAATGTATATATTTAACATAATAATAATGCCTTCAAAAGAGAGGTCAGTAAATATGTTTGGATATGAAGTTTTGCATTTTGCTATAGTTTTTTTCCTGCTGGTTCCATGATGTTTCCAGTTGTGGATTTGTGCCTTTTTGTTTGACCTTTATTCAGGACTTTCACCTCTTGTTAAGTAAGAGCAATGCCATGTCTGTGCCTCAAGAATACATTCATTATATGCAAAGAAATCAGTTGGCAACATTTGCTCAGAGGGGGCTATGGTAGAAAGTGGTAAAGAACAGTTTGTTATTGTAATCTTTTTTGTAAGGAACAATTTCTACAGTAGTACAATGGAAAAAGTGATGGCATGAAAAAACTTTAATACTAAGTTACCCAGATGCATTTGGGCAACAGACTACATTGCATTCACTTCCTCGATATGTTAAAATAGGTCAAGCAATTGAAAAGGAAATTCATACTGGCTGTGATGTGATTCTTCCTGTGTCTGATATATCACCCTGTTTGCAAGACATTTAGATGGTGTAATTTCAGAATGACAATAAGCTATGAATGCCAAAGATTCCAAAGACAACCATAAGGCATTCTATAACTATGTCAAGAATCTAAATGGCAATGCTCAGATCTGCTCTGAGCTACAACAGAATGGCATTATCCATACTGATCCCAAGGATATTGCCAATATCCTGGCAGATTGATTCAGTGCAAACTTCACACCCCTCTCACCCCCTAAAGGGCCCATCTCAATACGAAAGATTGCCAAATTCCGGTAATAATGGCTACACAGGTGAAAAACGCACTCTCCAAAGCTAAGAATACAGCATCCATGGGACCAGACAACATCCCAGGATGTGTACTACATGAATTACAAAATGAAGTGGCACCTCACCTAAGTGTCATGTTTAATCATAGCCTCACCTCAGGCTTTGTGCCCACTGAGTGGCGCACAGCTACAGTTATCCCACTCCACAAGGGGGGATCCACCTTGGATCCCAGGAACTACCACCCCATCAGTCTAATGAGCCTGATCTGCAAGGCCATGGAATGTATTATCATGGAACTTATAAACAAAGACAGTGGCAACCTTCAAACACTGGACCCCACGCAGTTTGGGTTCCTGAAGGGTCGATCTTTTCTCCTGAACCAGATTGACTTCTTTGAATCAGTCTCCAGAGCTGTGGACAAGGGTAAGGTGGTCCACACAGCCTATCTGGACCTCACCAAGGCCTTCAACACCATCCCCCACTCTGTAATCAGAGATAAACTTACTAAGCTGGGTATTAATCCCTATGTCACTCAATGGGTTGCCAACTGGCTTTCTGACAGAAACCACACTGTAAAAGTAGCCGACTCCAAATCCAGCTCCAGACAAGTGACAAGTGGAGTACCTCAGCGTTCAGTCCTGGGACTGCTCTTGTTTGGCATCTTCTTCTCTGAAGTACAGGCCAATGCTAAGGGGCTCTGGCTAACAAAGTTTGCAGATGACTGCAAACTGGAAGTCATTATTGAATCCTCAAATGATGTGGATATTGTACAAAAAGGCCTTACAGAAACAGATGCTTGGTGCCAGAGCCATGGTCTCAAGCTCAATGCCAAGAAATGTATAGTTATTCCCTTTGGGGAAAAAACATGTACCCATGAATTACCACATAGGTGGCAGTACACTAAACACAGAAAGTATGATAATACACTAAACACCAAAAGTGTGATAAGAGACTTAGGGACACAGGTGGAAAGGGTTTCACCTTCGATAACCACATCGCCACAACAGTCAGGAAATCTTATGTGGCACACCTCATCACTAAGGGCTTTTCATCCAGATAAAAGGTGGTCATTGTCCTACTGTACCCATCCCTCATTAGACCCATTATAGAATACAATTCCCCATTTGGTATGTACCTCTCAAGACATCTGCAACAACTGGAAAGGCCGCAGAAATGCCTCACTAAAAGAATCACAGGCCTAATGCAGATGCCCTATGCTGACCGTTTAAAAAAAACTCCACCTATACTCTGCTGCATATAGTCTATTCAGAGGCAATCTCTGCTTAACATACAAGGCCATGTCAAACCCAGAGCTGTTGGACATGCTACACTTAAAGAAATCCCAATCCCTCAAAGACACATGCTCCAGGGATCTAAACCTTGTCATCACAATGAACAAAACATGCCGGAGGGATATGTTCCTGACCCAGAGATTCCCCAGACTTTGGAATAGACTGCCCATACATGTCTAGCAGAGTGCCTCTTTAGCCCTCTTTGAAAGGAACCTTGATGATCGGATGGAAGATATGAAATTCACCCCGAGGATCATGTCAGTCACCCTGCTAGACTGGGGCCCAGGGAAGTAAATACTGTTGGAAGAAATAGCCAGGGAATTGTTATGGCTAGGCTTGTATAGGCTCTAGGATCGATAGCCTAGTACCAACCTATGAACCTATGAACAGTAGACATAATTTTTTTGCTGGTATTACTAATAAAGTCTGGTTTGCTTAGTCAGTGACAATATAGTATGCTGGCAATAATAATAAGATATGGACTCTAACTGCAACATTTAAGACCCCTGTTATAAATTGGGAGTCTTGTCCTGATTCATTGAGAACTTATGGGATTTGTGTAGGAGCCAGGACTGTTCCTATACTTAATATTGTACTTTTCAAGTTGGAGGTAGGGGAGGTCATAAAGTATGCATGGTCATAATTTCTTAGTCCAAACACTGTTTTTTGTTCACTGAAAATTTCATTTGCAGATTTGATTGTCTTTAATCATATTAGCAAGAACATTTTTGAATGCATGTTTTATATTAGTAAGTTACTTTCTTTTTGCTCTGTTTCCCTTTGAATATTTTCTTATTGATCAAATTTATTAGACAATGTATACTTGATTAGGGTACCCAAAATGCTAACATTTTGTCTGGGTTGTGAGCGAACATCATCTAGTATTTATAACCAGTTCATTTCCTCAGTTATCAAAGGAAATCAATAAAAATAGCAAGGAAAATATTTTTGCAATGTAAGTTTTAGGTCTTCTCTACCATTAGATTTATGTTAAGAAAGATTCCAAAACATAACGATCTCAAGTCCCATTGACTTATTTTTCACATGGTTTATTAATTAATCCTGCAGCTCAGCACATAAAGGTTCAGTGTCATAATGAAGACATTTACATGTTCAGTAGTGTCTACCATGTAGAATACCAGGATCAGCAGCCCTACGTTGTGATAAGATTCAGTCCTTGTGGAAATTCAGATCAAATTATAATTGAGATTGCAAGACTTTCAGTACTAGCAAGTATACCAGCTCAGAACTAGATTTGTCCATTTGTGCAAGATAACAAAAATAATGCGACAAATGTGGGCACCTACATCATTTTAACAATGATTTCAGTGCAGACCATTGCATAGCATATTTTCTATGAATTTCCCAAAGAAAAATCACTGCACCCCATATGAAGCATATGGGTGCATATATTTTGACTGGCCTTGGGAAAGATTATTTCCAGACGTTTACTATGTCAGTTTCATCCCATTCAGGTAGATGGGTGGGGGGGCCAGGAGTGGCCTTAGGTCAACTGGTGCCCTAGGCAAAAGGGCTCCACGGTGCCCCACCACCATCACCTGGTGCCCCCACCCTGGTTTAGCTACATTAAATAAATACTGGAAAAGTGCCTACCTGGAAGGCGGTGCCCTAGGGGCGGCGCGCCTGGTGCCTATGCCTAAGGCCAGCTATGGGGGGGGCTGACAAGCAGCAGATTTAAGACAGGAACCAGCTTAAACTAGACCCTATTTTGTCACAGACCACACACATTCACGCACTCACAAGTAATCCTGTAACCTATTTAACACTGCCTGTTCACCTAACAGCATGTCATTTTTATACAGGAGGAAACTAAATTTGTCAATAACAGCTTATGCAAATATAGAAAATCATGAACACACACACAGACTCCACAAATACAGCCTCTCATCCAAAAATATGACCAACAGTGCAAGTGCTTTGACAAAATAGTACTGACAGCTGTGCCCCCCTCTGTGTTAACAGGGATGGTCATATGGCATTATTCAGGAACAAGGCTGTAGGATATCAAGCTGCTAATAAAGTGTCAGAGAGTAGATCAGTAATGGCTAGAAAGAAGGAGGGCCAGGGTAAAAAAGTGTAAGCAAAAGTGGTAGCACCACTAGTGTAAGATGAAGGTGGGGAAAGTCATCCATGTGCTAGGAAGGAATGGGTGTGGCAATGGACTGTGTGGGAAGGGTAGGGCTTACCTGACAGTAAATGGGAGTGAGGGCAATAGGAAGGTGGAACAGAGTAAGTCACTAAAGGATGTATAATAGGCCAAAATAGGGTACTTTCAGAAAGAATGCCCACAGCAAGAAGAGCTGGGGCTCACGCAGCAACAGGTACCCCCTGGAAGGATTTCAACAGATACCAACTCAAAGGTTGAGAAATGATCATAAACCAAGGAAATTTGTGAAATGTTCTTTTAAGTAAAATGATCCTGAAATACTTGCTGATCAACTAAATTGCATTATGACTTCTCCAGGCAATATATCAGGTAAATGTAGAAGGTGCTTGAAAAGTACCTGACAGGGAAGTAATGAGAGTTTATTTGCAGTTGAAATGAGAAAAGAAATTGAGAAATAAGACAATGAAAAGTGATGCCTGTCAAGATATTACGGCATTCTGAATTATCTCTATTAATGTTATTAGCCTGTTTAATAGGCACTGCTATTATCTTGCTTTGGTTGCACTGATTTCTCTGATATCTGATATTGCATTTTTATACTATGTGTATCTGTACGGTTGTTTGGAATTTCTAAATGATACTTTTCTGGATCATGTCAAGCTAAATATCTGTGGCTGTCAGAATAATGTGAATGCTAAGAGTGAGCTACTTACCTTCAAAAGTGGTTGCATAATTTACAGATAGATTATCTGCCTGTTCCAGAGGAGAACCCACCCAGACATCAGTGATCTCTGTGGCTGATGTTATGGACAGGCTCTACCACTGGTGGCCCAATGGAAAGGGTCCATCAGCTATTCCTGGAGGTGATCCATCATGCAGATGGAGGTATCTAATGGCCACCAAATCTTGGATACAACCAGCGGCTGCAGCTGATGCTGAGTAATCAAGGTGACCCTTCTGGGACACTCTCAGAAAAGGAGATTTCACCCCCATCAAGATATGGCCATGGCAGCAACCAGCAAACCTTACCAGTCACCTTCAGCACTGTGACCTTTTGCCATTGATGAGATGGAGGCCTAGTGATCACAGGTGGTCCAGTACCAGGTGTGTCAACTGGTGCAGACCCAGATACTCACTCCCATTACACATCCTGCACTTGTAGAAGGTTGACAGAAAAAAAGAACAGAGAGAGAGAAAATAAATAAAACATTAGTACAAATATTTGTTATAAATAGAACTGCAATTGCACAGTACACCCACAGACATAGTATATGTAACCCACCATCTAGACTGTTTCTCAGACCTCCTTTGACAGGTGTTCTGTCAAACGCTCTTCGCCTGAGTCTCTACTAAAGAAGGTTGGGTCAATTCAATATAATGTGACCCTGACAAAATAAGGCAAGGAGACAAACAATAGCAATAACAATCACTGTAATAATAGCAATAATAATGACAATAATAGTAATGACAATAATAATAATGATAATGATGATCATGATGGTGGTAATAACAATGATGATAATAAATGACATACTATTCTTACTGTAAAAGGTTGGCACACACTCTCTAACTTCTGCCTCCCCCAGTAAAGCAGGTCATGGTAACATCTCCAAGATGTTTATTGCATTGCTCACCAGAGGGGTGATGCCAGTGACATGATCCACAATCCTGTTAAACTGGATGCCCCATTAGATGCTCCTGATAGCCCCTGTGCAGCAGATATAAAAAAATCTTAGTTTTCTAGGTGGACCAATCAGAAGCCCTGCTGAAACCAGCATGTGAAGAGGTCATATACACTCCACTAGTTATCATGGGAAGAGAAATGATAAGCCCATGCACAGAGCTGTACATTTTGACATCTGATGATACACACCATAAGGTAGCATTTATACACTAGTGAATGTATTGGTAGCAGTGAGTCACCACACTGCAGTATGGTATCAGTAGCAATGAGTCACCACATTGCAGTATAGTATCAGTAGTAATGAGACACTACACCATGGTGTGGTAAAAGCAGCAATGAGTCACTGCAACACAGTGGGCATCAATAATGATGAGTCACCACATCCCAGTGTGGCATCAGTAGCAATGAGTCACCACACCACAGAAGAATAGTATCAGTAGTAATGAGACACCACACCACACTGTGGTATCAGAAGCCATGAGTAACTGCACCACAGTGGGAATTGATAGTGATGAGTCACCACATCACAGTGTGGCATCATTAGCAAGGGGTCACCACACTGCAGTGAGGTGTCAATAACGATACATCTCCACAACACAGTGAGGTGTCAGTAGTAATAAGACACTATACCACAGTATAGTATTAATAATCATGTGTCGCCACACCACAGTGGGCATCGGAAGGGATGATTCACCATGCCCCAGTGTGGCATCAACAGTGATGAGTCACAGCACTGCTGTGAGGTGTCAGTAGCGATGAGTCACGGCACTGCAGTTTGATGTCAGCAGCAATGAGTCACCACACTACAGTGTGGTGTCAGTAGTGATGAGTCACCTAATTTCACTGCAGTATCAGTAGCAATCAGTCACCACACTGCAGGCCTCTCTGGCTCCATACATGAGTGTATTGTGCACATATCCCATCTGTCTGGGGGATGGGTAGAGATATGAGCATGTTGGCTCTGCCTAAGTATGACAGATCAATGCATTATGGCAGCAATTTATGAGCAATCATGTGCAGTTACATTTTTACTGGCAAAATTTATCTTAATTGCCATGCTATTAGGCCCATTTTAGCATGTTAAAAGTGCAGTCACCATGTTGAAGAAAGTCATGTTGAGACCAGCAGGAATATGGCTTCAATAGAAAAGACTTTAAACTGTGATATAAGCATAATGAAATAAGATAAGATGCCTGGGAAAGAAACTCTGCATTGCAGTTAACACTCATGGTGCATGGCAGCAAGTGGAACAGAGAAGGATGCTTTGTGCACTGCAGTAAGGTGTAAGTAGTGATGAGTCACAGCACTGCAGTGAGGTGTCAGCAGTGATGAGTCACCACACTGCAGTGAGGTGTCAGTAGCGGGGATGGATCAACAAAGCTGCTGTATGCAGATGGTGTGGTAGTACAGGCAGACTCTGAGCTAGAACTTCAGCAAAGGATAGGAGAGTGGAATGCAAATCTGAAGGCACATGGGATGAAACTAAGCATAGATAAGATGGTGGTAATGACAGCAAATTGGGGAAATCAGACGATGCTGAGAATAGAGATAGAAGGGAAGATAGTGAAACAGGTAAACAGCTTCAAGTATCTGGGAGGGGTAGTTGAGGAGAAGGGTAGTCTGAATGAAGAGGCCAAAGCTAGAATCAGTGGGGCTACAGCCAACTGGCATAGAATATCGGGTGTAGCCTATGACAGAAGAATGCCAAAAAAGCTGAAAAGTAAGATGTACAAGACAGTGGTGTGACCAGTGCTACTGTATGGTACAGAAACCTGGGCAGTAGAGGTAGAACAGTTGAAGAAGCTAGAGGTGATGGAAATGAAGTGCCTGAGAAAGGTGGCAGGATGCACACTGTGGGATGGATGAAGAAATGAGGACATAAGAGCAGAAGCCAAAGTAGCTCCAATTGCAGGAAATATTAAAGAAAACAGATTATGGTGGTTTGGGCACATGTGTAGAAAAGCCAAAGACAATTTGGTGAGGAAGATTTGGGACAGACAGAAAGAAATTAAAGCAAGGACATCCAGAAAAGAGGTGGATGGATTGCATGAAAGAAGATCTGCAACAGTCAGGCATGAGTGTTGAAGAAGGCAGGAGTGTGGCACTGAATTGAGAGAGTTGGCGACAGTTTACACAATACCCTGACCCCATGTAGAAAAATGGGGAAAAAGGGGAGCTGATGATGATGATGATGATGATGATGATGTAACCCACTTCAAAGCAATGACATGGAATGTCCTACTGGGGAAGACCCAAGGTATGACAGGAGAATGTTCAGCCGAAGGGCTGACAATGGGACAGAACATAGCTTAAAAGCATAACAGGTGAATGTCCCACTTGGGTGCTCAATACCTTGATAGATAAGTGTCCCGTGGGGGGATACCCACTGCTCTCTATGTCCACACAATGCAAGGTGCACTATTGGGGAAAATTACCCTTGTACAAAGGTCAAGACATAGCTATGTGCAAAGAGGGAGGGGGGTACAGCACTACTAGACATTAGTGCAGTCTTGCAAGACAGTAGGCTGCTGTTAGACACTACTGCTTCTGTCGTGGGAAATTGGCCATGTTCACAGCATGACAACAGACAGGTGTGGGGGCCACCAATATTTAGAAAGGGCTGGAATGAGTCAGAGGGTTCAGCTAGGGGTATTCTTGCACACACATACTGACTGACACATGTAACCCAGTGATGTACCCATCTTTTTATATGGTGAAGAAAAGTGTCAGCAGTTGGAAGAGTACCACATGGGAGACAAAGGTGTTATTTCAGGCCCTATGAGCACATGGCTTGTGCATCCTGGTGAAAGATAAACCTGACAAGGCATTCTGGGATCAGGTGTGGTAGGGAGTGCTGTAAGTTGTCAATGGTGTGGGTGGCCTTAAGAGGACACTGGTGCAATGCAATATATTACAGCATGCTAAGATCTTGGCATTGGACATTCCCTTAACAGATCCATCACAGGAAAAGGACTCTCAATGCAGAAGTGACTTATAGAGGTGAAAGAGTTGCAGGTATCCCTTCATGGGGTGGGCAAAATACTCTCATACCTGGCAGTGACTGAACGTAGGAGCTGGGCTGGCGATGACTGCCTGAATGCCTGCAAGGGACACACAAATTTACTAATTGATTAGTAACCCAGATGTCAGAAGGCATTATACAGCCTATCACCTCTGCATACCTGTTGTGTCAGACTGTAAATATTACACTTTGAACCACAATGTATGCATGTTCCTATATGCCACTCATGTATTTGGTATGCACCACCCTTTTATAGGATGGGATGAGTGAGGTGTATGCTCCAGCACTGCTTCAGTTAAGTTATGTTATCTTTGTGCTTTCACAGTTTCCACCAGTGGATTTTTAAGCACAGGAGAACAGCATATGCCTGAGGTCAGCCAGTCACCTATTGCTGACAATAACAGCAACATGCACATGGCACAACCTGATGAAACAATAGCTTGTTAGCAATGCTGAGATCGCAGGCATGGTGGGGAGGCAGGGTGAACCACTGGCATTAACTGATTTTAGCACAGGAAATCCTGTCAGTTTGAGCCCCACCTAGGCTAAATAGGAGTTGCCATAATAGGTGTATACTAGGCTAACAACTAATAGGGCATCTACAAGCCTTGTCAAGTATTCCAGTTGTATCCCATAAGTTTATGTAAAGGTTCATAGGTATATACTGGGATATTGACCACTGCGGCTTTTATAAGGTATATGATTTGCACTGCATCTTATAACTGTGACTCCAACACTGGGGTGAGGTATGTTGGTGGCCCATGTTGCCATGACTCCTGGTCTTTCCCTGATCTAAGTATTACACTTAGCATCAATAAGTGGATGTGCAAGTCAGTGTTTCAGGTATAGACAGTTGCTGCACATGCTACAGTGAAAATGCTGAGTATATAGGATGACCTGCATTAGGATTCACTACAGTTGCAAGGACTATGGGGTGAACTGAAGAACATACAAAGTAGCCTGGCATACAGGGACTTGGAGCAATCATGTAAGGTCAGGTCACTGGTAGCTCATATGGCATTCTTTTCCACTGTACCTCTGCAGGTCATATAGTCTACAGCTGTGAAAGGGTCTGGATGTAAAGTAGATGAATGCAGGCTGGACTTAGATGATGCACACTATTCCACAGATGGCATCACTATTACTCCTTGACATGCAGCCACCACCAGTTATGATTGTGGCCAATGACACTCATTAGCTTTCACCCCTGGAACACCTTACCAGGCCTAGCAATTCTGTTTCTGCAGTCCAACATTGTCCCAATCCCCTATTGGTCAACAAGAGTGCCAAAATGAACTGTGGCCATCATCAAGATCTTGTGCATCATCTAGCTAGTGGTTCTCAACTTACAATTACAGGGTACCTGTAAATGCTCCTGAAGTGGTACTCCAACCCTAACCTCATGACCTGAAAAAAAACAGGGCCACATGGGACACTTGAGCAGTGCTTGGGCCAGATGGCTCCACTGCACCACAGGAGGATGTCATCCCTGACTTCTCCCAACCTACTACCTGCCCTAATGGCTATTGCATCCACCTCCCTTGAGCTTTACCCATTTATCAGAATTTTTTGCCTGTACCCTCACACATTCAAGTGCTGACAAGGTTCCTTGACAAACACTTCCACCTGATCTGTCAGAGAATGATAATATAATTTACCCTTTATTGTAACACGGATCAGATTCCTTTTATGACATTTTTATACATTCTGGTAGTGAATAGTATCTCCATTTCAGCCTACCCATTTTGTCAACTGTCTGAACACCCTCATCTTGTTGGTGATTGCACTAAGTGAATTTTGGTGATTGCATCAGTAATCTGTTACCCCTACAACCTATGTACAATTTTGTTCTGTATTATTTTATTGGAATTTTCAATGCATAATACCTTTTTTGATATCATTCATAAGCAAACTGTGATTTCTTTTTTTATTCAAATGATTTCTATTTTGATGAAATAACACAATAATTTAATAACATTTATAACATTCAATAACTATTTACAGTATTTACATTCAGCCTGACAAAAATAATTCAGATGAAAACATTTGTAGTTAAATAATAAGTTAATATATAAACTATGATAGGAAGAGTTTGGTTCCATCTGTAGGGTATCAATCAAACTCAGACCTTTCCTCCACGGACCATTAACCAATGGCTTAGGAAAAGTTCTTAACTCTTTAGTTCTTTTCTCCATTAGTATGCATTTCTTCAGTGATGATAGGAATTCCTCCATTGTGGGTGCTAAATTAGAGTTCCATCTTCTAGTTACACATTTTCTTGCTATTGCTAACATTGCCCACAACAACTACAGGACATCTTTCTTCATATTATTACTATTAACAACAATCAATAAAATTAAAGACTTTGTCAAAACAAATATATCAGTATAGATAGCTTGAAGAAATTTGTTAATCTCATTCCAATATGGTTTAATATTAGTACAGTCATAACAAATATGAGATCAGTCAGCATTAGTGGACAGATGACATCTCCAACATAACTTGCTGTTTGAAGGGTTCATTTTTGAGAGTTTCTCAGGTGTCAAAAAGGATCTCTGTAGAAATTTCCAATGAAAAATCCTCCAGAATTGCGAGTAAGAAGTTAGTTTAACTGAAAAATAAAATGTTTGTTTTATCTTCCATTGATAATGATACTTGAAACCCTTTAGTTAGGTATTGCCAGTAAGAATCTTTAGGAGCTGTCTTATAGACAATTAAAGTGTTATATAGATATGATAATTCATTCCGAAAATTTGATATTTTTATATAAAATTCCAAAAATCCAGTTTATAATTTTTGGTACAGTTTTGAAGGATGAGTTATGTATTATTCTACACAGATCCTTAGTGTATGCTGTGACACTGAAGAACCAACCAGTCATCAGGGGGTAGGCCATAGGTTGACAATATACTTTGTGTGTTCAAAGTTTGTTGGTTTTCAATACATTGCAACCAACAAAATAGGTTTTTATTTTCCCAGAAACCAAAAATCTCTCTATGTGTTTTATCAGGGAAATCCCTTGTAATAGTAAATGGTATTAAAAATCTATGCCACAGTTTTATAGCTAAATTTCTGTTAATTAATTTTCTAAGCACATCAAAAATATTGTTTATTAGTGTTAGTTTAGTTAATTTTGTTGTAGTATACTGTAAATTTAAACTTAAATAGTGCCATATCTTGTTATCTTTGTCAGTTACCAAGCATTCTTTGATAAATAATTTTCATTCATTAGTATAATGGAGTGTAACTGTTTCAAATTGGAAGAGTATCTAGGATTTATCCAGTTAATCACTATTTAATTATAGATGCCTTTATATAAGTTTCAGTCTCTGGGAATTTTAACCCCCCTTGTTCCCATTTTCTGATATGATGAGAATATGCCACTCTTTTTCTTTTGGGGTACCATAGGGATTTCATCAGAAATGAAGTGATTTCTTTAAGGATTTTCTTTTCTGGTGGAAGTATAAGGGTTTGTGCTGTATATAATATTTTAGGTAACAAAACCATTTTCTATCAGTTGTAACCTATCATCAAATGTTATAAACAAATTATTCCATTTGCTTATTAATGTCTTGATTAAGTCTATGTCTTTATCATAGTTAAAGTGTAAGGTTTCCTCTATATCCTTGCCTAGGACTATTCCTAAGTAGTCTAGAGTTGAAACTTGGTTTCCAATAATATGATTAACTGGAACTTGTATGTTCTTTTTTTATTTAATAATAAATATTTTGATTTATATTTGTTGAAGGAGAGTCCTGAGATGTTTTGGAAATGTGTTGTTACTCTATCCACTTCACCTAACACTTCCATAGAGTTGGGTAAGGTAAGTAAAACATCATCAGCAAACATCATTATTTTAGAAATATATTGGTCATATATATATTTATACCTCTTATCTTTGGGTTATTGTGTATTAAAATGGCAAGTATTTCTATGGCCAGAGCAAATAGGATAGGGGACATGGGACATCCTTGTCTAGTACCTCTAGTGATTTGGATTGCTTTGGAAGTAAAGGGACCTAATTTGACATATGTTAGACTATTTTCATATATTTTCTTTATCATTGTTATAAAAAGGGGGGATCAAATAACTGTAAGACTTTAAATAAATAACCCCAATTTAAGGAGTCAAAGGCCTTTTGAATATCTAGACCTATTATCAATGCTTCATGGCTTCCTCTATTGAGATAATCTGTCAAAGCTAATACTCTTTTAATATTATCCTGTGTATGCCTGTTATGTATGAAACCTGTTTGGTCTTCATTAATTATTTTAGATATGGGTATTTTCAATCTATTGACCATAATTGACTTAAATAGTTTATAATCATTATTCAACAAAGAAATTTGTCTATATGAGTTGCAGTGATTAGGGTCTTTATTCTCTTTTAATATAGGGGAAATTAGAGAATATCACCAAGAAGGAGGAATATTTGTTAATGTTTGAACTTCAAGAAAGGTTTTATGTAGGAGAGATTATAGAAGAAGGGAACAATCTATAAATTTGGATAATTAAGCCATCTATTCCAGGTGCTTTATTAGACTTACTTCCTTTAATCCCATCTATAATTTCCTTTTGAGAAATAGGTTTTTGTAGATCTAACTTAAGTTCCTCAGGAATTATTGTTATGTTGGGAACTATATTCTCTAACTTCTCACATTCATTTGTACTTATTTTATCTTTATGATGCTCTGCATAATGATAATTAAAAGCCTCCAGAATGTCCCCTATGTCTGAGACTTTTTCCTTTTCCCTTCATGAAAGATACTATCAATGTTATTAATTTTTGATTGTATCTTAACTTTCATAGATAGGTTATGAAGATGTTTAGGAGAGGTAGCATAAGAATTTAATTTCAGTTTTTCCAAAGCTAAATTAGTTTTATTGGATAATATTTCATTGTATTTCTTATTTGCTTATTCTGTTTTTTATTATTATCTGTAGCAATTAAGTTTTTATTAGATTTAAGAGATAATATTTGATTTTGGAGTTGCTTTAACTCTGAGTCCCATTCTTTAATTTTATTTTTGTGCCAGCTAATGGTTTTACCATATAGATAGGCCTTAAGAGAATCCCAAACCAGAATTGTGTTTGCTTCAGGTTTATAATTAATCTCTAAGAAAAGCTGAAGTTCCGAAGTTATCCAAGATTTGAAGTCTTTAATTTTTGTGATATATGAAGGAATCCTTGAAGTAATAACTAATTGATTGAATTCCAAATGTATTGTTAACAAAAGGGAATTATGATCTGAAAAGGGACAAGATTGTATTGAAAAATTCCAGATTTTAAAATAGAGATCGTGTGAGATATAAAGTTTATCTATTCTAGTTTGGGTACCATGTCTATAGTCCTGGTGTGAGAATAGTAAAGAATTTGGTCCCAGAGCATTAAAGGTATCTTTTAATTGGGTGATAAAGGATAATGAGGGAAACGTACTCACAAGCGAGGAGAGTGTGTTGAGCAGATGGAAAGAGTACTTTGAGGGGTTGATGAATGAAGAGAATGAGAGGGAGAGAAGGTTGGATGATGTGTGGATAGTGAATCATGAAGTGCAGTGGATTAGCAAGGAGGAAGTAAGGATAGCTATGAAGAGGATGAAGAACGGAAAGGCTGTTGGTCCAGATGACATACCTGTGGAAGCATGGAGGTGTTTAGGTGAAATGACAGTGGAGTTTTTAACTAGATTGTTTAATGAAATCTTGGAAAGTGAGAGGATGCCTGAGGAATGGAGAAAAAGTGTTTTGATACCAATTTTTAAGAATAAGGGTGATGTGCAGAGCTGTAGTAACTACAGAGGGATTAATCTGATCAGTCACAGCATGAAGTTATGGGAAAGAGTAGTGGAAGCTAGGTTAAGAAGAGAGGTGATGATTAGTGATCAGCAGTATGGTTTATGCCAGGGAAGAACACTGCAGATGCGATGTTTGTTCTGAGAGTGTTCATGGAGAAGTACAGAGAAGGTCAGAAGGAGTTGCATTGTGTCTTTGTGGATTTAGAGAAAGCATATGACAGGGTGCCTAGAGAGGAGTTGTTGTATTGTATGAGGAAGTCGGGCGTGTCAGAGAAGTATGTAAGAGTGGTACAAGATATGTACGAGGGTGGTGTGACAGCGGTGAGGTCTGTGGTGGGAGTGACGGATGCGTTTAAGGTGGAGGTGGGATTACATCAAGGATCAGCTCTGAGCCCTTTCTTATTTGCAATGGTGATGGACAGGTTGACAGATGAGATCAGACAGGAGTCCCCGTGGACTATGATGTTTGCAGATGACATTGTGATCTGTAGTGAGAGTAGGGAACAGGTGGAGGAGACCCTGGAGAGGTGGAGATATGCTCTGGAGAGAAGATGAATGAAGGTCAGCAGGACTAAGACAGAATATATGTGTGTGAATGAGAGGGAGGACAGAGAAATGGTGAGGATGCAGGGAGTAGAGGTGGTGAAGGTGAATGAGTTTAAGTACTTGGGATCAACAGTTCAGAGTAATGGTGAATGTGGAAGAGAGGAGAAGAAGAGAGTACAGGCAGGATGGAGTGGGTGGAGAAGAGTGTCAAGAGTGATTTGTGACAGACAAGTACCAGTAAGAGGGAAAGGGAAGGTCTACAAGAGGGTAGTGAGACCAGCTATGTTATACGGGTTGGAGACAGTGGCATTGACAAAAAGGCAGGAGTCAGAGCTTGGCGTGGCAGAGTTGAAGATGTTAAGATTTGCACTGGGTGTGACGAGGATGGACAGGATTAGGAAGAAGTATATTAGAGGGTCAGCCCAGGTTGGAAGGTTTGGAGACAAAGCCAGAGAGGCAAGATTATGTTGGTTTGGACATGTGCTGAGGAGGGATGCAGAGTATATTGGGAAAAAGATGCTAAGGATGAAGCTGCCAGGTAACAGGAAAAGAGGAAGGCCTAAGATAAGGTTTATGGATGTGGTGAGAGAGGACATGCAGGTGGTTGGTGTGACAGAGCAAGATGCAGAGGACAGGAAGAAATGGAAACAGTTGATCTGCTGTGGCGAACCCTAACGGGAACAGCCAAAAGAAGAGGAAGAAGATTACTTCCCATTGTTTTAACTGTTTGGCTGAGGACAATAGTCTAGGAGATTTCCAACTGGTAGTTTCTGTAATATCTGTGATACAATTGAAATCACCTTCTAGTATAATATTACCTTTAGAAGTAGTTGTAATAAAGTCTAAGTGTTTCTTAGCTAGTCCAACCCTCATACCCGGGAACCAGTATAAATTAACTAGGGTCCAAATTCTATTATTAAATTTAAGTATAACTAAGGCCATGAGTCCATCATTATCTACATGTTTGTAGATGATTTGGGGATTTAAGAAAGTCTTTTTTCCATAGAATTGTTACTCCTCTGGTCTTATTTTTTATAAGAAGATTGAGCAAGTATTGTGTATTCCTTAGGGTCCCACATAAATGTGACATTTATTTTAAAGTGTGTCTCTTGGAGAAAAACTACTTGAGCCTTGTTTAGTTTAAGATACCTTAGTAGGTTGGCTCTCTTATATGGGTTGTTTAAGCCATTAGTACTTAAGGATATCAAAGTTAAATCCATATCAGAATTCTTTAAAGATAACAAATAGTGAAGGAACTTGTATTAATAGAATCCTGTATACTCTTCCTGAATAGACAATAGAATATCAATTGTTGTATTTCTATTTATCTCAATCCAAATAACTTTCCCCATGAAAAATAAAAGTAAAACAATTGTGTCAGGCATTTCAAAACTAGAAAAACAGTTAATTAACAAAAAATGAGCATATTTCACTCTGATATAAACTTTAATACACCCTATACATGGAATGAGATACATTCCTAGTCTAGCAGACAAAACTAAATCTGATAGACTACCTTTCCCAACCATCAACCTTTGTTGGTTCGAGCCCATGAAAACAAAGTAAAAAATTGAGAATATATTATAAATTAAGAGAAAAATAGAAGTGATAAACAGCTAATCAGATATTAATTCCAGTTAGGTTTTAGAGATGAGTTACATACACTTTTATTAGAAACATTAAACATTTATACAATAATCATACACTAAGGAAGCAAGAGACATATTAATATATACAGTAGTAAAAAGTTTCAGTCAGGTTCGAATAAGGCAGAAGAAATTCACCAAATAGTCACTGTATTTAAGGTTGCCGTCTGTTCAGACCCAACAAAGCCGTCTATTCAGACCCAAGGAAAGTTCTGGTTACAAAAGTCTATTCAGACCCCACAAATAAGATAAAATAAGAAAAAATATACTTGTATTGCTTCAATAAACTTCTTATAGAAGCTGTTATTTAACGAATACTTTATTGGAATGGACCAAGGTAAGCGCTTTCGCTACAAAGCTTTTTCAAACCATAAACTTCATATACACAGAGAGCCAATATATATATATACATCCACATCTGAATTGAATCAAAGGTTCATTGACTCAATTAAGCATCATAATGTGTTCAAGCTTTTAAAAGGTATAAAAATATATATGCTTTAAGCAAAGCAAGAAGTTAAAATAGACTAAAAGTATTCAGTACAAATATGTTATGAAATTGACATATGTACTATAAATGCTTCTCAATAATCAATTATAAAAAATTATATATACTTATATGACGTGTGAAATTGATTAAATACATTAAAATATTTATACTAGATGATAATATAAAAAATATAACTACTTGAAAGTATATATATATATAAATATAAATAAATAATGACCAATATATATGACTTTTACTTACATACAAATAACGATGCATAGTTGCCTGTATGTATTAAAATCATAAAAAGTATATGTATACTAAGTATACTTTTATGGATAATAGATGAATATAATCTTTCCTTGTTACTAGTGCATAAGACATAAAATACAAAAATAAATATATGCTTAAATACACTAATACTATAAATGTATTAGGAATTTATCATATATATATATATATATATATATATATATATATATATATATATATGTTACATCATATTTCAAGGAAGATTTTAGTAAACTTTAAATGATCCAATATAAAGTAATAATAAATATGGATGTTTTATAATATCTATTCATTTGATAAATATTTTTAAAAGTCATTGATTAATATTCAATATTTAAAATTTAAAATTTAAAATTCCTCCCTTTCAAAGCAGGCTTGAGTGGTATTTTTTCATTCAAGCCTGGTGGGATGTGTGCTTGCATCTTAATAATCCAATCCGTTTCAATTTGTTCTGTTTTATTCCTGACATCCCCTCTTCTAATATTGGGTACATTTATTTGTATGGCCATGAACTTAAACTGATGTAATGAACCTTCTTGTAGTACATGTTTAGAAAGTGCATTGACTTCTGACTTAATTCTAATTTGGTACATATGTTCCCTTATTCTGTTTTTTAACTTTCTGTCAGTTTTTCCAATGTAAAATGCAGTGCATTCTGTGCACGTTGCCAGATAAACTATGTGTTCTGTGTCACAATTCGCCTTAATATTAAAGATATGAATTTTAGAAGTATTAGGATGCACAAACATGTTTGTACTACATATATGCAGGCAAAAATTGCACTTATTACAAGGTTCAGTGCCACATGTACTATGGTTTATGTCATTATTTGTGTTGTTTGGGAAGCATAACAATCTATGTAGGTTTTTCTTATTTTTATATAAAAATTGTGGTTGCTCACCTACTAATTTTCTAATCTCAGGGTTTACTGTTAATATTTCCCAATGTCTGTATATAACATCCTGTATTGATTTTATGTCCTGTGTATAAAATAGGGTTATTTTTTGTTCCTTCTTATTGCTCATTTTTTCTTCTATTCTTTTCTCCTTATATACATTTTTTCCTTGTGCAGAGAATATTGGACATGCCTTATTGTCTCTGGTATACTTTATATCAATGAACCCTTTATTTATTTCCATCGATTTATATTTCCGATTCATTAATCTTGTGTTTAAATCATTTAGTTCTGTCTCAAAATTACTTTGTATAGGGTTTAATCTGGACACTCTTATGGCTTGTCTTTTAATAATATTAGAGAAAATGTGGTGTGGGTGCATGCTGTCCCTATGTAGTAAGGTATTCTTGTAGCATGATTTTCTATGTACACCTGTATTCAATTTCCCATTGCCCAGGCGATGAATAGAGACATCTAAAAAAGCTATATCATCCCTGGAATTTATAGTTGTAAATTTTTAAAAAGAAGTTAACGAATTTATTTCAATGAAAAACTCTTGTAACTCTGTTATGTTACCATTCCATAAGAAAAATAGGTCATCCACAAAGCGTCTGTAAAAACAGACAAACTTCTTGTATGAGTCTAAGTGGAATAATTTCTCTTCCTCCCATGTGGCCATTACCAGGTTGGCGTCTACATGTTTGTAGATGATTTGGGGATTTAAGAAAGTCTTTTTTCCGTAGAATTGTTACTCCTCTGGTCTTATTTTTTATAAGAAGATTGAGCAAGTATTGTGTATTCCTTAGGGTTCCACATAAATGTGACATTTATTTTAAAGTGTGTCTCTTGGAGAAAAACTACTTGAGCCTTGTTTAGTTTAAGATACCTTAGTAGGTTGGCTCTCTTATATGGGTTGTTTAAGCCATTAGTACTTAAGGATATCAAAGTTAAATCCATATCAGAATTCTTTAAAGATAACAAATAGTGAAGGAACTTGTATTAATAGAATCCTGTATACTCTTCCTGAATAGACAATAGAATATCAATTGTTGTATTTCTATTTATCTCAATCCAAATAACTTTCCCCATGAAAAATAAAAGTAAAACAATTGTGTCAGGCATTTCAAAACTAGAAAAACAGTTAATTAACAAATAAATGAGCACATTTCACTCTGATATAAACTTTAATACACCCTATACATGGAATGAGATACATTCCTAGTCTAGCAGACAAAACTAAATCTGATAGACTACCTTTCCCAACCATCAACCTTTGTTGGTTCGAGCCCATGAAAACAAAGTAAAAAATGGAGAATATATTATAAATTAAGAGAAAAATAGAAGTGATAAACAGCTAATCAGATATTAATTCCATTTAGGTTTTAGAGATGAGTTACATACACTTTTATTAGAAACATTAAACATTTATACAATAATCATACACTAAGGAAGCAAGAGACATATTAATATATGTATCATCTGACTTTAGTGCTTAATAGACTAAGGAAACAGCTTTATTAACAATCTAAATGATTACCCAAAATACCTAAGCATGTCATCTGTATTAGTTATAATAAAAACTTCAAAATGGCAGAACAAATCAAAAAATCATTTAGCATTTGTATTTACTTACCTTCTGAATAAATCTTATCATGTAAACTCCCACTAAATAAAAACTTCACAAGAATTGGGTGTTAGCACATAGTGAGTGTGTATCATTCCCAAAAGATGTTAACATATATTTTTAGAAATATTCCATAAGACATATTTGTCCTTAATTAACTCCTAAACATTTGGAATAGCAGATGTTTAAATAACTGACTAAAACCAATAATAATTAACTGGCATCAGTTAAAATGACAAAAATTAGTAAAAAACATTATTTATATAAAACATGCTATGGATAACAGGTCTTAAAAGTGAATGACTCAAAGACAAAATTAAGATAGAGATAGCTGTAAATATCTACCATAGTAATAGGGTAGTACTGAAACTCATAACTTGTTTGTTGTGTTATCACAAGTCATAGATATTACTGAGCTTTTTCCCTGTCATAAAGTGCTAATATACTAAAATACATGACTTTATAATAACTGAAAACATGACATCTGAAATATAAATAATATCTAGGATATAATAAGAAAATAGACATATTAAATGCAAAGTAATTATAGTTCAATCAAATTATTCATACATATGTTTGCTAGGATTTAGTATGATGTTTGAGTATCCTTACAGTTATTACCATTAGTCATAAGCATTTCCTGTAAATGTATAAGCCTATGCTAAACACTTGCTAACTGCATAGGAAAGTTATTTATAAAGATCTATTTATAAAAAAACTCCAGTATATTCACTAGAAATAGTGGCTAATTAACTGTTTACAAGAAAAAATAACATTTCTGTATATATTTGATCACAAAATATAGTCACTATTATAAAAGGGAACCATTTTGCAGACAGTGTAGCTGATAATTCTTAGAAGAGAAGCCTACTATGCTATATTAACCAATTAGAGACTTCACATTCACAATTAGGCTTGCATATACACACTAGATGTAATGTAATCTGATCTGCATGCATAGAATGCATGATGTCATGAGCTAAGTAAGAAAGATTCACTTCTTAGATTTCAAACTGACAATCTGATGTTGTAAATCTTTGTTCATTAATTACTATTAGGACTTCGGTTCCATCCTCGGAACCGATACAGCTGTTTCCAAGCTCGCTACAGCCAAAAACTCTCAGCTAAGACCTACCCATAATGCCCCTCTCCTGTTACTCCAGATCTCGTTTGCCACATTCCTAGTCAGATGTGCTAGCCATCTCTTTCAAAGCTAAGTAGAAAATTGTCATTTTTAAGATAGTTTCTCTTCAAAATTTTTTATTTTTAGTCAATTTAGTCTTTTCCCATTGTCGCCTATAACCTAATTCTATTCCCTACCCTTTACCTTGGTAATTTAATTTCTACCATTATTGGTACTTTCCCTCTCTCCTGCCTTTGACAGGCCCTTCCTTACCACTTGTGGTATTTTTTAAATACCATCGTTGGTATTCTCTCCCTTATTTTGTTTTTTCTATAGGATAGCCTGTTGCCTTACTACGTCAGACAAAGCTAAGTTAAGGTTTAAACAGTGTGACAAGTGTGGGCATAAGATGCCTAACTCGGATACACATGCTCATTGTGTCTACTGTTTGGGCGTGGATCACATTAAAGCTGACATGACATTTGTGCTAGTTTTAGTAATTGTACACTAGCAGAACATAAGAATAAGCTTATTTTAACAGGTTTAATCAAGACACCTTTTTTGGAGGCTCTGTTTGGGTCGGAGGTTCACCCCCTCCAAAGACCAAAATAAAATAAGGAAAAATGGAGTCACTCAGTTCCTGCATCTCCGTCCGTTACGGAACCAAGTCAGCTCCTTCACCTCATTGCAGACCTCTTCAGCACCAGGCTCTGTATCTTCTCCCTTGGTGCCATCCATGATATTCACCCCTATTTTGGTTCAAACCTCGGCACCACTGACTTTGGTGACATCCTTGGATCTGACATTGACTCCGATGACTGTACCTGCTTCAGCACCATTCCTGGCCATGGTGCCGACAGTTTCTTCAGCTCCATCAGCTCCAAAACTCGAATATCTGCCAAGGACAAGATACTCTCCAACTTATGACCATTTTTTGTGATAGAGGTTTAGCCCCTTTCCTAGAAAGACCTGATTCTCCTTCAGCAGCCTCCTTTAAATCCACTAGGAGTTTTTCTGAATTAGATCTAGTGTGGGTTGTGGACCAACTTCTGGCAGCTAGGGGATTGGCCATTCCAGCTAGACCTTCCGTTCCTCTTGGCTCAGAATCTTTTGCTACATCTTCCTCTGTTTATCCTTCATCCGGCCTCTACCCAGATCCCGGAGATCTCGGTACCGATGTCCACTCCGGTGCATACTGTCTTGGCTCCGACAGCAGTTTTTCCATTGTTGGCACCAACCACCCTTGCTGCATCAGCTTCAGTGGAGATGATGCTCTCGGAGCAGTACTTGGACTGTCTGTACCTTGGTACCTAGCCCAGCAACTATTTTCTCGCTGGTGCCGTCTATGTCCATGACTCCAATGGCTTCTAGTCCTCTCGGAGGTACTCACCTAGAGGTGGGGTCCTCCGGATGGGGTGTGACCTCGGTTCTGAGGTTGTCCTTCCTGGTTCCAGGCTCCCATCACTACTCAGGGGGATCTGCGGTCCTGGTGATGGAGAGGGTCCTTGACTTCGCAGGCTCGCAGTCAGCACCAATGACATCAGCATCAAACCCCCCCTAGCATGCACCTCTGCCAACCCTATATTTTGGGACCCTGGGCATAGGAGTCGCAAGAGCCCCCTTTGAAGGGAACCCCTTCTCCGGAGTCCTCCTCAGAAGATCCCACTGGGGAGCCACTCCGGAAGAAATGGTGCAAGAGGAAGCACCTTGATTCCCCGGAGGAATCTATCACTGAAGACACTGATTGTGATGAGGGGAAAGGTCCCCATGGTCTCCCCCCCAGATGATGTCTCATTCGGAGACATTCTCAAAATCCTCAAGCAGCAGGGAGACTGGAAGTCCTGTAACCCTTCTTCTGAGGAATCGGTGTTCTTGCAGGCCTTCCGTGCCCAGCCATCTACTTTCTGGGTGAGCCCACTGGCAGATGACCGTGTTAAGCTCATTGTGCAGCATGCCTGGAAGGCTCTGGACAACTTAGAACCTGTCCCCGGAGGCCAGACAAAATTTTATCTACACCTGAAGACCAGCCTCACTGGTCCAAGCAGTTGACAGTTGATTCTATGATCGTGGTGGCAGCTACCAAGGCGGAACCGGCAGAAGATAGTTCCACTGTCCATCCTCCAAACATGGAGTCCTGGAACATGGACAGACTAGGAAAGCAGACCTATGCTTCAGCGACCTTTGCCATTTGGAAGCTGAACTATCTGGCACACTTTACTTGCCTCCAAAGAGACCTAATTTCCAAAATGTCTTCCTCTTTGGTGGGGGTACTGCCTGATGAGGTGCATGACACTGTTACCTCGCAGCTAGCTACCCTTCAATCCATCTTGAACTTCTTGATGCATTTGATATCTCACACCACCGAGGTGGCAGCTCGAGCTGCTGGATCAGGCATTGTCATGAGATACAATGTTTGGATGCAGTTGTGTGATTTTGCAGACCCCTTTAAATCTTTCTTTGTCAATGTACCTGTCGACGAATCTGCACCTTTTTGGACCCAAAGTATGAGACACACTTGCACGTAGTGAGAAAGATGGAAAGACCTTGTCTGCTGTGGGCATATGCTTTTCCAACCCCCAGGGGTCGTACTCCAGGAACCAGAAGGGAGGAAAAATGTGGATCAAGAAATCCCAAGAATCTTTTCGTGACATTCGTGGTGAACAATCCCCCCGGGGAAGAGGGGGCAACTCATATGGAAAACACCCCTTTTGGGAAATAGGGGGTCCACATAACCAAGGTGCTAGAGATTCTTTCTCCGGCAGACCCTACCAGCACTCCTGAGCAGCGGCACGATTGCTTTCCTCTGGAAGCAGTCAGAGGTAATTTTTCTCTGCACCTACCAGCCTGGTGACTTATTACTACCAATGTTTGGGTGCAGAGAATATTATCCAGAGGCTACCAAATACCATTTGATTTAATTCCCAGACTGGTCAAATGAATCTCCGATGTACCACCCAATCAGAGGGAATTAGCAGTCTTAGAAATAGAAAAGCTGCTAAGAAAAAGAGTCATCCAACCAGTCCCAGCAGACCAGACAGGATCCGGATTTTACTTGAGGTTCTTTTTAATGCCAAAAAAGATAGGGGACTGGAGACCAATCCTGGATCTCAGCCTAGTGAACAGTCCATTCTTCCCTTCCTAGGGAGGGACAACTGGATGTGCTCTATAGACCTCCAGGACACGTACTATCACATAAAGATGAATCACCGCTCCAGGAGATTTCTCCACTTCCGGCTGGGAGCCAATCACTACCAGTTCAGGGCACTGCCATTCAGTCTCTCAACAGCCCCCTGAGTGTTCACCAAATGTATGGCAGTTGTGGTAGCTCATCTTCGACTACAAGGATTCCAGGTGTTTCTGTATCTAGACGATTGGCTCCTTACCACTCTGACCAGGAATCTCCTAGTCCACAGCCTCTCTTACACTCAAGGTCTCACTCTCAGCTTAGGGATTACAGTCAACAAGTAAAATCTCAAATGTCCTCAGTGAAAACACTGGAATTTATTGGAGCGGTCTTCAACACAACATCCTGTCAAGCTTCTCTCCCCCCTCACTGGCGTTTGAAAATAAGGCACCAAATCCAAGATCTTCTTCCTCAGACCTATATACCAGCATGTCTTGTACTGCAACTCTTAGGCTCCATGGCGGCTGCCATTATGTTAATACCACTGGCGAGGCTGCACATGAGAATCATGCAGTGGCTCTTTTCCGCACAATGGTTATTTCTAACTCACCCACTCAACCAAATGATATGTCTTGCAATCTGTTGCAAGGAAGAAATGCTATGGTGGATGAAGCCACAGACAAATCTTTGGTGTCGACCATTCTGTCTTCCAAAGCCCACAGCCACGGTGACCACAGATGCTTCCCTGTTAGGGTGGGGTGAGGGGGTCATTTCCAGGGACCAAATGATATGTCTTACAGTCTGTTGCAAGGAAGAAATGCTATGGTGGATGAAGCCACAAACAAATCTTTGGTGCTGACCATTCTGTCTTCCAAAGCCCACAGCCACAGTGACCAAAGATGCTTCCCTGTTAGGGTGGGGTGAGGGGGTAATTTCCAGGGACCAAATGATATGTCTTACAATCTGTTGCAAGGAAGAAATGCTATGGTCGATGAAGCCACAAACAAATCTTTGGTGTCGACCATTCTGTCTTCCAAAGCCCACAGCCACGGTGACCGCAGATGCTTCCCTGTTAGGGTGGGGGGGGTCATTTCCAGGGAAAGACAGTCCAAGGCACCTGGTGCCACATGGAGGCCAATTGGCACAAAAATGTCCTGGAACTGAGGGCAGTTCTCTTAGCGTTGCAAGCATTCTATGCACCCCTACCCTGTGGGACCATTGCAGTTCAGTCAGACAACATGTCAGTCTGGTATATCAACAAGAAAGGTGGAACCAGGTCTTACCCCCTGTGTCGGGAAGCCATGAGGATTTGGCACTGGGCAATAGCTTCCAACTGCTTTCTTATAGTAATGCACATTCCTGGAAGTTCCAACCTTATTGCGGACAATCTGAGCAGGAACATCCTGATGCATCATGAGTGGTCCCTCAACCCTGTAACAGCGGATCAGATCTTCCAACGCTGGGGCAAGCCTTACTGCAATCTGTTTGCTTCCCCCCTAAACTACAAATGCAGAAGCTACTTTGCCCTGATCCCCCCTCAGGGGGAACCCCCGAGGGACACTTTAATGCACAATTGGTCCCTGGGTCTTCTGTATGTCTTTCCCCCATTTCCCCTCATTCCAGAATTTCTCCAGAAAGCTCAGAGGTTGAGAAGCAAAGTGATCCTCATTGCCCCCTACTGGCCCCATCAAGTCTGCTTCCCATTTCTATGGCCTCATCTGATTCACACCCCGTGGATCCTGGATCATTCCCAAGACCTGTTATCTCATCCTCAGGGACTTATTCATCCGAACCTCCACAGTCTCAAGCTCACAGCTTGGTTCCTCCACGTCCAGTGATTGCTAGGCTGCCTGACATCCCATCTCCTGTTCATGAAATTCTTCTGGCTTCCCACAAACCTTCCACCAGGAAAGTTTATTCTAGTAAATGGACTAGGTTCTCTATTTGGGCCAAAGATCAGAACTTAGATCCTTTCTCTATGCCTATTTAAAAGATCCTACAATACCTGACTACTCTTTTACATGCAGGAGCTTCAGCATCGATGATCACTGTACATTTAGCATCTATTGCCAATTTTCATAATGGACTTGATAATTCTTCGATTATGTTACACCGCCTATGCAAGAAATTTTTGAAAGCGGTATTACATGTTAAATTAATTGTCAAGCCTCCCTTAGTACCCTGGGACTTGACTTTGGTACTTTAATCTCTCACAGGTCCTCCTTTCGAGCCCTTTGATTCATGTGATTTAAAATTTTTGACATAGAAATTCTTACTTTACTTCTAGTAGCACTTACCTCAGGGAGAAGAGTATCTGAGCTGCAGGCCTTGAGTGTCAAGAGACCTTACTTGATCTTCCACACGGATGGGGTGCCTTTTCATACTGATCCTTCTTTCTTGCCCAAGGTCATTTCTGGATTTTCCATTAACCAATCTATTGACCTGCCGGTTTTCTTCCCTCAGCATTCTATTAGAGGGGAGTACCTTTTGCACACCCTTGATGTGCATCGGCAGCTTCATTGTTATTTGGACAGGACTAAATCTTTCAGGAAAACAGATCAATTGTTTGTGGGCTGTGCAGGACCCAGATTGGGTAAAACTGTTTCTAAAGTGACTTTATCCTCCTGGCTTAAAAACGTCATTACCTTTATCTACTAACATAATAAGCTATCCTTACCTTCCAGAATAAAGGCTCATTCTACCAGATCTATGGCTACTTCTGTAGCATTTCATTCCAAAACCTCTATGGATGATATCGGTGCAGCAGCCACTTGGGCAAGACCTCATACCTTTATCTCTCATTACAAATTTGATTTGGCCTCCAGGGGACGAGCATATTTTGGTTCTATGGTGCTCAGGAATATCCTTCCTTAGGACCACCCAGGACTCAAGAAGCTGGGGACTCGGTCCTAATAGTAATTAATGAGCAAAGATTTACAACATCAGATAAAGAAGTTATGTCTTACAATAACGTTCCATCTGTGTTGTAGATCTTTGTTCATTCATTACTTCCTGCCCTCCTTCCCCCTGCCTGGACTCCTGGTGGACTTTAGGAACTCCTGGTTAGGGTATTTGCTCAGACAGAGCCTTTTACTATTTTTCTATTACTACGACTATTATATAGGGGCGGGCAAACTCGATCTGGAGTAACTAGGAGAGGGGCATTATGGGTAGGTCTTAGCTGAGAGTTTTTGGCTGGTATGAGCTTGGAAACAGCTGTATCGGTTCCTAGGATGGAACTGAAGTCCTAATAGTAATGAATGAACAAAGATCTCCAACGCAGATGGAACGTTATGGTAAGACATAACTTCTTTTTTTCCCACCCAGCACACTACACAGTACAGTTTCCTGATCTCACTTTAACTGTGTCACAAAGTCTTCTTATTTACAGTAACAAATGCAAAGTTTAACTGTCAGATACTTCAAAACAGTAAAATAACATTCAATGCCAATGAGAGAGAAAACAGAACTTTAACATTAAACTCTACAGGAAACGTAACATGTAACCATTTAAAACCTTGTGCCATAAAACATACAAGCATATAACTGTCAGAGAGACCCAATTTAAGTCAAAAGCCGGTAAACAGTGTTATGTTCACACAGGTACCAATATATATTCTGAAACAATCAGAAGTTATAAATATTAAAGAAACTAGTCAATATATACTAAATCATAGATATGCCCTGTTATCCCATGTATCCAAAACAGTTTTGATAAATAATCTAAGCAGTGACTATTCCTGTGTAATAACTCAGAAGAACATTTAGCAGGGCAAAGGGCTATATATTATTTGAAATAAAGCAGGTCATCTTAAGGTCATAAAAGCAAAGATAGCTTACTGATCAATTACATCACTCAATAAACCAGTAATATTATACTAATATACTAAAAGCATAAACAGTTATTTAATTTGTATATGAACAAAAATAAGTATTGAAATGAAAAACCAAAAAGAGAAAGAAAAGCAATAAGAAAAATATTGTCATGACATACCTTATTTGAAGATTTAGCAAGTATAAAACAAATTAAAGTCCAGTTGCAGTAGATGCTTCGAGAGATTTAGTGGGAACAGCAATCTTGGACTCAGTTTTTTGTTTTTTTCTTTTTAACATCAGTCCAAGAAGATTTATCAGTAACTCTCTTCAGAGATGCAGATGCCCATTCCATATCTTCAGGTAAGGAAATAACGTTATTGTTTTTAATAAAGGCAGTGGCTTCCTCTAGGGCATTAAATGATCTCATTTCATTCTGATATAGAATTTTTATTTTCTGGCAGGAAAGACAAGCTGAGTTTTGATTTTATTCTGCTTTAACAGTTTTATTAATGGCCAAGCATTTTTTCCTCTGTTCCAAAACCCTGGTAGAATAGTCATTATCAAACCTAATTGGGTTTTGATTACATTTTAATGGACTTTTCCTCCAGGCAGATTTTAGGACCAACTCCTTGTCCAAATAAGATAGAAACTTTATGACTATTGATCTGGGAGGAGTAGAGGACGATGTTGACACTGGCTTTCCTAAAGCTCTATGAGCCCTTTCAATACCAAAGGACAGACCCTCCTTTAAATCTAAAATCTCTGGAATCCAGGTACTCAGGAAGTTAATGGTGTCTTCTCCTTCAGCTCTCTCAGGGATGCCAAAATCCATGTTTATATTAGAAAACCGAAAGCCGAATTAAGCAAATATGTTTACATCAACACATAAAGGTCGATGTATGAAATGAGTGAACAATGTAAAAGGCGAGAGGCCAGCAGGGTGATCGTGGGGATGAGGAAATAAATCTTTTCCCCACTGTAGTGCGGTCTTGGAGTTGGTATATTTAAGTAGGAGGGTGTGGGGGGGTGCAGGGGGGCTTGCCCCCCCAACAAAAACGTTTAGAAATGTGTTTTAGTCTAGATTTTTTGAGTTGGGTTTACCTTACCTGTATGGCGCTGTTGCTTCCATTATCACGTTCGGCGTTCACCCTTTTGCCATTTACAATGTTCGCTCATTTCACACATCAACCTTTATGTGTCAATGAATTCGTATTCGCTTAATTCGGCTTTCAGGTTTCTAATATAGACCCAAAAATCCTTATATTTGACCTTTTCTCCCTGTTTGCCAGGTCATCCACTTTATTGAGAAGCCAAATGTTTTGTTTGATGCGAAAATCTTTCTGGCTTTCTTCATCCTTCAGTCTTCCATCAAGATCATTCAGGGATGCTTCTAAATGTGTTATTCTGGATTGATGCTGCTGTATAAGTTCCTTGAGAGAATCTTTTTCTTGAGGTTTTGTAAATTCTTCTTAAAATCATCCATTTTAAGTGAGAGTTCTTGTAGAGCAGATGATACAAGCTGAATTTCTCTTTTAAAGCCATGTCAGAATGAAAAGTCTTCGAAGTGCTCATCTCCACAAATTATGTATTCTCCTTTATAATTTGACAGAAAAAAACTTTCCTAAGTTCACCAAAGTTACTAATAATATAGTTTATACTTTTATCTATCAATTCTAAGTATTTTTGCTAAAATAACATGTTATTTTCTGTTTTTTATATTAGTTTTATGGAGCTCTGAAAAATTCCTGCTATCAGTTGACCATCTTGGCTCCGCCCCGCAAATTGAGATCTTGATAGCCGTAAATCACTGTCACTATCTCCCTGGAATGAAGCACCTTGTATCACTTTAATATCTGTTGCAATTTTGTATTTGTCTGTTCACCTTCCCCACTCTACTTCAACTTTGAAGTTAACATTTTGCATTTGATTCAACCTGCCTCACACGATGTAGTATTGTTCTATACCTGCTCTGCTTCAACGTTACTTGCACACACAGCTCAGTCAACTACTCGTTCTCCTATATTCCTCCTCTTTAGTCTGCCTTCCATGCTCTTTCAGTAAGAGCTTTGGGTTCCCTTCACATTCTTTCAGCACTCATCACCATCTTCAGCAGAATCTATCCCCCATGTTCTACAGTATCAGATATGTCAGTGGTTTCACCCTAGATGCCCATGCAGCACATATTTACTTTTTAGAATCAGTCATATGAGTTTATGGATGACAGACATTAGGAGTTTGTATAAAATCCCAGGTGTCCTGCAGTATATAACTACCAAAAAAGCATTTGTTCAGGTCAGAAATAAGAGACAGCATTTCAAGTTAATCAACAAAGAATGACATTGTATTTTGTTCCACACTCATGATGAGTGTCAAAAAATGCAAGGTAAAATGGAGTGATCTCTCAGACCTGATTTTAATGTAAACTAAAGCATAAGCCTGGCATGATTTATAAGCGATGTAAAAGGGTTCACATGTAGTAGAAGCAATAATGGTGATTGCTTTTAAATGGCTAAACACTCAAACAGTAAACTTATGCCTGTTAAGTTTAATGATGACTTCAAGATGAGTGCTGTTCTGCAGTCACCACTTGATATAATATCACTAAAAAACATGCAAACCAATGGTGTACTAAAAAGGCTTAAAATCAAATACAGAGAAGTGACATACTTTCACATTTGGTAAAAAAAAAACAAAACAAAAAAACAGTGCCCCGCTTTGAAATGCTACTGTGGTCAGGGATCTTGACAACTCACTCTTCTCCAATCACCATCTAGCACCATTCGTCAGAAAATCCTTCTTTTTGACATAATTAGTGTCTAAAGGTAATGTGGCCTGGTCAAAATTCCTCTGTACTCTACTTTAATTAAACCAAGTATAGATTATAACGCCCCTTTTGGTGTGTTCTTATTCAGACATAGTACATGGTTAGAAAGGTTCTAGAGATACCAAGCTAAAAAAATCTCTGGTCGGACAACCTTTGGCTACCAAGACCGGCTTGAAGCCTTCCTTTTATATTTGATCTTATAGAAACATTTAAGTGGAGATCTGAGTCTTGTACTCCGTGTTTCTAAGGACTCAATCCTCCTTTATCTATTGTATCGCCACTAGACAAACGGCTAAGTAAACACTAGAAAAAAAGATATGAATTACCAGCTTATAAATTAAACATGTTGGAGGAACATATTTATTACACAAGCTGGCAAGGTATAAATGGTCTCACAACTTCTTATGATCCGGTGATCCTATGAACAACAGATGATGATTTGGCCCCCACCGTAAATGCTGTCACCTGTGAGTGCACGAACATATACATACACATACACATGCACAAACACACACACGTGCATATGCATACACAGACACATATACACACGTCTCCATGTAAATCAGCAAAGGGGAAAAAGTGAACAATGAAGCTAAACAAATTTCAGTAAGTCTCTCATTAGCACATCAAATATAGAAACATTTGTTGTGTGTATTTAATTTCTTCATTTTTTCTCAGATGTATTTTTAGATTAAAATGTACACGTGTTTTCTATTAGTACTTTTAATGCAGCACATTAGACTAGTAAAGAGATAAAAGTAGTCAAAAGCTATATACTTGAGAAGTAATAGCAATATTTAAAAGATTTTGAATGTTTATTTTCAGTTTTTGCATGCTTTTATTAAATTATATACTTGTAATCTGCAAACTAATATAAGTTTTGTCTCATTTGCATGAAATAGTCCTTCCATATTATTGCTAGATGGTTATGTTCTGAAATTCTCTCTCCTTTGACAGACCTTATAGGCTATAACATAAGGAAAATGACCCTACTTTAAATATTAAATACATTATATATTGGTTGTCTTTACAAATAACTGACATGAAGCTAAATTCCTCTGACTGAGTTAAGGAGCAATCGGTAATACCACGTGAGGGTTTTGTATACACTGTTTTGTGTCTCATAGAAATAAGTGATTTCAGATATAATGTTCATCTTTAATCTTTCTGTGTTTTTCTGCATTCATATACATTAACAACGATTGCTAATGTGTCATAACTGTTTTACAAGTGCTACCGAGTAACTGTAGAATCCCTTCAATTAATTTTTCTCATTTTAGTCAACTGTTTGCATTTAGTGTTTTTTTTTTCATTTCAAACAAGTTAACAACCTGTTCATACCATACATGTCCTTACTGTCCCTTTGTCACTTACTTCCTTACTTTTATCAACTTCTCCCCCGATTTTCTCTCTAAATATACCACAAGCTTGTTTTTCTCTCACTTTGTATTGCAGTTCCTGTTTGTATTATACTAATTTACTTTTAATTTCCCTGGCTAATACTTATCTGACTGTTAAATCATTGTCATATAACGTGTAGCTATTCTTAACCAATATTTTCATATTATGTCTAATTTGCTATAATTATGTAAACTGTAGCTGTTTTTGTATTATTTTTAAAGACTGTAAAATTATTGTTCTTAAAATGTTTTGCAATACTTTAGAACTTTTCTCTCTGGGGCTCTGGTAAATGGGCTGTTACCCAGTCAGACTTTACTGCTAATCAAATGTCAATAAATAAATAAATAAATAAGTACTATAGAGTACAATACTATTCTGAAGGAGATACAACAATGCTTCTTATTCTGCCACACTACTTCTTTATGTTGACCAATAAGGAGTGAGTGGACTTCTTCCAGTGATGCTTACTGCAGCATAAAAAATGCCACTTAACAGGCTATTTACTGCAGCACATTAAAAATACAGTAATTTGTCATTTAACGTGCTTTTTTACAGTAACACATTAAATTGCAGTAAACTACTTAATGCTTGAAGGGCTTACAGCTGCTATGTATGTTGTGTTTTTGATGGGAGAGCATAATTTTTATGTGCAATTGTTAACATAGTCAATAGAAATTCTAATATTTATCATCCCCAAGCTCCTGTATGAGTCCTCACTGTACAGATCACCATAGTACGCAATCACTGAGTGCATATGGTTATTGTTTGAACATGCCAAGTGGACAAGAAATCAGTTAATATCTGCCTGATTGTTTGGCTGTTCAGGCAGCATACAACCTCTCCTGCCATTCAACTACAATGTGGAAAATCCATGAAGATGCAAAGCTACACTATTGCTTCAGCCATGCAAGTGTATATGGCAGGGAAGTGGAGGCCAAGGGTAGTAAGTACCGGAGTACAGGTTGTGGTTTTTCGACAACTCAGTGCTTTAAACTTCTGCCACACAGCTGAATGCATAATGCCATGATGTTTGCATGCCTAATACACTGAGGCACAGACACTGGTCCTTCTGGTGACAGTCAATATGATATGTAGTCACTGGATCAGTTTTTAGTATTTGCACTGTATCTACTTATACAGTGTTAACTGTTAACCAGAATAGGGAACTGATCAGCAGGCACCTGCTTAAGGATCATTCTGGGAGCTCATCCTGGTTAAATAGTTGCACAGGCAAGTGGAGGCACGGGGAAATCAAACCCTGGACTACAGGGAGCAGCTTACTAATGACTCAATGTGGATTTTATAGAAACTGTCTCTGCTACACAAAGAATATCTATATATTTGCATGTACTTCTTTGAAGACTCATTTATTTATTTAACATTTGTTTACTGGGAAAGTCCAACTTGGAACAAAGACAATTTTCAGTGGAGGCCTGGGGAGAAATGCTCCAGCTGCATGTCTTTGTAACGTGGGAGGAAACTGGAGTACCCAGACTAACGAAGGGAGGATATGCAACTCCGCACAGAAGGCACCCTAGCCGAGAACCGAACCAGAGAATCCCTTGCTGTGAGGTGACAACACTACCACTGCACCGTCCATTCATTTACTAATATTCTGTTACAGACTGACCCTTCTCTGCAGCTGCCTTCAAACAAACCTCATATCTGTCCTCATACTCCCAACAAAACAAAAGCCATGCTAATGTCTTTTAATATTTTCCCTTCCCACCTCACTGAAACATGGCTTGTTTGAAATTTGTGCAGTGTCTTGAGTCTTAACAAGTGACTGCTCGAAGTTTGAACAGTCGCTTGTGCATTTAATAGCTGTGATCCTTTAACATTCTGTGAGCAGTAACTGGCTAAGCGACAGAACCCACAGGGTCAGAGTTGCTGGAGCCATGTCAGACTCAAAGCCTGTCACAAGTGGTTTCTCACAGGGCTCAGTCCTGGGTCCACTCTTGTTCGGCATCTACTTTTCTGAAGTACAAGCAAACACAGGAGGGTTATGGCTGACAAAGTTTGCAGATGACTGCAAACTGGGCGCCATAGTCGAAAACACATCTGACACAGATATCCTCCAGAAGGGCCTCACAGAAACGGATAACTGGTGCCAGAGCCATGGCCTGAAGTTAAACGCCAAAAAATGCATAGTCATACCCTTCGGGAAAAACAAGGTTACCCCTAGCTACCATATAGGTGACAATCCACTGAGCACAGAAAAAGTCATCAGGGATCTGGGGACCCAAGTTGACAGTAGTCTTCGTTTGACACTCATGTTGCTAAAGTAGTTAGGAAAACCTTCTATATCGCCCACCTGATCATGAAGGGATTCACATCTAGATCAAGGGAGGTCATCGTCCCCTGTACTCATCACTCATTAGACCTATGATTGAGTACAATGCCCCGCTCGGAATGTATCTGACCAGACACCTGATGCAGCTTGAAAGGCCCCAAAAGTTCCTCACCAAAAGGATAAAGGGTCTCAAAAATATGTCTTATGCTGCCCGACTGAAAGAACTCCAGCTTTATTCAGTCTCATACCGCTTGCTCAGAGGTGACCTGTGCCTGACATATAAGGCCATGTCAAACCCAGATTTGATGAATATGCTTCACCTCAAAAATCTAGATCCCTCAGAACCACAAGGGCGGAGACTTAAACCTTGACACAGTTATAAATAGAACGTGCTGGAGGGACAGATTCATCACCCAGAGACTCCTATGCTGTGGAACAAAATCCCGGTACATGTGAGGCAGAGCACCTCGCTGGCCTTGTTCAAGAGGAATCTTGACCAATGGATGGGAGATCGCAGATATACCCCAGGGATTACTTCAGTGTCACTGCTTGACAGAGGCACAGAAAAATGATAGGCATAGTTTTTATTCAAACTAAAGGGGTGGCGAAAGCCACATAACTATGGGCTAGGGTTATAAATGCCCTTGGGCAGATAGCCTAGTATGAACCTATGAACCTAAAGCCTCACTACTGAATAACTGAAATATGCTTGAAGACAGGTTCTGTTTGCTATGGATTTAGTTCATTTTGTTGCTATAAATTAAAGTAAATGTATGTAGAAATGTTTATAGTGTATAAAAAAGTTTTCATTTGACAATATTACATAATAGTTGTTTTTTTGTGTAGAACCAGTTTGTAAAATATTGATCTCGTATGTACATTATGTCCTTTCTGTATTACTGGAGTAAATTATGTTTTTTTTCACTGTGTGTCTGTCTTGGGTACACGTGTGAAATGAACAGGTTAATCAAGAGTAGATAGATGTTGTGTATAGCAGCCAAAGCAATCTTGGGAAAGCTGCAGCTGTGTTGTAACATTCAGTTAGTTCTTCATAACAGGAACGTCAGTATCTGTTAAGGTAAATGTTTGTTTAATTCTTCTAAGATGCTTGTAAAAGCTTGTCTGCAGGATGAGTCATAAAAACAAAAGTATAATGTTAATATTTGTAGTTTATGTAGCTTAAAGAGCAGTTGCAGACATAGAAGTTGTAATTAAAAAATAGAGAATACTTGCATTGAGATGTTCCTGCATAAGAGAGAGAAAAGTAGAAAAATGCAGATAATGAAATCATATATTTTGAAGTATGTGAAGTCTGAAAAGTAGTGCACATTTTGAAAACCTGTTGTTCTTCCTTACTGAAATAAGACAGTTAAATCAAGTTTTTCAGGAATTACTATCCTCACTTAAGCTTAAAACATTTCTAATCCCTGACACTATCAGTATGTATAATCAGGAAAGTGGTTAAAAGGTGTTGAAGTTCTACCACTGAACCTGCACTTCCTTCACAGGATATAGTCAACCCACACCCAAAGTGATGACTGCATTTTTCTACTCTTTTCATTTTAAGTTTCTGCTGTTTTGCACAAGGCAGTTTTATATATATATATATATATATATATATATATATATATATATATATATATATGCTACTTTTCAAGTTTGACCCAAGAGCATTGCGTGGTTCGCTAATTTGCAAAGAATTACACAATCTGTGAGTGGAGATCAGGGATGTTATACTACAACTACTGGATAAAACTTGTCAGCATCACATGGCTTTAACTCACATAGGTTCTTCATAGGAGATTACTAGGCTATTGGCCCAAAGCCTTTATAAGTCTAGCCATGTTCTACCTTTGCTACCTTATTAACCAACTTGTATGGTCTGTATTTGCAGCACGAGTCTATGATCAGCACCAACTGTCCTTATCCATGAGGGACATAGGTGGCACCCCAGGGGTAAATTTACAGTCTCCCATCTAGTTTTCTAAGTTATGTTTAAATAGGGTCATTGAGGGGCTGTATTTTACATGAAATGGGAGTTTGTTCCAGAGGAGTGGCAATCTCTGGGAGACATATCTGTCTCTCCAGCATGTCCTGTTAGTGTCAGTTAATCTTGTCTCATTTGACTTGTAGGTACGCAGCATTTCTATTAGGGCAGGGTCCGAGATTGCTCTGTAGGCCAGGTACAAGTCACCTCTCAGCAGCCTGTAAGATATAGAGTACAGTGACAGCACCTTCAGTCTGTCCATTTAAGTCATGTGTTGAAGGCCCTGAATTTTCTTGATGAGAAACCTCTGAGGTCCCTCCAGCTGCTCTAGGTGTCTGGTGAGGTACATACAGAAGGGATTGTTGTACTGTCTTAGTGATCTGATGAAGGATGAGAACAGGGGAGTTATAATATTCTTGGCTGTAGGTGTGATGCCCTTACTTATGAAATGTGCAACGTAGAAGGCCTTCTTTACCACTGTGGACACATGGTGAGCAAAGATAAGGTCACTTTCAACCTGTGTTCCCAAATCTCATGCTACATGGTTTGAATTAAGGGGAATACTGTTATCGTAATATGCAGGGACTTCCCCTTTGACAAAAGGGACGATAACACATTTTTTGTGTTAAGTTTGAGTCCGTGGCTTTGGCACCGATCATTTGTCTGTGTAAGCCCTTTTTGTAGTATGTGAGCTTCATTGGAGGATTGCACCTAGTTTGCAGTCATCAGCGAATTTGCTAAGCCACAGGCCATCTATTTTCTCCTGGACTTCTGAGAAATAAATTCCAAACAGTTGGGGGCCCAGCACAGATCCTTGTAGTACACCACTTGTAACTGGTCTGCTGCTAGAGGTGGAATCCCCAACTTTGACTGCATGTGTTCTGTTGGTGAGCTAGCTGACTACCCATCTAGTGACATACAGGTTAATTCCCAGCTGACTGAGTTTCTGAAATGATGCCTGAGTGGGGGATTGTGTCAAAAGCCTTGACTAAGGCAAGATAGGCTGTATGTACTATTTGGCCTATATACATACTATAGGCTGTATGTACTATTCATCCAGGGTTTTGGTGACATTCTCGAAGAAGTCCAGGAGGTTTAATAAGCATGATCTACCCTTAACGAAGCCAGATTGGGTCAAGTCAAGAGTCTGAACGTCACCTATGTCTTTGTTGATAAGGTCCATTACGATTTTATCCATGACCTTGCAGATAAGATTTGTTCTGACATGTTATTATTTTTTGCAACTGTGCATGGCAGATTATACTAGTTGTTTGCAAAATGACAAGTTATACCATAAACTTAATAAACAACAAAATAAGTAAAATAAAATATAAATTAAAACCACAACCAGGCCAGGACACCAATTTATTTAAAAGAACAATCAAAAAAACTCTAGTGATCGAATCCTCATGGAGTCATTATTAATTTGGTCAAATTTAATTTGTACCATAAACTTGTTGCATCCATACAGAACCTTAGTATAGGACTCAGCAGTCGAACTTTCAGTTCCCGTCGGCATGGGTGTCATGAAGTTTGTCACTTCTGACATGAGTAGCATGAAGTTGGCTTTGGAGAAGTTTTTTATGGAGGTTTTCTTACTGGGGGGTGGGGGTGAGATGAGGATGTTAAGGGTGATTAGCATATGGTCTGACCTGACCTTATGGTGGTCATAGTTGTGGAGCATTGATTTCCCATGTTGGTAATGACCATGTCTAGGATATTAGAGCACCTGGTGGGACTATGGATTACTTGATCCAGAGCATTGGAATTTATGAATTCCAAGAACCGTTGGGCAAAGGTGATGGTACACGAGTAGTTTTCCCAGTTATTGGCAGGGTAGTTGAAATCACCCAGTATTAGGGTATATGGTTGTATCTTAATATTTTCCTGTATGTTTAGAAAGGTGTAGTGAGAATCTTGGGGCATGGTGGGGGATCTGTAGCAAGCTGCAATTTGGATTGCAGTCTTACCTAGTGTTAGTTGCACCTGGAGAATTTCAGACACATTGTGTTGGGCAACTAGCCTGGTGGTGTGAATATCCTTGGTGAATATGGACACTCCTCCACCTTTAGTGTTTCGATCCCTGGTTTGGTGGCTGAAAAGTGTGGTGAGAGTTGTAGCCTGGTATTGCAGGGGTGCTCTCTGGAGCCTTGAACCAGGTCTCAGTTACTGCACAGATATCAATGTTCTCCATTTTTAGGAGTGCCTCGAGAGAGTGCATTTTGACATTTAGGCTTCTAGCATTGAGAGGCATTACCTTCAGATTTTGCATGCTTGTACCTGTTACAGTGGTGGTTTTGTCCTTTGAACTTTGCCTAAAAAGGCACTATAGGGGTGGCAAAAGCTTTAGCCAGTAACCTGAATCCCAGGGGCGACAGGTGCAGACTGTTTCAATCTTTGATGTTAGGTAAAAGTGCTCTTTGCAGCACCCTTAATGTGCCCAAAACTGACTCCTTCTGCATTTCATACATATATCAGTTGTTGTTGTTCTTCTTATTCTTTCAGCTTTTCCCAGTTAGGGGTCGCCACAGCGGAACTCCGGACCGCTAATGATTGGCAGTAGATTTTTATGGTGCCGAGGTGCCAGCCTGACTCCCAACCTTCAACGAAGGTACGCCCATTCACGCCTGTATTTCAAACACCACTCAACCACAGGGAGGACATACAGACTCCACACAGAAGGCGCTCCAGCCAAGAATCGAATGGGAGAACCTCTTGCTGTGAGACGACAATGCTACAGCTGCACCACCACGGCATATCAGTAGCATATCTAAATATGAATGTAAATTCTTTATGAGGCACATTGCTCCTAAACTGTATAGGTATCCTTCTTCCACACCATTATTTCTGCCTGCAAATCCTGGTATTTTATGACTTTGTATCTCGCTGTACATAAGACACTCTAATTGTTGGGTATAGCAGTTTCAGTCATCAGTGTAGCATATCTAAATATGAACGTAAATTCTTTATGAGGCACATTGCTCCTAAACTGTATGGGTATCCTTCTTCCACACCGCCATTTCTGCCTGCAGATCCTGGTATTTTATGACTTTGTATCTCCCTGTACATAAGGGTGTAGTAGTTTCAATCATTAATGCTACTTATGTTTTCTTTTTATGGACTTCTGTGTCTGTTTTTCTTGCATCTATTTTTTAAGCTGTTTGTTATGGGTAATCCCATGTGATAATAACTTCAACATTCTCTATAAACTTTGTGGCTCATGTTTCCAATGCTCTTCACCTACTTCAGTATTGCAATGTTTGCACAATTCTTACTGCAACAGTCTTGCCACATTATTGTGCCTCTCAGTGTACAGGCCCATTGCCATTGGTATATCACACCCAGCAACAAGATGTGTGACTGTCCCTAGTTCTGTTTTACAGAACCTGCATTTGTCGGTTTCTCCCACATGTTCAGTGGACTTTATAAATCAATGTATACATAGTCTAATGTCCTGGGCTGCTAATATTAACCTTTCATCTTTTGGTTTAAATTCACCTTTTCTTAACCATTCCTGTATCAAATCCTGATGGATATGAGGTTGTTCCAGGAATTTTCTGCACATGCAACTATATTTATACCACTTCCACATTTCTTGCATTCTCATCTGATCCTTCTCTTTATATTTCTTCTTTTGTTTTTTGACACATTCAGTTGCTGCCTAATTTTGTCTACTTCTAGTTTTGTTTCCATTCCCACTTGACACCAATATACTTCTGCTAAACTAAGCAGGGAAGTCCTCTTAGATTTGTTCTCTCATATGTATGTATGCAGTCTTACAATTGCAGATCTGTTACTTGTCCCCTCTAACATAGATGATAAGCAGATGGAGTATTTCATTTTGATGCTTTAATACATAGAAATACATCAGGATGGATAGCAGCATCATAAAATATAAACAAACTAAGGTCTGATTAACAGACAGACCTTACATATATACATGCTTACATCTCAAGAGCAAACTACAAAATGGCAGTCAGGCTCGCATGTGCTCAGTATTTATACATCTGTGCAAGCCCATAGATAGCTTCTTAAAGATAGACACAGATTGATCTACATCCTTCCTCTTAAAAAGATTGCCCTTGGTAAAAAACAACATTAGAGTTAGACATGAGTTATTATAGACATTAGAAACAAACACAATGTTCATGTCCAAGTTGCTGTGTATCTGTTACATGGTCTGGAGATACGACCGGATCTCATAACATAACAATCTGAACTGAACTTAGCAATAGGGACAGTCTTCGGTGAACAACTCGTATCAATAACTTCTGGATTCATCACAAGAATGGGAATATTCTCTGGAACTTCCTCTGGAATTGAAACACGGACAACACACTCTGAGATAAAGAGTCTTTCTCACAGGCTATGTGTTGTGATATAGGCTCAAACACCAGTCTCAAAAGTTTCTGATTCCTCCTAAACTCTGCTCCTTGTGATTCCACAATGTACGATCTCGGCTCTGGGCAAACATACTTCACGACACCAATCTGATCATAACCTTTGGACATTTGCAGCCTTACTATTCCTCCTTCTTGTAATGGATTGAGTGGTTTTCTGGTCTTATCGTAGTAGGACTTCTGTGTTAAATGCTTCTTCAACAGATTAGTTTTCATTAACCTGTTGTTCTTGATACATGGAACCCAGCAATTGACTACTGATCGGTAATGTGGTTCTGGTAATGTGGTTCTGGTTTGTCTTGACAGAAGTCTCTGAGCAGCTGAACCAAGATGTTTATCACGAGGAACATTTCTGATGGGGTGGGAGGTTGGCATAATAGTTAAGGTGCTTACCTTAGAAACACAAGGTGTAGGGTTTGATTCTCACATGGGGTAATTGGCTAAGCTTAAAATGGCCATCAAGGACCGTTATCCAATGAATGAGATTCAGGAAAATGTCACTATTGTCTTGTTTTGACTTCTCTAGTAACAGTTTTGTAGTTTGAACTGCACGTTCTGCCAAACAATTTGACTGCAGATACTCAGGGCTACTTGTGACATAAGTAAAGCCCCATTCTTTGGAAAATCTCTTGTAAATGTTGGTGGCTACTGTTGACCAAGGTAGTTTAGGAATGTGGTTTAGCTGAAGTATTTTTTCTGTTGAATTAGCTTTGTAAATATTACACACAAAACAAGATAATGGTGCCTTGTCAATATCTTGTGACATAGAAGGTCAAAATACTAGACCTCTCACCCTTCTTTTGGTGGAGTTGGTTCCTGGGTGACCACGATGCAAGATACTAATGTACTCTTGTCACAAGGACTTTGGAAAAATTACTTTCGAACCTTTCATAATGATACCATTGTCAGACAAAATTTCATCTCTGTATGGAAAATAAGGTTGCACTTCTTGAGGTAAACTAGATTGTTTTGATGGCCATCCTTGACTGATAAAGTGGATGGGCCTTTGTAAAACTGGATCTGTGGCTGTGTGATCTCTCAGCTCATCAAGATGTGTGGAAGAAAAAATTCTCACATGACTTCAAAATCAAGGGTCACATTCTTATGCTGTTCAGTGGTGTTTCTGTGCGATCTGGACAATGCATAACCATGATAAAGAAGTTTGCCTTTCTTGTAGACGAGTGAAATTATACTTTTGCAATCTCAATATCATGGGTTGCAATCTGGCTGGAGTTGAATGCAGAGGCTTTCTTAAGATAGTGACTAAAGGTTGGTGGTCTGTTTCAGTCTGGATAGGTCTACCATAAACATAATCATGGAGTGGTTTCTGGCCCAGAAATTGTATTTATTGTCTGTTTTGGCAGTTTTTCCATCTCTTTCAACTTTCTGGTTTAAAAGCCCACATTTGCACTTATTTCCTGCCTTTCATGTAATTAGTCTAGGCCAGATACAGATTTGTTGTATCTAGGACTGTTAGTAAGCTTCTGATCCCCCCAAGCCTATCTGTGTTGGAGGGAAGCCTTCTAGCTTATCAGTGGGAGTGGTAAGTAGAAGGTAGCCTACCTACCACAAGAGGAGTGTTTTCTGGCCCAGAAATTGTAGCTTATTGGCCGCTTGGGCAGTTTTTTCCATCTCTTTCAACTTTTTAAAAGCCCACACCTGTGATTGTTTCTCACCTTTCCTGTAACTACTCTAGTCCAGATACAGATTTGCTGTATCCAGGACTGTTTGTAAGTTTCTGATCCCCCCCAAGCCTTTCTGGAGGGAAGTCTTCTAGCTTGTCAGTGAGAATGGTAAGCACTAGGTAGCCTATCTACCACAAGAGGAGTGTTTTTTTGGCCCAGAAATTGTAGTTTATTGGCCGTTTGAGAAGTTTTTTCATCTCTTTCAACTTTCTGGTTTAAAAGTCCATGTTTTCGCTTTTCCTGCCTTTGCTGTAACTAGCCTAGTCCGGATACAGATTTGCTGTATCCAAGACTGTTTGTAAGCTTCTGAGCAGTGCCAAATTCTGCTCTTCAATTTTTCCCTTAGATCTGCTAGTTCTCTCCTGCACCTTTACTAGATTATTAGCTTACACTCTACCAGACTTCTTGTAGCAATTATTGTAGCACACAAAAGTGCTACCAGCACTAAACGTTCTACAAGGAAACAGCTCCAGTACTTATTAATGCCCACCCCTCCAGGCATGTCTAAAGGTCAGTTCCCTGTGCTTTTTCATATGAACCTCATGAAATTGGGCATCCAGAGGCAATGTAGCAGCTGCCTCATGTACACTGACAACCCTCTCCTCTTACCTCCCAACACTCAAGACTTGTGAGAGATGCACTTATATATCCAAATTGGAAGCCACGCACTCACCAGCCAAGACAGGAATAACTGGTCAAGAGGAGAAGGTCATCACTTGCACCACAGCACATGGAACACATAGCCCTTCAGAACACACACTAGTACTGTCTTCACATAAAAACACAAACCACACACCCACCTTTGCTGAAGCTCTTAAAAAATCTACCCAAACAGCAGAGACCTCCAAGGCAGAAACACATTCGACCACCACAACACGACACTAATCACGAGACACATAACTCTCCTAAATAGTGTGCCACTCAACCAAAGCCCCTAAGGCAAAACAGTATGCCCAGCACACTAGTCATATGTGACTCGATAGTGAGGCACAATGATGTCCCACTCACTAGGTTGAATAAGGAGAAAGTAACAGTCAGCTGCCTGTCAGGTGACAGGGTCTGCCACATAACGCATACACTCAATTCCCTCAACAACAGGTACAAATTTGACTGTGTCATTGTACATGTGAGTGTGAATGACCTAAGACATACCTCCCTAGACTACATGAAAAGAGACATGGAGGAGCTCTCGGATTATGTATCCCAGGCGGGTATGACCCTAGCCCTGAGCAGCATCCTGCCATTACCCAGAACAGCAGAAAAATGATTGATTTCAACAATTGGCTAAGTTTCTGGTATCATTCTAAGGGGATCCAGTATCCATCTGCCTGTAATGACATGATTGACAGACCTCGATGCTTTGCCACAGATGGCCTGCATCTGTCACCCCTGGCCTTCCAGATACTGGCCAAGGCTCTTGCCACCCCTATAGTGCCTTTTTTTAGGTGGTGTTCCAAAGACCAAATTGCCACCATAATAGCTACAAACAAAGGCAATCTGAGGGTCATGCTGCTCAATGCTAGAAGTCTAGATCTCAAAATGCACTCGGTCGAAACACTCCTTAAAATGGAGAACATGGACATTTGTGCTGTAACAGAGACCTGGTTCAAGGCAGCAGAAAGCACCCCTGCACTACCAGGCTAGAACTCATTCCACAACTTTCAGCCCCAGAACTTGGACCGAAGCTCCAAAGGCGGTGGTGCTTCCATACTCATAAAGGAAGTGCACACCTCCAGACTGGTAGCCCAACATAACACATCTGAGATACTTCAGGTGCAGCTAACATTGGGTAAGACAGCGATTCAGGTTGTAGCCTGGTCCTCAACCATGTTCCAAGACTCACACTCCACATTCCTAAGCACCCTGGAGAATATTAGGGTCCAACCTAACACTCTCATACTGGGTGATTTTAACTACCCATCCATTAACTGGGAAAACTACTCATGTACCAATACACTTCCCCAACCCTTTTTGGAATTCATGAATTCCAATGCCCTGGAGCAGCTCGTTCTTACCCCCAGGGTGGGAGGTTTACATAATGGTTAAGGTGTTTACCTTACAGACACAAGGTGCAGGGTTTGATTCTCACATGGGATAATTGGCTAGGCTTAAAATGTCCCACAAGGGCACTTAGCCTAGTATTAATCTATGAACCTATGAACCACTAGAGGTAGCAACATCCTTGACCTAGTCATTATTAACATGGACAACCATTGCTCTACACCAATAGTCAACTCCTCCCTGGTTAGATCCGACCACAAACTAATCACCTTGGACCCCCCCCCCCCCCCCCACAAAGGTAACCACCATGAAAAACTTCTCCAAAGCTAACTTTGGGGTCCTAAAAACAGAGGTGGCTAACTTCACGGCCCCCATGCAAATGCAGAATAGTTGCATGACCACCAAATCATACACCAATGCGCTGTACAAACACGTAAACAAATGCATGGATCTTGCCATACCCAATAGAACCAAGATGCTCTCCTCAAAAGGAAAGAAGCTAATCTAGTGGTCCCCTGCCATAAAAAAACTCGACAACAGAAGGAGGAAACTGATACGGAATAAGGTAAAGTCCCAAGACTGGAAAAACTCCCTTATCAGCCTCAACAAAAGGTTGAGATCCTGTATCAAATCTTCTAAAGCTAGCTATGAAAACAGAATTGCAGCATATAGTAAAGACAACCACAAGGCCTTCTATAGTTATGTAAATAATCTCCATTGCAATACCCAGATTTGCTCTAAGCTACTGCACAATGGTACCTCCTATACCAAGCCAATAGATGTTGCCAATATACTGGCCGACAGATTGAGTGCCAACTTTACCCCCCCCCCCCAGGACCAATCACAATACCAGTAGATTGCCAGGCACCCAGTATTACTGCTGCACAGGTTAAAACAGCACTGTCCAAGGCCAAGAATACAGCTTCTTTGGGACCTGAAAATATTCCTGGCTGTGTTCTACATGACTTACAGAATGAACTGGCACCTCACCTGTGTGCCCTATTCAATCACAGCCTCACCTCAAGCTTTGTCTCTACCGAATGGTGCACTGCTACAGTCATCTCTCTCCACAAGGGAGGAGCAAATGCAGACCCTGGGGATCTATCGCCCAATTAGCCTGACGAGTCTGATATACAAAGCTATGGAACACATTATCATGGACCTAATAAACAATGATATAGGGAATCTCCAAACTCTGGATCCTACACAGTTTGGTTTTGTGAATGGTAGATCATGCCTGCTCAACTTGGTTGACTTCTTTGAGTCAGTCACCAGAGCTGTGGATGAAGGCAAGGTGGTTCATACAGCCTGCCTTGATCTGGCCAAGGCCTTTGATACCATTCCCCACTCACAACTCATAGAAAAACTCACTAAGCTAGGCATCAACCCTTATATCACTAGGCGGGTTCAAACTGGATAACAGATAGAACCCACAGTGTGAACGTAGCTAACTCCAAGTCAGACTGTCAACCAGTCACGAGTGGAGTCCCACAGGGTTCAGTCCTGGGTCCTCTCTTGTTTGGTATGTACTTCTCTGAAGTCCAGGCCAACACAAAGGGACTCTAGTTGACAAAGTTTACAGATGATTGCAAGTTGGGAGCTATTATTAACTCCCCAAGTGATGTTGACATCCTACAGAAAGGCCTCAATGAGACCAATGACTGGTGCCAGAACCATGGCCTTAAGCTCAATGCCAAAAAATGTGTCATCATCCCCCTTGGGAAACACCCGGTTCCCTTGAATTACCACATTGATGGTAGTCCACCGAATGCAGAGGGCATTATAAGATATCTTCTTGACAGCAACCTCTCTTTTGACCACCACATTGCCACTGTGGTCAGAAAGTCCTTCTGTCTGGCACATCTCATTACTAAGGGTTTTGCATCCTGGAAGAAAAAGGTCATTGTCTCCCTCTACTCTTCCTTCATTAGCCCAATCATTGAGTACAATGCCCCATTTGGCATGTACCTCACTAGACACCTGCAACAACTGGAGAGGCCACAAAAGTACCTTACAAAGAGGATCCTAGGCCTTAAACACTTGTCCTGTATTGACAAACTCAAAAAACTCCAACTATTCTCTGTCTCATATTGCCTACTTAGAGGCAATCTCTGCTTGACTTACAAAGCCATGTCTGACCCAGCTCTGTTAGAAATGCTACATCTAAAGGAATCCCAATCACTCCACACCACTCGCTCCAGAGACCTCAACCTCATTACCACAATCAACAGAACATGCTGGTGGGACAGGTTCATAACCCAATGACTGCCCATGCTATGGAATAGACTTCCCATACATGTCAAGCAGAGCTAGAGCACCTCACTGACCCTCTTCAAGAGAAATCGTGATGAGTGGATGGGAAATAGAAAATTCACCTTGGGGATTGCTCCAGTGGCTCTACTCGACAAAGACACTGGGAACTAAGGTTGGGTGGCACGATGCCAGGGTAATCCTATGGACTAGGCTTGTAAAGGCTCCAGGGCCATTAGCCAAGTACACACCTATTAATCTATGAACCTATGAACTTCAAACATGCAAACGCAATTGCCAAACGCTCTTTCTCTAAATGGGCATACTGCATTTCAGTTTGGGTGAGAGTCCTCAATGCAGAGGCAACAGGTTGAGCCTCTTGAAGAATGACTGCACCAATACCACATTTCAAAGCATCACATGATTGAGTGACTGGCCTGTGAACATCATAGTATCTGATAGTTGGTGGACTAACAGTTCTCTGTTTCGGGACATCAAATGCTCCTTGGTGTTGCTCTAACCAAGACCATGATACATTTTTACATGTCATGTCTCTTAGTGGTGCTGAAAGTTAGCTTAAGCCTGATATGAACTTGCCTAGGTAGTTAACCATGAAAAGAAAATATTGCAAGAGTTGAAAATTGTCTGGTGGTGGCATCTCACAAATTTCTGTTTGCTTTGAAGTGTCTGGTTGTAGGCTTTAACTAGTAAATAAATGACCAACATAACTAACCACTTGTAGCCTGAATTTGCATTTCTGTGGATTGAGCTTAAGATTCACTATGTGCCCTGTCCAGAATTTTTCTGAGGTTTCTGTCATGCTCAGCTTCACCATTACCTCCTGTAGTATGTTGTTAACTATAATAGCACAAGGATAACCAGATAACCAGAAAAAAGTTGCTCTGTTGCATGCTGAAAGACTTCACTTTCAGAATTTATCCCAAATGACATTCTCAAAAATCTGTACCTGCCAGAGTACTAAATGCAATGAGCAATGATGAATTCTTGTCAAGCTGAATTTGCCAAAATGAACTCTTTGCGTCTAAGACAGAAAAAAAAACAGTGGCATTTGGCATCAAAGCTGCGACTTCTTCAGCTGTGCACATTGGATAATGAGGTATTTTTAGCAGTTTGTTCAAATCTCATGGCTCAGTACATATTTTGATGTCATCTGAGCTTTTCTTATGAGCTACTACCATGGAAGATACCCATTCAGTTGGAATAGCACAACCAACTGGACAAATCACACATTATCGCACCATTTTATCTACCTCAGTTTTGACTCTGTCCTGCATGGCTGTTGGAACTTTATGAGCTGGCTTGATAACTGGACTGACATCTGGATCTAACTTCATGGAGTACATAACTGGAAGCTTCTCTAGATTGTCTTCAAAAAGATCAGCATATGTAGAAAAAAATATGCTAGCCAAAACTAGAGTAGTGTTTTTTCAAGCTAACTTGATGAACTTCCTTGTTAAATGAAAGCAGTCCCATTTTCAAACTGTCTCTGAGCCTTAATAATGACTGGACGTGCCTCTTGACCACATAAAATAACAAGTCATAACTTCTCCCAGCAGAGTAACATGAAAGCAGTACTGAGCCTTCAGTCTGAATTTCTTCACCTCAATAAGCAACAGGCTTTGCACAGTTTGTCAAATCAAGCCTTTCACCATGACACAGTCTAGCAAATGTTTCTGCTGACATAACATTGCACTTGGAACATGTGTCAGCTTTGAGCTCTATGGATTTATCTTTTTTCTGGACAGTACAAAATACTTTATTCTTTGCCCTTAGATCTACTACATTGACTGTTTCACAAATCACTGATACACCATCAACATAAAGAGTAGGGTTGCCGCTTTCTAATTGATCGACTTTTATTTCTTAAAATGTTCCCTTTTAATGAAAGAATGTGAGCCTTTTGATTTACAAAACCTTTTAAAATTATTCCATTTATTGTATTTGTGGCATTGTTGACCAAAAGCTAAAAATGTCTTCATTTTAGATTCATGATTTCCTCTACAGTTATGACAGTTGGCAATGAAACTAGGTTGGGGCCCATGCTTTGAGTTTGCTGACACACTCTTATGCTTCACTGAGACTGTGTGGACTCTAGAATTTGCTGTAAAGCTCTAGGGTTTACCAGTGAGTGCTGCAGGGGCTACAGTTGTTGCCTTGTGCTTGGGCCTGTTTCTTTTAACCATGTGCTGCATACTATCAACATGAGCTTTATCACTGTGCCTTCTAGAGCTATTCTCATTTGTAAGCATATTTGTGTGCTTTTCTGTGAGCTTGTATATCTGACAAATCTAAATGGCATTATTCAAAGTTAAATCACTGTCACAAAGCAAAATCTTTCTCACAGCATCCTCTTTAATACCACACACAAGTCTGTATTTTATCAACTCATCCCTTAAGTCATCAAATCTGCACATTTTAGGTTTGTTTCTCAAGTCAGTTATATATGCTGCAAAAGTTTCACCAGGCTTTTGATCCCTTGTGTTAAATAAGTGCCTTTCCATTGTAACATTTGTCTGGGGGTTTACACATTTCTTTAAATTTACATTTTAAGCACTCAGGGTCCTCCCTTCACTCAGCCTGTACATCAGTGTCACAGTTTTCCCCCTCTCCTGCATAGACAGCAGGTGCATACACAAATAAATGCTCCCTTTCAGCGGCTTCTGATCAAGCTTAATTAAGCAGAATGACTGCCTTTGCATGGTCATCTATATCAGAAAATGCAGCCTGTATAAAAATGTCATACTTTTGTTTGAATGCTCTCCATTTCTCTGCAATATTATTGTCAAACACAAGTGCACTTGGTTTTCAAAATCTATCTGCCATGCCCACAAAGTACATACAAGCACACTGAAAATATAGCCCTTGTAATTATGTAAAAACAAACTGTTCTGTGAGCTTGTAACATTCAAATGCACAATAAACTCTGAAATACTGTACTTTGCAAAATATGCTCTGTAATGACTGTATCCTGTGAAATAACTTTACTGTAATACTGCACAAACATGAGAGCACTTTATACACCTTTGATAACTCGGATATCTGTAATTGATATGAAAAGTATGTGCTTACCAAAAATGCAGTTGTTTCCTCTTATTTTATTAATTTTATGCAATTTGGACTTTATTTCAAATATTTTCCATAGCAATTTGAATATTTTTATCAATATCAGACATATTGATTTATTCGAATATCATTTAGAGCGTTCTGTATGCCTCATTTCATATTTTGTGAATAAGAAATAGTTTTGAGCAAGTTTTAATATCTGAAATTCGTTTCTGGCTTGTTTTGTGAATTATGTGTGCAGTAGGTATGATTCACTCTTGTATATTCTTCCAGTGCCAACTGGGGGCCTCTCAGACTCAAATGGAAGAAACTGGGACTCTTTCTGGCAACAAGTCATTCTGGCCATTCTTCTAAACCTCATGTCCCTTTAGACATGCCACTTCAGACACCATGTTGCTCGTCCCTCTCTAACATAGATGACAAGCAGGCTCCAAAATAATGTCACACTTTATAAACTTACAAGCGATAAAAACAAAAAACAGGTACTAAATATGGACACCTACTTTAATGAAGCGCTTTTCGTCCAACCAATTAGTTGGACTTCTTCAGATCTTCATCTGAAGAAGTCCAACTAATTGGTTGGACAAAAAGTGCTTCATTAAAGTTGGTGTCCGTATTTAGTATCTGGTTTTTGTTTTTATCGCTTGATAGATGACAAGCAGGTGGGGTATTTCATTTAGATGCTTTAATATATGGAAACACATCAGGATAGATAGCAGCATCATAAAATATAAATGAACTGAGAATGGCCTCATTCTTAACCCCAAAAAGACCAAGCTCCTGCTATTTCACCCCTCACAAAATACCACTGTTAACTTCGACTTCAATATCCACGCTAAAAACGGTACCCTTATTTCACCCAAATCTCACACAAAACTACTAGGCATTACCATCAATAACAAGTTAAAATTTGACATACACATTAATCTGGCTATTAAAAACACACACAAAAAACTAAGTAGCCTCTACAAGTACAAATCCTTTCGGACCCATGATGCTAGATCCACCATTGCTTGTACCCACCTTCTCTCAACATTGCTTTATGCATCCCCAGTACTAACCAATCTATCCAAAACTGAAACCAGCAAAATGACAACCTGCTACAATCAGATAGCCAAATTTGCCAACAACAGCTCCTTCAGAACCCATCACTGTCACATCCTAAAACAATTTGACTGGTTTGAACTGCCAAATTTACTAATCTATAATCAACTGATCATCACTCACAAGCTGCTCTTCCAACTAAATAAAACACCTTCTTTAAGTAACCTAATTGAGCAGTACTCCTGTTCTAGACAACTTCGATCCACAGACAAGCTACTTTTAACAGTTACTAGATCCCACGACCATGCAGGTGATTCCCTCTACTTATCTTATATGTCCAAAATCTGGAACTCCCTTCCTTCATCCTTAACCCTGGAATCTTCCCTATCCAAATTTAAAAAGTTTATCAAAAGTCATCTAAACAACAAATGGCTATGTCCCTGCTCCACACCTGACTAACCCCAGTCCCACTCTAATACTACTGTAACTATTCCCTTGTACACATTGCCTTTTGATAGGTCTGCATAGCCTTAGTACACCACAACAAAGGTATGATGTGAATTTTGATAGTCAGAGTACTTTATTATTACTTTATTATTGTTTGTACAACTATTGATCAATGTTGATGTCACTGGCATATACTTAATATGTGTGTTCAACTAAATACTCTCACTGTATATAATTGAAATACATTATGAACTTTGCAAGTATGTCTGCACATATGTATCTTTGGAGCTTTTCTCCCTGGGCCTCCACTGAAAATGGACATGTATCCAGTTGGACTATCCCGGTTAACAAATGTAAAATAAAATAATAAATAAATAAACTGGTTAACAGACAGACCTTACATACATACATGCTTACATCTCAACAGCTTACTACAAAATGGCAGTCAGGCTTCCACGTGGTCAGTATTTATACACTTGTGCAAGCCCTCATATAGCTTCTTAAAGATGCACACACATTGGTCTACAAGATCTATACATGTAATCAATTCAGAGGAGGCCCATACTTCCTTCAGAATGAGGAACATATAATCTTGGTAAACACTTACTTGTATATGTCATTTCATAAGAGTGAAGCATTTTTTCTTGTTTTCCTGGCAACTGATCCAATACCTTTTGGGGCTAGTCAATCACCCAAAACTAAGTTAGAACAGGAAGAACAAATTGGATTATAGTTTGGACTTTATACTTAAGATGTCAGGGCTGTGTTCAGTATTAATTTTTTTCTAAAATATTCCTTATTAAGTTTTATTCCCATTTGTTCATGTTTTATTGTTGATCCTTCATCAGTTCCCAAATATTTATACACTCCATCCTGCTCAAGTTTGTTTACATCACATTCCTGTCCCAGATTGATATTTTATTGGTGCTGCAATGTTCCTGCTCTAAATGTTGCTTTTGCACGTTTATCAAGACCAAATGACATTCTTATATCATCTGAGAAAGTTTTGACCACTTCCAGTTGTGCTTTCAGCTCCTCATCTGATGAAGTATAGTTTTAAATTATCACCAAAAAAGAAGATGAGAAGTCTTTACACTATGTTGTCTGGGAAACAAATTGTAATCATGACCTAATCTGTTAAGTTGACAGTTTAATGGGTTAATGGTAAGACAAAAACATAGCAATGACAAAAGTTACCCTGGAATATCCCTGTGCATATGGTTTTACATCCTTATGCTGCAGTATAACAAAACCCATGTAATATACCTATTTTCCTGTTTAATAATATATATGTACTGTTCCAGGTATGGCATGTGGTTGATTTTCATGGGTCATATTATTGTGATGAGCTTAAATAATTTATGTGTGTTTCTCAGGCTTCCCATTCATTGCATGGATACTCGATGTTGTTAACATTGTATGTGGGCACTCTGCTATTCTGAGTGGTTAACATCCAGTTATTTTATAATATATGCATGTACCATAGTTGTGAAATTGAGCTGCTTAAGGTTATATATCTGCCAGAGCAGAATAGACTGTTTTGTAATACTTTTTAACATATTTTTATACTGTGGCTAGGACTGTCTAGGATATATGGGAACAAAAATATGTGTTAAATGCATGTTTAGTTGTTGCTATAAATACAGCCAGTCAAACAGTAGAATGCTCTTTTTGCACTTTTATCCTACTAGAAAAGAAATTTGTGTTCTCCATCTACTAGAAAAGAAATTTGTGTTCTCCAGATGGAATAATTTCTCCAGTAGTACATGTCCTGCATACTAAGGTATAGTGTCACAACAATTAGCCCTGGTACCTGTCAGTGCTTGGTTCTCCAGTTTGTTTTTGGTTGAAGTGCCTTTCTTAGTTGAATATATGTGTATCCACTCTATGTCCACATGCTTTATGGCAGGTGCTCCATTTTCCTTCCACATCCCAAAGATGTGCTATAGATGAACTGATGTTCTTCTAAACTGTCTACCTGTGTATGCCATGAGAAAGAGAGAGAGAGAGAGAGAGAGAGAGTGCATGTGTGTGTGTGTGTGTGTGTGTGTGTGTGTGTGTGTGTGTGTGTGTGTGTGTGTGTCAGGATGGGTATCTACGTATTGAACCGACTAAGTAGTGGGAAAGCTCCCTTTCCCACAAACCCCTGAGCTGGATTATATAGGTATCCAGAGAATGAATGAAGGACAAATGAATGAGTACTATGGATCAGGCTGTTTTGAAAGATACAAAAATCAGCCTCAAAGGTATAAGTGGAAAAGGCCTGTCTAACCACATGACTTTGCAGACGCATAGTCATAATTGTCATAAAATAAGCAATAACAACTAACAACATGACTATAAGATGCATAGTAACAATTAACAACATGACTATGAGATGCATAGTCACACACATGGTATCTTGTATGTGTTTATTTTAGCACCTTATTGAATCATCACTTGTGACGTAGGCAAACTTGCATTAATATAAAAATAATAAAACCATGTTAACAAGTTCACATTTAAAAACATTATACATCACATATACTGATATATACAATATAATCAAAACAGCATTAAATAAACTGTTCAGTTCCTGCCTTCTCTTAAACCTCTTTCCTCCTCCAAAATATTATGTGCTTGTATTGTTCCCACAGTTTCCACTTTTTTCTATGTAATTCACTTCTACCCTTTTCTAAAGATCCACTTCCTGTTCCTTTATCTCTGTTACAATATTCACTACTTCAGTTATAGTTGGTTTAGGTTTTGACTTCCATTTTTAGTAATTTTTTTTGGCATCCACCAGAATTATACTTAATAAGGCCTTACTGTTTTTACGTAATTCAGATCCTATATTCCAGTTCAAAAAAGTATTTTCCTTAGTTACAGTCATTTGCTCGACTAGTATTCCTGACAAAGTACTTTGTACAGAATTTTTAAAGTTTGCCAACTCATTACACTCTGAGAACATATGCCCCCAGGCTCCTCTTTCTTCCCCATCATACCCTAACATTTGCCATCTACCTGAGGAAAAATTATTTGGAGTCTTCTTGGGGTATAACAGTATCTATGCAAATACTTCCAGGCACAAATCCTAAATTACATTGTTTTTTTTTTGTGAACTGCATATCTAATCTCCTTTAGCAATCTTTTCTGACTTCTTCTGATTGATTCCTATAGCTGTCATACAATGTTTTATATGCCCTACTAATTATCCCTTTTTTAACAGCAGTTTCTCTTCTAGATTCAATTAAAAACTCAACCAGTGAAGGTCTTTCATTTAGGATTCCCCTATCCCTTTCTCTTTGTCTATACCCTGATGTCAAGTCACTGATAGGGTAGGCAATTACTAGGCTACAGTCCAAATGTCATCTTGGAATCTTTCAATTCTATTACCTTTTTCTCTCTAATTATTTATTCCATGTCACATGGTTCCTTTCTCAGCTTCCTGCAGTAAATTCTAGCCCCCTCTTGTCTGTTTTCTGTACCCCTAATTGCAGTCATGCATATCAGCAGACTCTCTCTTCTCAATTCCTGTGTTGGCTTAGATTTTAGTATACTTTCTGCTACTTTATTAATATAATATTGTGTAGTAATGTTATTCTCATTAAGGATCTGCATAAAAGTCCCATTATTTCTTTATTTCTTGAATTACCCCCTGCATCATCATCAATCCCTTCCACTTTGAATTATAACTTACTGCTGGTGTTGGAAATAAGAGCCTTCACTGTGTAGCTCTAAAATATCCATTCAAATCAGGTAATCCTAAACCTCCTAGTTCTCTTGGGAGGATCATCTTACCCCACTTGACTCTTGCCCTCTTCCCCTCCTAAGTAAAATCCTTCATCTCTATTAATTACTATCCACAACTTCTTAGCTGGTTGATAAAAAATATGCCTGAGCTGTATGCAAAATTAAAAAGGATTAAAAACAATTACTGCTTGTATCTTGATATATATATATATATATATATATATATATATATATATATATATATATATATCCTATGCAAGAGCTTCCAGTTTCTCAGGTTTGTATTATCTTTTGTTTAGTATCTTCCCCCATATCCTTAGCTGCCATAACAGAATCCTTTTAGTTCATACTCCTAAATACCTCATTTTATCATGTCCCTATAAATATTGGTATTGCTGAACCAATTAATGCGTGGGTACATCAGCTATAGTCTTTGTTTTCTCTTCATTAATTGTATATCCCAAAAAACAAAAAACAAAAAAAAAAAAACCAGGAAATAACATTGAGATGTCCTTTTTCGGTTCCAGCTGGTACAAAATAAGATCATCGGCAAATAAAGCCACCTTTTCCTGAATACCATACAAATTTTATGCTTGAATTTTTGAGTCAGTTATTTTCTTTGCTAGTGGTTTTAAATATAATGGAAATAAGAAAGGGGAAAGAGGACACTTGCCTGGCTCCCCTCTTCAGACACAACTTATTAGAGAGGAACCATCCCACTTTGATTTTTGCTTCTGATGCCTCATGTATCCTTCTAATTAACCTTAGTATTGTGTCAGGGAATGCAAATGCTTCCATTGCCCTACTCATAAAATTCCAGCTTACTCTGTCAAATGCTTTCTCTGCATCAAGACCTACCAGCAACAGTGGTATTTTCTTATATTCTGTTTCCCTTTGGATCATCATTGTTCCACTAATGTTGTCAAATGTTTACCTCCCCGCCACAAAACCACATTGGTTGATATCTAGCAGTTTTGGCATCACTTTTGCCATTCTTTTAGCCATTATAGAAATATTCACTTTATAGTCATGGTTTAAAATTGAAATGGGCCTGTATGAAGTGGATCTGATGGATCTTTGCCATCTTTAGGTATTACAGCCACCACAGCTTTCATCCAGGATGTCGGTGCCTCCTCTCCTTTTAAAATACTGTTAAACAAAACCTTCCAGATCTTTATCACTTTCTTCTCTCCTAGCTTCCATACTTCAAGCAGAATGCCATCTATTTCTGGAGATTTTCCAGCAGACTGATTATATGTCACCATTTTATCTCATCTCCTTCAACCTTAACTGTTAGTTGTTGAGCCTCATTAACTCTAACCTTGGCATATTTAAGTCTTCCATAAATATTTCCATTTGTGCATTTTCTTGATTTCCCCACTTCTCTGCTTTATACAAATTTTCATAAAATTCCCAAAATATCTGTAATACTGCTACAGGATCTCTGGCTATTTTTCTTGTTATTGGCTCCTTAAGTTTGGCGATAACCCTTTCTATTTTCTGTTACATAAGTCGCTGTGCCAAATGTTTGTGTTCTGTAGTTATTATCAAAATAACAGTTGCTCAACAGCAATCTTTTTAAACTCATGCGTATTTTCCATGTACTCCCTTATTTTCAATATAGCACTCTGCATTTATACCTATTCTTGATCTGTGACGTTCCCCTTATGCTGTAATGCTAGTTCCTCTAAATAATTCTTGTTACTTCCTAACCAGCTTTAGTTTTCTTTTATTTCTACCCTATTTTTAACTCCAGTTTCATTTTATCCCACTCACTGCTATACCTTCGGGAGTACTTTCTGCATTCTAATAAGGTACAGTATATTGTCAGCTTTTATTTCTTTCTTTATTGGGTAAACCTACAAGCATCCTGTTATGGGTAACCTAGGTGCAGTCTATGGCAAAGCATAGCCTTAGTTCTCTATACTAAACAATAAGACTTACAGGATAAAGTTTATTAGCAGCCCACATTCTTAATCTTTGCCAAACAAGTTGCTTGCAGATTTAGGATTGTGTTTGTGTAATGGCAGGCTGGTCACCCTCCCCTCAAACAAAACCTTATTTCCATTTACAATGCTTCCTAAAATGTATCAGCAAACATAATGCATTTTGCATAAACAACTTCAGAAGGTACCATGCAAAATTCTTCATGGATAAGAACTGTCTGCTTCATATCTTTGCTAGTCATTACACTGATGAATAAAGTAATACTATCGAATGTGCCAAATGCATCAGAACTCTGTGCAGCAGACTTCCCATACATGTCAAGCAGAGCACCTTGCTGACCCTCTTCAAGAGAAATCTTGATGAGTGGATGGGAAACAGAAAATTCACCCCTGGGATAACTCGGTGGCTCTACTCGACAGAGGCACTGGGAGCTAAGGTCGGTTGGCACTATGCCAGGGTAATCCTATGGCTAGGTTTGTAAAGGCCCCAGGGCCATTAGTCTAGTACACACCTATGAACCTATGAGATATCAGACTATAATCTGCCATGTTTAATACTTTTACCATTGCATCGAGTGGACTTAGTATGGTGGTTGCTCAGTTATTTTTATATTAATCTTACACATTTCTCTCAACTGTCCAGACTTTTGCAGAATGTCCAGATTTGAGGCTCATATTTTTGGTTTGTTCCTCAGAAAAGCTGTTTTTTTTTCTGGAAAATCACTGAGACTGAAGTCACTAAATAATTCCATACGCTTGAGTTTCAAACTTCATATCCTTCAGAAAATGCATGCTAACAAGAAAACTTATTCTAGCAACTTTCTAAGTTTATACAAGCCGTGTGTTTAAATTCTGCCCCTATTTTTGGGCCTTTGTCTTCCCATTATTTTAGGCTTTGGCTAGACTGTGCTAAAAAGTTGAGAGGTATGAGCTAACACCAGACCTATTCCAAATGTGTTTTGCAAGAGTTACTAATAGTAGCAATAGTTTTATGCAAACACTGATTGTTCATTCTAGAAATAACATTTATTGAGCTGTAAAACAGTAACAGCAGGTCACTAGTACCCTCCTGTGATAAAAAGTGTATACTTCTGACAGAGTTTTGAAACAGCACATACCATAAAAAAGAAGAAACACTCTTTAACTTTTTCATCTAAAACTATAAATTTGTAAAATACAACCTAATGCATTTCATTGTAAAGTTGTGAAAAAAGCTGGAAAAGCAGACGTTTTTGAGGCAATCCCCTAAAATTGAGAAGGGCTGTAATGCCACTCACCCTCTTTCTCACCTTCATCTGCATTAACCATGTACCCTAGAGTCTGGTCGTCATAATGCCCTAATTTTGCTCCAGACAGTCCACTAAAACTTTATCTGCCTTTGCAATCACCTGGACAAAAGTGGCATAAAAGAATAACCCTTGAAGGTGAACTAATAGGTCAGAAGATGATGGTAAGATGTAGAGTCAGTTTGGGAGATACAAATTGGGTATTACCATACCTCTCAACCTCTTAGAGCAAGAAATCTGGACAAAGCTGTAAGTAAAAGTGAGACAAAGGCCAAAAAATAAGGATGATTTTTAAACCTTGCTCTTACAAACTTAGAAAGTTGATAAAATAACAGATTTTGCATTAGCAAACATTTTCTGTTGAGTGTGAAGTCTGGAACTCAAATGTCTGTCATTATTTTCTAACTTAAATCTTTAATGATTTGTCAGTAATTTGTCAGAAAACTGCAATGTTATGAAAAATATACCAAAAATATGAGGCAAAAATCTGGACATTTTGTGAAAATCTGTACAGTTGAGAGGTATGGGTATTACTAGCCTTCGACATATGTGAGGTCTGATAATGTTTAGTTTGGAGCAATTATGTCTGTATCCTGCGACACTTGGGATGAGTCTGTACAATCCTTTGCAGTCATCTAATTGATATTTGAATGCTGCAGTAAAGTAGACCAGTTGTTTTTGATAAGTGTTATGGGTTGTATTTAAATCCACCAGAGCTACACCCAGCTCATGTAGAGAAGACCTCGGTTTACCATCTTACCTGAAGTATGGCATACCCAGGAGTGCAGCACCCCCTTATGTTGTAGTGTCAGTGTCTGAAAATGAGTCCAGGGTGTGGGAATAGAATCGACAGACTTCTGACCTTTCACCATTAAAGGTGATTGTGCTACCTGTTGTGCCATTGACATTGGCTGTCTGCCAACTAACAGCAGAGATTTTTAATGAGATAAAGACTGCATTGTCGCAAATAAAACAAAAATGCAAAGTTATGTAAGATAACTATTATCAAAATTTTGTTCCAAATGCTGTCTGATTTGCCATATGTAACATTACACTCAAGAGCGAAAAAGTAATTGTATCTACAAAAACTCTAGATTGCACCACAACTAATCTAGAGAGACTTTGGGCAGCAACATGCAAACCACAACATAACTATTCATACACAATGTGAAAACCTTTCTTTTTTCAGTAAAACATTTGTATTTGTTAATACACCAAATACTCTAATAACAATTTGCATCATAACAGCATAAAACAACTGTATTATCCATAGCCAACATCTAGTGTCACAGCAAGTTGTCCCTAACATACAAGAAAATACAGCAGAAGTCTCTTAGTAGTTGCTATTCAGAGTTGGTGATGATACTTTGACATAGTCTGTTACTACAATAATGTAAGTCAGTACTTATGTTGATTGATAAATGCTTACAGTGCTGGAAGGTAATAGCTCAAACAACTTTTTGCAAGTGTGTCATCCATCTCTTTTCTGCTGAAGTTCATTTATATATGTCTGTAATTATTCCCAAAGTCCAGAACTTGGAGTCAGTCAATAATGAAATATCCTTCCTCAATGCAAAGCCTGCTGTGGAATGAATCTTAGTCCATAACATTGAACATACTTTGTATGACCAGATCAGATGTAAATAATCTGCATTATCTTTTCCACATCACCAACATTTGCCATTGCCCATGCCTCTGTTGTCATCTGGATTGAGGTAGTTTGTCAAAAATGGATCTTTATAAAGTGTGTGAAAAACAATGGCTGATGGGTAGACCATCTTATATTCTGAATGGCTAGTTGTTCCCAGAACTCCCTCTCAATTTGAATGTCTCAGACAGATGTCCTCCAAAGTCTGTCCTTCTCAAAAATTATTTTGCTGTAATCATATAGGTTCATAGATTAGTACTAGGCTAATTGTCCTTGTGGACTATTTTAAGCATAACCAGCTACCCCATGTGAGAATCAAACCCTTCACCTTTTGTTTGTAAGGTAAACACTTTAACCATTATGCCAACCTTCCACCCTAAGATTATATCACCCCAGATGGGACTTGAACCCACAATATCTTGCTTAGGAGACTAATGCCTTATCCATTAGGCCACTGGATATGTTGCTTGATATACTGCAGTTAGTAGGTGGGGAATTGGTCTTGGTTGGGATACGGTTTGAGCTAACATTTTAGACAGTGGAATTTCCTGTTTCACAGTCTCTTGACTCATACTAGATTAAAAAAAAATAAGTATTGTAACCACAGGATTTGTGAGTTTTTATTTTGAGCTCTACTGAGTCAACATTAAAAAGGTATTATTCCCCTGTGGAATAAAGGCAAGCCAAAAAATGATAATAGCATTAATCCAGTCCCAACATATTGTTGGTTTACCCTCTGCCATAAATTGCTTATTCATCCATATTCTTTCCCATCTGTTGGTTGCCATTTTTATCAGGTTCATTTCCGCCATCCATTTCCACTACTTTTTTCATACCATTCTAGATCACAGATCCTTCTTCAGCCTTTACAAGGTAGAGTGTTCTGTTGCTGCCAAGACAAACATAATTCAGGGAGGACCCATGGTGGACAAGGTCTGCTACTGACTACAGTAATGTGTATAAGGTTGGATGCCAAAGTATATCTTCTTAGATCCATTTGTCTTAATCTCCCATATTTTGTATGATCCATTAGTTTTTTTTTTTCCTGAGGTAATCCAGGATAAGATGTATCTCAGATATTGGCCAATATGTGTGTGAGGTGGCCCACCCAATTCCAAAATGAGTTATCCTGTCTTTTAAGTCAGCATACTGTATGTTAAAGGGAAAAAGGACCATTTTGTTCCTATTTACATCAAGACTTGATAAAGATTCAAAACACTGAAACACTAATAATTTCAGGTAAATGTGGTTGGGGGTTGGTAATCCAAAGGCTACAGTCATATGCAGACCTGATATCTGTAATAGACATAGTTTCCTGTAGTACAGACCCCCAATGGGAACATTATTTTCTAACATGGAAACTCAGTTCTTTGACTATTTTTTTGAACAAAAAGGGTAAAAACAGGCACTCTTGCCTTGTACCTTTGAATAATTCAAAGGGTTGGGAATCACAAACATTTATATTTTAGCATTAGGGTGTGAGTATAATAATTTGCACCAATCTAAAAAAGGGTCTGTGTTAAATTAAAACAAATTAGGACAACACAAAAAGCTCAGATGCAAAAACTTTACTAGTGTACACCAGGAGGCAAAAGACCATACAATTCAAGTATAGAATTCTGTCTGGCATGATACAGGAAGTGTTCTACATTTTATAATCATACATTCAAGCTGTGCCCACCTTACTGACGTGGTCAGTCACAGGGCACCTACATCACTATCGTCTACAATATTCTATTCATAAGAAAAAGCTGATGTTATACTTTTTAAAAGTTTTTCCCATGAGAATAATACAGCCTTGCAAAGCACCTGGTCAGTTATAATGTCTTTCTGTAAATGTTATTCTTTCAAGGTTTCAGTCCTGCTCGAATACAATAGTCAGTTCAGTCTTGTAATACACTTCTTTGTTCTTCTCGCAACATTACTTCTAGCAGCTGTGCTTTATCTCTGATAACATAAGGCCAACCATCTCAGAGGAAGGAAGAAAGATTTTCAATGCTCTATACATTCATTTTCCTGACCCAGCAGATAATCATTAGTGAAAAACATAAGCTTGCTGAGCTGGCTACTGCCAGGGTCAGAGTTCAATCACACTGCAGCTCCAAAGCTTCAAGCAATTACATGTAAGATCATTCTTACTGCCATATTGTAAAATAGAATAAAATGCATTACATACTATTTGCTTTTAAACTAGCACTTTATATATGTTCAAATACACATTTTTCTAACATTTTCCTCCCTTTTAATACTTTTTATTCTATTCAGAAACATAAACAATATCATATCGTTCCCTAGCCTTCTCCTTTAAGGACTTTTAACTAGGCAAGTCATTTGTTTTATATTTCGGAAAGAATTTCATTTGGAACCAATAGATCCAACTCAATGTCTTGGTACATAGTCTCAGTTACAGATATATCAACAAATTCTCTGACTAATCTTTTCATACAGGGAATCCCACAACAGACACATGCTCCTAATAAGAGCAGAACAACACAAATAGCAATTAGAATATTCATTAGGATTGAACCCCACCCACCAAATAGGTTCTGGAAAAAGTTCGTCAGTGGGTTTGGGCCTGGTTCAGTCATGGCCGATACCTGCTGTATTACCTCTAGGTGGTCATTTATCTCATGTCGATTGTCTGGTATAAACGCACAGCATTCTTCTTTGATAAGCGCGCACATACCACCTCTCGCCACTAGGGTGAAGTCAAGAGCCATTCGATTTTGTAGCACAACAGTTCTCATTGCATTCAGTTCATCAGTCACAAGTTCAAGAGCGGAAAAAGTTGCATTACTCATTACTTCAAGAAGCTTTGACAATTTTCTCAGCTCCCAGATTGATTTGACTGCTCCGTAGGCTGGGAATATTCCAGCCCAGGATATAACACTGTCACTCAAGTCCATATGAGTCAATTTTTCTTTGTCTTTCACAGATGGATGATCCTTCCAACCAGCCTCAATTTTACCCACTGGATTTGCAGGTTTCTCGACTGAATTCCCAGTTTTTCTAGCTACATCTCTTACGTTTCGTATCTTACCTAGAGGTAATTCTGCAGTATGCCTTATAGCTGGAACCAGATAACCCAAAAAACAACTGCCGGACCAATTCTCAGGTAGCTATTTGTATGCCTTTTTCCCCACAAACAAATTAACAGTTTTCTACTTTAGTACCGATGCGGGTTAACTCTGAATGAAACATTTTCTTGTCTATAACAGACAATTGTTTATGCAATTCAGGATTTTTCTGCACATCTTTTATGGTCGTTTTCATTAAGCTCAAATATGAATCATAATTTGTGCTACAACTAGTACTTTTATCTTTAGCCTTAATATAGCATTTATAAGATACAGTTATGTTACAGTTACTCCAACCAACTTGGAGTGTATCATTTTTATAGAAACAAACAATTCCTCTCTGTGTAATAGGCAAATACAATGCAATCTTGTCCTGTGATCTCACAGAACCTGTATCAAAAAGTAAATTTTCCCAAGTCTAATTTATCCCCAAGGGGACAGCGGACATCAACAGTCCTCCATATGCTGTTGGTATAGCAGTACAAACCCAGCAATTTGAAACGTTCATAGTCTCTACATATACACACTTCATAGCTAGGTATGTGTTAAAATTTGGATGCCAGTCTATAGACAGTTCATCACGTTTCTCCACTTTCATTTGTGTGGTTATATGCAGGAAAAACCACAACAACAGGAAAGTCACCACAAACATAGTCAATAGATGTATAGTTAGCAAGATGGTTAAACAATATCTTCGGGGTTGGTTTGTATTTTTATTCATTTTGCTCTTGGCCATCCTGCCTTTGTTGTGTATCAGTCACAAAATGTTTATCAAGCTGAAAATTCTTTACCGGTTTACAGTGCGTCAGGTGGACCCAGGACGACCTCTCAGCAACTTTAACTGCAGTAGGCGTCGACAACAGTACCTGGTATGGACCGTCCCACTTCGGACTCGTCCAGTTTTTCTTCTTTATGACCTTCAACCAAACCCAGGACCCAGGGGTCAGCACCGCTTCCGGTCTCATTTGTTCTTTATCTGAAAAAGAGTTCAACTGCAAAACAGTCTTATTTGTTAACAATTTCCTCATATGATTAGCTAATGAGCTGTCAGCCTCCAGCTCTGCAGGCATGAGAGCTTTCCACTGTGGCACATAATATGCCCTTCCAAATATCACTTCAAAGGGAGTCAAACCCTTTATGTTTGGAACTGTTCTCATGCTCAGCAGTGCCAAAGGCAAACAGCAAATCCAATTCTTCTGTGTTTCATTCATTCATTTTCTCAACTTACTTTTCAAAATTCCATTGTACCTTTCCACCAGTCCTGCAGACTGTGGGTGGTAAGCACCATGATTCTTCAAGGAGATCCCAAAGAATCTCCCAAGTTGTTGGATTGTCTGGTTGACAAAGTGTGTCCCATTGTCACTATAGATTCTTTCCAGTATGCCAAATCTAGGAATTATTTCTTTTATTAGGGCCTTTGCCACTGTCGCTGCATCCGGATTTTTAGTTGGAAAAGCTTCTACCCATTTGGAAAACATGTCTATAATCACTAAACAGTATTTTTTCCCTTCACATTTACTCAGTTCTATGAAATCCGTACAGATAGTATGGAACAGATATGGTGGTATAGGAAAACTCCCTTGCTTGGGTTGAATGCTCCTTGTGCATGATGTTTGTTACAAATATGACATGCTGCACAAAATTTTTGTGTGAAGTAAGTGAATCCGTATGTTTGGAATATTGATTTACTAACTGTACCATCCCCCCTGTTGAGACATGGCTCTGCCCATGGCTCAACAAAGCTGCATATCTAAATAAATTAGACGGCAATATTGGCTTTTTTTTGGAGATGTACAGTCCATTTTCGAGGATTGCACCTCGTCTCTCCCATTTCTGTTTCTCAGCTTTTGTAGTTAATGTCTGCATTGTTTTCAACATTTCTAAATCTAAAATCTCAGAGGGTTGTAATTCCTCATTCAAAAGTAAAGTTTCTGAGTCTGAAGCTGCTTGCTTTGCAGCTGCATCAGCTCGTGCATTACCTTTTGAAATCGAATCCTGTTGTTTTGTATGAGCTACACATTTACAAATAGCTACTTTGGTAGGTAACTGAATAGAATCTTCTTCTTCTTCTTCTTTCGGCTTTTTCCCGGTTAGGGGTCGCCACAGCGGATCACCTTGTCCGCACATTGATTGGCAGCGGAGTTTTACGGTGTCGAGTTGCCAGCCAACCTTCCACAGAAGGCACATTCACACGCACACCTAGGGCCAATTTAGAGTGTCCAATCCACCTGCAGCATGTCTTTGGGATGTGGGAGGAAACGGAGCGGAGGGAGGACCCACGACCACACAGGAGGACATGCAGACTAAGACAGAAGGCACCCCAGCCGAGGATCGAACCGGAGAACCTCTTGCTGTGAGGGCAACGCTACCCACACCACCACACCGTACGCCCATAGGTAACTGAATAGAATCTAATAAGTTCAAAATAAGTTGCGCATGATTAATCGGTTTACCAGTAGATGTTATCATTCCCCTATTCTTCCATTGTTGCTCAAAAACATGCACTGTAGAGAAAGCATACTGACTGTCAGTATATATGTTTACACATTTGTCTTTCGCTAGAGTGCAGGCCCGTGTCAAAGCTATCAATTCTACTGCTTGAGCAGACAAGTTATGCTGTAACGGTTGGGCTTCTAAAATCTCTGTATCTGTGACTACTGCATACCCTACTAGATTCTTCCCCGTAGGACCCTTTCTGCATGAACCGTCCACATAAAATGGCACCTCGGCATCATCCAAGGGCATATCAGTGAGATCTTGTCTGGGCAAAGTTATTTGCTCAATTTCCTGCAGGCAACTGTGTGGTGTGCCATCCACAGGAGTCGGAAGTAACGTTGATGGATTTAATGTTGTACAACGTTCAATTACCATATGAGGTTGGCTCAGCAGTATGGTCATACATGAAAGATGTCTAGCAGGAGATAGATATGCTATTTTTTCTTGCAGTAAAATTATCGCAACTGCATGAGGCACTCTCAATGTGAGAGGGTGGAATAATACCACAGAGGCCGAAGCCTGTACTGCCATTGCAGCTGCGACTACTGCTTGCACACAGTGAGGCAATGATCGCTCCACTGGGTCTAACTGTGAGAAATAGTAAGCTATGGGGCGTTGTTTACTCCCATGCTGTTGCGTCAGAACTGACGTCATGTATCCCTGCTTACAATCTACGGTTTGAAAAAATCTTTTGTGGTAATTTGGAAGTCCTAAAACTAATGATGAAGCTATCAATTGTTTTAGTCTGCAGAAAGGTGTTTCTGCTTCAGGTGTCCATTGTAATACATCTTGTGCTGCCATTGGTGTTTTATATATTAAATCAGCCAATGGAGCAGATTCTAAAGCATAGTTCGATATCCAACTGACAAAAATTACCCAAGAAGGACATCATTTCCTTCTTGGTTGTTGGTTTAGGTGCCTGTAAAATCGCTGTTTTTCTATCTTCGTCTAGTACTCTACCTTCTTTGGATATTACATATCCTAGGTATCTAACCTGTTTTCTCCAAAGTTGTAACTTACTTTTGTTTATTTTGTGTCCTTGTGCTGCTAAAAATTTCAATAATGCTATTGTATCTTCCCTGCATTGCTGTTGAGTGGGGGCTGCTAGCAAGATGTCATCTACATAAAGTAGAATCTGACTACCCCCTGGTGGAGTAAATCCTGCCAGGTTGCTAGCCATTTCTTGTGCAAATATCGTTGGACTTTCACAATATCCGTATAGGTATATCTTTTACCCTGGAATGTAAATGCAAACCAATACTGGCTATCAGGATGTATAGGTATTGAAAAGAAAGCATTGCTTATATCTACCACAGTAAAATATTTTTGTTGTGGCTTCAAATCGTTCAACAAGGTGTGTGGGTCTGGCACTGGTGGTGCTCTGCTTATTATAATATGTGTTTACGGCTTGTAAATCCTGTACCATCGCCATTCCCCATTTGCTTTTTAACAGGAAATAGAGGGTATTACAAGGTGAATCTAGAGATTCTACCAGTACTCCTTCCTTGAGTAATGCTGCTATTATAGGCTTGATTCCCTGCTCTGCATCCTTCCTCAAGGGGTATTGTATTTTTTGTGGTCTAAATGCTGATTTTGGTGTAATGGTTACTGGACCTGCTGTTCGAATAAGTCCTACATCTGATTTTCCTGTTGACCAAAGAATGTTTGGTATATCGCACAAGGCTTTTTCTTCTTCTTCTAATAAAAATGCTAATCAGCTGTCTTCACTATGTTGTAAGTGTACAGCTGGACGTGTCTGTGTAAGCCAATTCAATTTCTGTTTTTGTACTCCCTGTTCTGATAATTCTAAATAAGTTTGTTTTTCCCATTTTGTTACTTTTTCTCCTAAATCTGCCCACCTCACAGCTTTGTTCTTTGTCAAGCTGACATGTGGCAGTCTATTAGATTTATACAGTTTCATGAATTCCTGAGGTAATGAACAGCTTACTACACTGTTTCCCTCAGTATCCCAATATAAAGTTCGTAACACTAATCTGTTAGTAGGATTTTTGAACAATTCTTGCTCATATTCCTTATCCGGTCCTGGCATACTACAGTAGTATAGAGGACAATGTAACAAATGCTGTTGATCAGTGTCAAGGGAGGGGACCTTATTGATGGCTACGTTCATCAGTTCCTCGGTTACTGCCCCTGGACCAGTCGTAACTAGATCCTGGCTGTACCAGTAAAAGGTTTCACCCTCCGATCTCACCACAAAAGTATCCATTTGTCTTTGTGCTTCCATACCCTGCATAGTAGGAACTACTGCTATGCCAAATATCTGCATAAGGTCTCTTCCCAGTAAGTTTACTGGACATTTTGCAGAAACTACAATTTTACTTTTCTGAGTCATACCTGAAACTGGGTCAGTTATTGCTATATCATGGGAGAGTGGATCCCTATATAGCTGTCCATTTGCTGCTTTCACTAATATATAGTCAGATGATTCAGAATGCTCTGGTAACTTTGAAAGGTGTATCAAAGTTCAAGACGCTCCTGAGTCACACAAGAATTTCACTTCCCTACCTTCCACCAGAAGCGTAACTTCCGGTTTTGTGTCTGCCAAATAGAGCTCCAAGCTCAATAATGCTAAGTCTAGAACTTCACTTTCTTCATCCTCTACATCTGCTTGCACTTCCTCTGTTCCTTCCACTACATTTACATTTGTCCTTTGTTTACTAACCTTTCCTGATGATTTTTGATTGTCATCACTATCATATAGTCAGTCCTCATTACCTTTGTCTTTATCTTCTGTAGTCGCCTTTTTATTTAGCCTGCAATCCCTTGCTAAATGTCCTTTTTTACCGCACTTAAAGCACTCACCTTTCTTTTTTCTCTCTTCAAAATCCTCTGACCTGTTGTCAGATTGTTTATTACCCTGAGTATTTTTCTTACCCTTTTTACCTCCCTGCACAACGAAGACTTCTGCTCCGTCTTCCGCTGTGAAGACCTGTGTCTTCTTTTTCTTTTTACTATTAAAATGCCTTTCAGCATGTCTAGCATACTCAAGTAAGGCTTGTAGCCTACTTGTTCGATGGTCTATCATATGCTTCGTAATGAAGCTACTAATAGGTGCAATGCAACCTTTCAAAAATGCATTTTTCAGTTGCTGTTCATATGCGCTATCATTCGTCTGACTTTCAGGAATAGTCATGCCACTATGGTTATTGAAACATTCCAATAATCTACCATAGTACCCATCTACAGTTTCATTATCTTGTTGTATGCATTGGTTAATGCAAGTCCAATCTGCTCTAGGTTTCCATTTCTCAGAGATTCGGTCTGTAAGACCTTTCACTCTGGTGTCTAAGTCTGCGTCACTATGTAGGAGTGGCTTAAGTTGTGCGTCAAAAGCGTTCCAGGTGCCACAAATCATGTGCCAGTCTGGACCTATAATTTGTCTAACTACCTTTTCTACTTCTTCCCCATTTAAATGGTAACTTAGTCTCATACCTTGTAAATCTTGTATAAACTTTTTATGATTAATTTTCGGGTGAGGGATTCCCTCTATAGCTTTTCGAATATCTTCCGGTGTCCATGGTCTATACACTAGGAGAGTTGGGTCCTGCCCTTCCTGTCCTGCCTGAGGGTTTGGTACCTCGATTAGTGGACAGATTTCTTCACTCTCTTCTAGTGAGTCTCTCCCTATTTGATATAAATCTGTGTCCCTAAGTGTTTTACGTGTCTGGGACTTAGTTTCAATAGGTTCTCTAACAAACGGTTTTAATGTTCCTGCAACTTCAGGATAACGTGGAGGTGGACTAGCCTGTCCTCCTGCTTCATATCCTAAAAAAGGTATTGGAGGGGGTGGAGGGGAGGGCCGCTATTACTGTATTATTATCCTCTTTGTCTAAAAATAATGCTTTCGCATTCTTAAGTTTCTGTTCCCTTCGGTTCACTTCCTCAATCCACCTGTGTGCCTGAGGAATGCCTAATTGTCGTTGTTTCTTTGCCTGACCTTCTGCGTCAGATTTAAGTTGTTTTAAAAGTTTAACTAACGAAATTCTGTTTAATTTACCGTCAAATTCATATTTGTTAACCCATTTTGTATAATACCTTACATTATCTACTCGTTGTAATTGCATATATTTTGCGTCATCAGTTAGGGGCGGATCTCGCGATTTTTTAGTGCACTGATTTCCCATGTCAAAAGAAAATACCACGTAACTTTTTGTTTACCACGTGGTGTACGTAACCTTTTGTTTTACCATTGGTATCTTTGTTCCTTACACAGTTTATCTAGAATAACTGCCTACCTTATTCTGTTTCCCTGATCTATGACAAAATATACAGTAATTTCTTATGTCCCTGATCTGCACAACACATCTATGACAATAACATTTACTGTAACCTAGTCCCTGATCTAAAACAGAAAAAAGGCAAAAAACTCTTCCTACCTCAGCCTCTTGGGTCCACCAGTTCGAGACCGCTCTTCGGCCACAGATCAGAAAAGTGGCCAGCCTCTCAAGACGACAATTCAGTTGGAGGTCTTTATGCTTCAAGAAGAACCATTTCGGTAGCTTCTAGTATTGACCCACCGTACACTTCTGATCTGTAGCTGTCGAGGGCTTCTGGTCAAAGAATGGACCAAACTGTTAAATTAAAACAAATTAGGACAACACAAAAGGCTCAGATGCAAAAACTTTACTAGTGTACACCAGGAGGCAAAAGACCATACAATACAAGTATAGAATTCTGTCTGGCATGATACAGGAAGTGTTCTACATTTTATAATCATACATTCAAGCTGTGCCCACCTTACTGACGTGGTCAGTCACAGGGCACCTACATCACTATAGTCTACAATATTCTATTCATAAGAAAAAGCTGATGTTATACTTTTTAAAAGTTTTCCCATGAGAATAATACAGCCTTGCAAAGCACCTGGTCAGTTATAATGTCTTTCTGTAAATGTTATTCTTTCAAGGTTTCAGTCCTGCTCGAATACAATAGTCAGTTCAGTCTTGTAATACACTTCTTTGTTCTTCTCACAACATTACTTCTAGCAGCTGTGCTTTATCTCTGATAACATTACGCAAGGCCAACCATCTCAGAGGAAGGAAGAAAGATTTTCAATGCTCTATACATTCATTTTCCTGACCCAGCAGATAATCATTAGTGAAAAACATAAGCTTGCTGAGCTGGCTACTGCCAGGGTCAGAGTTCAATCACACTGCAGCTCCAAAGCTTCAAGCAATTACATGTAAGATCATTCTTACTGCCATATTGTAAAATAGAATAAAATGCATTACATACTATTTGCTTTTAAACTAGCACTTTATATATGTTCAAATACACATTTTTCTAACAGTTTGTAATAGCAAAGCTCTGTTATGCTTGCCATACGTAGTCCCAGTGTATATAGTCAAGAGCTTTGATGAAATCTTAAATAATGCTGCCATTGGTAGTTGGCTTTATTGGCCTACCTGTTGAATATTACAAGAGCCTCAACAGTCCTATAATGCCATGCCTATTAGTATAAAGCCTTATTGGTTGTTGCAAATCATGTCAGGCATGATCTTCTCTAGCCATGTTACTAGAATTTGTATTTTTGTTTCTACCGGGAGAAGTGAAATGTGTCTATATTTCTAGGCTTCTAATGGTTCTTTGCCCTCTTTAGGGAAGGTGACAATAGTTGCAAGTCTGGCTTGGTGTGGGAAGGTATTCTTTTCAAGAATATGAGTATACATATGGTCAATAGAATAGGGGCCAGTTCCAGGCACAGTAATGTATCTAATACTGCTGGGATACCATCCAACCCTGGGGTCTTACATGAGATCAGAGCAATAATTGTATGGGCAATTTCTTCTACAGTTATGTCAGTGTTTAATTCTTGCTGTTGGGCTCCGGATATTATAGGCTATCAGTATTATTACTAAACTCTTCCCATCACGGCTGAGACATTTTCAATGATTCTTTACACAGATTTTGATAGTAGTCCTATATAACCCCATTGATCCCTTTGGCTGAGTATATTATTTGTCTTTTGTCATCCCTCATAGTCATGATTTCATTGGCTTGGCTCCGCTCTTTGTCTATAAACCAGTAATTTAGGGGATTTAGTCTGCTTGCTTCAATAAAATAATTTTAACCATTCCCGTCTTTGCTGTTGTGCATATTTTATATCTCTAGCCTCATTTTAAAACCTATTTATCTCCAGTAGTATTGAAGGAATCTGGCAGCCTGACTCAATATATTGTTTAGCAAGCTCTCCATTGATTTTATCTGTTGTAGCCCATCCTTTTTGGGCTTTTTTTCCATCTTTGTCTTTCCAAAGTCTTTGTGAAGCTATGCAGGTCAATTTGAATCTCTTCCAGTAAGTACAGTGGTCTGTAGTGGTGGTTAGATCCCTCTGCCAGAATTGATTTATGCACTTAATGGTGGTTACTGCTTGAGCATCTTAGAGCAGCAGTGGTTCCATTTTTGTGCCTTTCTCAATTCCTGTCCATAAAGTACTAACATATGTGAGGCATAACTTACTATGGTAAGACAGGACATCCACATATATTTCCACTTTGTTTACCCTGCACACAATTATATGACTTACTAGGAAGAAGTCCACTCTACTGGCTACACCAGTCAATAGGGCAAAGTAAATAAAATCCATACTATTTAGATGGAGTGCCCACCATATACTGACTAAATGAATTTCTGTTATCCAAGGTAGAATGCACTTGTTATGCTTTATGACTCTTGGACTCCCTTTTGTTAAATTATCTTTACTGGTAGTCTAACATTACATTAACAGTTCCCCTATCAACACTGGAACCAATGCATTACCCATACTTTTCGTAGTGCCTTCAGACTGAGTGAAAGGAAAAATGTCTGTTTGGGACCATAAAAATTGTCTAAAATTAGTGAACCCTGTGGTGATCCTACTTTAATGACTATCCATTTTCCCTATGCATTTACTTTTGAATTTATCTTATTCCAAATGAGGGACTGGTCTACTAGTATAATCATTCTGTTGGTGGCTTACTTACTACAGGATGCCCAGCATCATCCCTTCCACCCTTTAAGTTTCTCGACTAGAGGACTAGAGATGTTTTTAATTTCACGTCTTCCAAGCAGACTACATGTTTATGCAGGTTTTGTAGTCTAGAAATTATACCAGCTGCTGTGTGACACAAATTTAAGCTTTTAGCATTTTACAAGATTAGGCTATTTTGTTGTCTCAGCTGGCTATTGATATTACTTTCCATTAGATGCTTCTGAGTAATGCCATCAATGCAGCTTTAAGACTATCCAACATGTTAACATGGCTCAGTAAATAACTTGGGAAGGGAAGTGCACATAGTCTATTATTTTGCTCTGAGTCCACATAAGTTTGATAGTCTAATTCATAGTGAGCTTTCAGACATAGGTTCTGTTACTATCTACTGCAGGGTGGGTTGAATCAAACTTCTGTTATATTAACTAGGTGTGTATGTGCTGTTAATTTTTCTTTCATCTTTTTTGTTAGTGTAGTAAGTTAAATCAAGTGGAAAGTGTTTAATTTTTATCTGGCAGTCCCCTGTCTGTATGAAGGTCTCCAGGTCTACCTTTTATACCACCCAATGCTGTTGTTTCTGGTCTGTCTTTACTGTTCATCCCTCATAGCCAGTGCTTATCTTACACTCTCTAGTGGATATATTATTGCAGAGGATTGAACAGGCCAGTTCTATTTTAGTTGCCAGATGAATACTAGGAACAGATCAGTACTACCTTTTCCTGCTTAATGTGGTGTATGAATTGATAAAACCTTTAATCTCTAACTTAAAGTTGGTCTAGGGAAGTAGTCTAACCACCCTTTTATAACCTGGACTATGCATCATGTGACCAGGAGAAGCCATTGTGCCCATTATGATCGAGATAGGTCATTTGCGGCTTCCTTCCATATTATCATTAGTGCCTTCAATAAACAAAAACAGCACCAAACAAAGTACCAGTAACTAGCAATATTATGTCTTACACTGGAACCAAAGACTGTCAACATTCCTATGTTGATAGCCAAGTGTATACTGAAAAGGAAAAAGGACATACATTTAGGCAGCACTATCTTTATGGTAGATTTGTGTTAGTCAAACTTATTATTCACACCTTTCTAGAAAAAGGAGCACCACCCAACCCAGTTAGAAACTAAAGCAGGGAATGTAAATTTCACACAATCTATTTACATTTCAAGATGTCGCACCAAAGCATCCCTGACTGTATTAATGTAGGAGATACATTTGATGTCTTTGATGCTACCACCTGTAAAGGGTCACCCAATCATTCTCTTGTTGTATTAACTCCATTTTTAGGGTGAGGGGTCCAGGCCCACAAAGAGTTGGAGTTTTCTGTACCTTCATCTGGTAAGTCCATTAAGAGTAGGAATCTATTTGAGTTCTGCGCTGCAGACTGTGGATGTTATTGTAGCCCCAGTGTTGTAAAGCCCTCAAATCCTGTCCTTACCATATTGGGGGCATTATTTGATTTTGTTTTCCCTGGTGATTTCCCTACAAAATTAGGGGATTGTATATGCTTTCTTTTACGGTCACCTCCTGGTATCTTAGTGGCCTTGTTCATATTATTGGGAGGGGAGCATCTGGCCAAATATAATTTTCCTTCTACAGGGTACTTGAAGTTTAATCTCATTGAGCTGCATTGGACCATCAGCATGGCTGGACATTTTAGCTGGACTGAGTAGCCCTTTTCTTTAGATTAAGCATGGGGATGTAGCTCTTCCTCTTATTATAAACAGTCACACTGTAGTTTGGTGCAGAGTATACCATTTGCCTCCAATATGCCAGTTTAAGTTTAAATAACAGCTTATGAAGTTTCTTGGTAGATTAGAGGGTACCTTCATACTAATCATGTGGACTTTGTCTATATCTGGAGGGATCCATATTTTTACCATTTGTCAGTTATTTGCATGTCAGGGCCACTGGATCATCCCCTTCAAGGCCCTGAGGAAATCATTTGACTTCCTCTTGGAAAGATTCTCTGTCTTCTAACATTAACTCTAGTTTCTTGTTTCAGTTGGTTAATCTTCGGTTTGGTGTGAGTGAACATTGAAGATATCCTTGTGCTCCAGTGTGTCCTGATGCTCTTGTTTCCACTTCTGACGAAGGGCAGCCATATCGTTTCTAGTACTGTCACTGGTAGTTTAGAGGTACTTCACATCCATTTGTACCTCCTGGGTCAACAGTGTTAGCAAACATAATGATGCCTGTATGAGTAAGTAATCAATTGTATTCTGTCATTCTTCTCCACCACTGCCTTGGTCGTAGGTTTCACCACCATTTCTCCTATTGTGTTTGCCATAGACAGTTATAACTTTCTTTGTGACAGCAGTCTGTCTGTCTGTAGTAGCCTCTACATTTGACAGGTTTATCAGGTTGATATGTATACCCAGATGATGGCTTAGTAATGAATGGTTTAAAAAATGTACTGGGCTGTTGGGTCTGTTAAGTCTTCTATCCTAACACGAGTGTCCCGAGCATGCTCTCCATTGTGAAAACCTTTTTAATAACATTCTCTCCTATGTGAAATAAAAACAATTATTTAGCTGATTTAATGATTAAACAGACAAGCTCATTCCTGTTCTACTGTAGATTAAAATGATATGCATACTTGCTGCCATTAGTACTTCTAAAAGCAGGGTGCTTCCATCATATGTCTGGCACATTTTAATTCATTCTCCATCAGTGAGAAGTGAAAACAGTATACATAAATGTAGTAGTGATCATAAACAAGTTCAGCATACTAAACTTTTTGCATACAGTCCCAGAACTCAGTCATAATATAGAAGAAGTCTGGATAAAATCCAGATATCAGTAAGTTGGAAGATGGATGAGGTAGATTACTGGCAAAATGTATCTTCTGTAAATCCAAGGAAGACTACAGTCCAGGGTTTAGAGGGAGGGGATCTCCTGCTTTCCCCTTGTTTTCTAAGGGGCTTAAAGCTTCAGATCAAGTTGAACAAAGTCACCTTCAGATCTAATTCATCTTTTGCATTTTTTAAATTATTTTTTAAATGAGTTCTGAGTTTTTTTGTTGATATAACATTATTAAGGAAAACTTGCCCAACATTTAAAGGAAATACAGTAAAGTACAGTAACTTGAAAAATAGTTGATTCACCCCTGTCTTTGTATGGCAGGTTAGTTGCAGAACTAAAAAAATAAAAAACATCTTGTGCAAACCTAGTTTAACATTCAGTTGAAACCGAGTTACCTGATAGGTATTATAGAATAACTACATGTATGACAGCGCTCTGCAAGCTATAACTGTGTATACAAAGGCTGCCAGTCAAGCAGTAAAAAAAAACTTCCCATCAGTCAGTGGATTTCTGAAGAATCAGGATAATAGGAGACAAGATCCACCACAGCAAGCAGAGGATGCAGGAACACCAAGGAAGAAGTCCAAAACGACGGGGATGGAACATTTCCCTTTTCAGTACTAGTACTGCCTGGTGAGAGTGGTGAAGCCCATCACAAGCAAAGCAGTCTTGCTGATTATATGTCTAAGCAAAGCATGGCAGTCTCTAACCTGTTGTGTAAACTCTGTGTCCTCAGACACTTAATGAAAGCCAAAGTTTTGTTTTGATATGAATTTTTTTTCTTTTTAATTATCTCTTGTTGACTGGGTTAGTCCAACTAGGCTAGTAACCTCTTTTCAGTGAAGACACAAGGTAGTATTTATGCTGTTTCCCTTTAACAAACAGTTTTAATACCAAGCTTTAACCAAAATCTGGCTGGCATTTGTGAGTCTGGTCAAATATTCTGTAAGTGATAACAGAATACAGGAAGCTGTTAAATATTCATTGATCAAAAAGTCTGGTGCAACAGATACTGGAACAAGTGACAACATAACACAGTGCCCTATCTGCATGTAACATTTGTAAAGGTCCCACTAGCACCACTGCTGTGATGTATGTGTTGTGCCTTCCTTAGAGAACTGATTCAGAGATTCTGTCTGATTTATAACACATGATCTGACTACAGCAAAAACAAAACATAGTGTGCCCGGGAAATTTTGATGTGTTTGGAATGTCCGATTTTGCATCAGTAAGACTAGCAAAATAACAAACTGCAGTTCATGGGCATCAGTGGTAGCTTATTATCTCAAGTTTTTAGCAGCTTGCCAAAACAATTGCTGTTAAGCAAGTGTGTATTGCAAAATTAAAAGTGTCATGCATAATGCAAAGGTTATTTAATGCAATGTTGGTGTTTTGGGAGAGGAATGAATGTGTGTATGTATTCATATCTCACTCTCTATCCGTGTGTGTATGTGTGTGTGTGTGTGTGTGTGTGTGTGTGTGTGTGAGTGTGTGTGTGTGCGCACATGTAATTTGGTCTTGGCCAGAGACTAGCAGATGAAAAGACTGTACAAAGTACATTGCCTTTCTTTGGTCTTTGAATTTCTTTCTTGTGTGTTTCACAGCTGGAGAAAAGCATGCATAAGCAAAATTGCACAACTTCACTGTTTCACCTTGGGATTAACAGCTGTTAGAATGGAAAGGAAATGTATTAGGCTTTCATTCTAGCTGTAGACAGAGTCAGGAATTTAATGTCTATGAACTTCTGTCCAGAGATTCAGATTCGATAAAAGCTGTTTGTTTTAGATAACAACTATTAAAGGTTCAGTGCACAATTTAAACACTAACATGACTGGGAAAAAAAGGCTGAATTTAGCTGAAAAAGCTTGCAGGGTATAGTTAAATTATTTCTCCTATTTAGTAAGTATAAAAAATACTAAAAAACCTTTATAGCAGTTAACCTTGATGATCAAACAATCAAACAGAAGCTGTTCTTATTTTGTTGAGCTGCAGTACGACATTCATGAGCTTTTAAAAAGTAAATTAAGAAAAAAAAGCCTGTGTGTGTGTGTGTGTGTGTGTGTGTGTGTGTGTGTGTGTGTGTGTGTGTGTGTGTGCGACTGCTTATATTTTTTGTCACTTAAAGAATGTGGTGTGTGTGTGCTTGTGTGTGCTTGCGTCTGTGTGTGTGTGTGTGTGTGTGTGTGTGTGTGTGTGCGCAAGACTGAGAGTGCTTTTATTTTCACTTAAAGAATGTGGTATACGTGTGTGTGTGTGTGTGTGTGTGTGTGTGTGTGTGTGTGTGTGTGTGTGTGTGTAGGAGAGTGCATGGGGGTGCCTCTGCCAACACAATGCAGCTGCCTCCACTGTTAATTACCACAGGAGGTGTTAATCTGTAGTCATAGTAGTTAGTGGTAATTTAGAGACATGCACATTAGCCATTAATGAGATCTTCCCTAATTGTGGCTAATGTGTCTCTGAATCACAAAGTGCCACATTATGTAAACAGGACCTTTTTAACACAGCCATTAACATGAGAGCACTTTTTTTTCTGAATCCCTGGGATTGTGTTGTTCTTAAAATGTAATTTAAAAGTATACATTTGAAGATAATATGCAAAAAATTCACTGAAGTAATATGCTTAATGTTTAACTGAATCACAGCTCTTGACCTTCCATCTCCTAAATGAGGAAGACTACCGCTCACAATGTGGAACAAATGGGCAAAATGTGGAACCCCTAGCAGCTTACTAACAGCTTCAACTAGGAAGGTCACAGGATGGTTAAAATGTGCTACTTTATACTTATAAAAAGTTCTTATGATGAATCAATATGATTCAGCACTATTAACCATGGATATCAGTTAAAAAAGACATTCCTAACAGTAAATGTGTGACAGACCCTTTCAGTGTGGAGTTTTGAGGAACATGAACTTTTTAAGACCCAAAATGAGGAATGTTCCTCATAATGAGGTACACTTGAGAGGTATGAACTGAATTTTATTTTAGTATGTATAACTTTATTATTCTAAGACTTTATATAAGCATTTGATATATGTTTATGAAATAATATTCACAGTAATGCAGAAAAGAAGGAATCTCATTTCCAGATCTTCTCTTTTACTGAATGGGAAATATAGCAATGATTAACAGCCCCTGTAGGACAGCACAAAGGGCCAGCATCAGTGAATCTTAGTAATTCCCAAATTCAACTAATGGACCACAGCTGGTTCCATTCAAATAAACTCAAGTGAATCACTGTTGGGAAATTAACTTACTGTTAGGGTCAAACCTAACTGCAGTAACATAATGTAGTCTGAATTAACTCTGTTAAGATGATAGCTTCCTACATACAACCAGTTCAAACAACCTAGATCTCCTGTCATTATTAAAAGCATCATGAAATATTATTAAGTGCTGAAATGCTTACTGGTTGTACTGTTCCTCTGAACACTGGTGCTTTGATGGTGCTTCATTACCTGAGGAAGCATAACTATGTATGATTCCTACACTGAGGTTATAGGCAGTGGCGGCTGGTGACTTCCAATCAAAGGGGCTGCTGGAGATAGCTGAATGGTGGGGCCAATGGGAAGGGGTGTGTCCAGAGCTATGCTAAAAAACACAAAAACCGGGACTTTCATTAAATACGTTGCCCTGGGTGCCAAACCATCATTATGAGAGTCCAATCAAGACAAAATGAAGTATTGAAGAAAAAAATATTTCAATGCATTGGCTACATGACAGCTTACTTAATATCTAGATGGAAACAAAAAGGTTGTGAGGCATGAAAAAATAAATTCTTTTTTAAATACATTACCGGCATGCCAGTTGAAATCAAGTATAAAAAAACAAGCAGCACTCAACTCAAACCACCTCTTTCACTGTAGTTCTAATTATAATTTATATTCAGCTTTATAAAAGTACCAAGTAACATGCTGAAATGGCAATCTCTGTGATACCAATTACCCCCACTTGTAAAAATGTTTTTTATCCAAAAAAAAAACTTCTGAACTGCTGCTTGACAACAACTTATCTACTTGTTTCATGGGGAAAACATGATCAAAGTAAAAAATGAACAGCATACAGCAAACAATCTCAAGATAAACTGCTTAAAGGATTACTGCACAGTTTATGGACCACACATGATAGATTGTCATTCTGTTTAGTTTACAGGTAAAGCCTGCAAAGATGACTGCAAGTCTCCAACAAATGTAATGATTTTCTGAAAATACTGTAATCCTGTCCTTTATTACAAATACTGTCATATGCATTTTAATACCTAAGGCTTATACATTATCTAGCTATGTAAATATTCTCTGCATGGCAACAACAAAAAGGCTTTCAGTGTTGATAATTCTTTAACCGTATGCTTATTAAAGCTTACTTGCATCTTACAGTCTCAGACAAGCTTACCTGATGGTCATTTAAGCACTGCTGCTTAAACACAGAGCAACATGCACTGCAACAACATGCATTTTCTGAATAATAAGAAGCATAAATCAACAGTATAAAAATATGACAGAAAACCAGAACATTCTGCAAAATCAAGGATAGATGGAAAGTCACTGTACTACTTGTTTCTACTTTGGATGGGGGGGGTACTTTGCACTCTTACACTGCATAACTGCTCCTTGCCTTGCTTGGACACATCCAGAGTCACTACATGGGGGAGTGGGGTACAACACGTATGTCACAATTTGAAATGTTTCTGGCTGACAGTGATGGCCCTGATATATTTGTCATACCTCTCAACCTCAGAACAAGAAATCTGGAAAAAGCCATAAATAGAAGTGAGACAAAGGCCCAAAAATAAGGACAATTTTTAAATATTGCTCTTATAAACTTAGAAAGATAATAGAATAGTAGGTCTTGCATTAGTATGAATTTTCTGAAGGGTATGAAATCTGAAACTCAAATGTCTGTCATCATTTTCTAACATCAATCTTTAATGATTTTCCATTAATTTGCCAGAAAACCACAATTTTATGAAAAACGGACCCAAAATGTGATGCAAAAATATAAAATAGCCACACAATATAGTTGGGAATCTGTCAAAGAAGGGACACTTTTTTAATATTAGTACTGTTAAATTGAGCAGCTGACAAAATAAGAGAATGTACATATATTTCTAAAATAAAAGTAATCTGTAACTCTGATCATTACAATTATTTATTAATTGTAAACCCTCCACGTTTCATCCAAAATTGCCATTTTGTGGAGGGATTATTAGGGGGAGAGCAACATTTTGAGCCACAATTGGGGACTTTTGAGAGGTTTGGATATACCTAATTCTATAAAGCAATGTATTTGCGCATACCTCTCAACCTCTTAATGCAGGAAGTCTGGACCAGGCCAAATATATTGGGGGAACAAACAAACAGTACTAAAAATTGCTGTTGTATAAACTTAGACAGTTGATAGAATAACAGGTGTTGTTTTAGCATGCATTTTTCTGAAGGGTATGAAGTCTGAACTCAATATCTGTCATTATTAAGTGATTTCATTCTTAAATGACTTGCCATTAAACCACAAATTTTATGTGGAACAAACAAAAAATAAGAAGCAAAAATGTATTCTTTCTGCGAATATCTGGACAGTTGAGAGGTATAGTTCAGTCGGGAAAATTGTGCGGCAGAAATCTTACACGACAGACTTAGCACCCTAGGTGTGGACAATAAGTACCCCCCCTCAAAAAAAAACCAAAGATCTAAAAGAAGTGATTAGTTCAATCTGGCTTCATCACTTTCAGAAGCATTCAGACTCAATCAGTGAAAATATTCAGTAACAAAAACAAAGTTTGTGCTTGTAGACAGCTGCTTTAAATGGTTCCTAATCAAACACATCCAACCAAGAACTGGGGGAGGGGTGTGACCTGAACTGATCAGATAATCAATAAACACCTTTCTGATTTGTATTCAATTATATTCCTTGTATAATACAGTTGTTAGATGGCATTTGAAATTTATTGTTTTAAAATTTTTCCAGTAAACAATAAAACAAAATGCATGCACCAGTAATGACAAAACTGCCCATTTCAGAACATTTCCATCATAAAAGTCTACTAAAACTTCTACAATCCACCAATATCAGTAAATATGCACAATCTCTGCAGAAGTAAAAGTCATCTAAATAATTCCACATTAAAGAGATCTGTAACTAATTAAGAGGTTGCTGCCAGCAAACAACTTAATATTTCATTGTTTCATCTACAAATAAAATACCTGTTGTCCTCGAGGAATAAATTGCCTATGTTACATTAAAAAAGATGATAACCTAGTAATATTGCAATAGGGAATGGATAGCGGGTCTATATTAGAACATCGAAGTTTCAGAACTTGGAATGTTCTAATATCGACCCCTAATAAGCGAAAGCTGAAAATAGCAAAGCTTCAGAAAGCAGAATTCTTTCCTAGGGAAAGAATTTGGTTGTCCGTTCCTGTCACTTCGCTATTTTCAGCACTGTGGTGGAATGTTTCAGGTCGGGTTCAGGTATGTGTGTGATTGTGTGGACGTGAAGATTAGGGCAGGTTAGGAGAGTTAGGATTAGGGCGCGGGTCAGGTAAGTGTGTGAAGGTGTGGATGTGAGGGCTAGGGCGGGGTAGGTGAGTTAGGGTTAGGGCACTGGTGAGGTGTGTGTGCAATAGTGATGGAACTTAGGGTTAGGGTTTAGGTTAAGGTAAGTGGGTAGATAGTGGTGTATGTACAGTTTAATGTAGGGTTAGATGTAAGATTTTAGGTGTATGTGTGTGGATTGCTGTTTGTTTGTGTTGTGTGTATGCGTTTTGGAACAGCAAATTTTTTACCTAGGAAAAAAATTTGCTGTTCTGAATTTTTGATGTTATCAATTTTCAGTTACTAGGGGTAGATATTAGAATATTCAAAGTTCTGAAACTTCGATGTTCTAATATAGACCCTGGATAGCAACCTGATAACATGTTCATAGTTACTAGGTATCTCCACCAAAGAGGACATTCTCAGGACTGCGGCATCCACCCCCTTTAAAAGTACAACACAGTACAGTAGAAAAATCCAGGAAAAAATCAATCCTCTGATCAGCCCATATTATAAAATAACATACTGTAATAGTACATCCTAAATAATTGTTACTTTTGGTACATCCCATATTATTTAAATTTCCTAGATTTAAATTGTTTCCTAGAGAGTCTCTATTGCATTGCATTTTTGATATATTTATCAATTTTGCATGCTGTTATGTAGATATTTAAGATAGCCACCCATTTTTTAAGTGTTCATTATATATTATTTATATTTAAGCTATGAGCATTATTTAAGCTTGGAGATGCGGCTCAGTTCTATTCTATTCATTTTTATTTTTTTATCATCATTTTTATTTTTTTATTTCCTCATTCATTCTCTCTTTTTCTCTCATTATTATCTCATTTATTTCATACATATTATGATGAAACTGTATGCATTACTTATTTACAAAATATAAACGATCATGTTTATAATAACCTTGACATGAGGCTCCTCAGAGCTTGCTTCTTATATCCAATTTTTAAAAATTTTTTTAGCTATAATGTATATATCAGGTTCCATTAAAATGGATTCACTCCTTTTTCCTGTTTCATAAAATGTATACACTTTTTAATAAATATCATATATATATATTATATTTATAAATTAATAATATATATTTATATATCTATTTACTATATAGATGCTATATATAATATATCATCTTCCGGTATGATGTTAACAGAATTTTATGTTGTTATTTTATGAGATCTCATTGTTGATCACAAAGCATCATAAAGCATAAAAGTTTTGTTAGCGTTTTGTTTCGCGCTATACTTCTGAGGCAGGACACTTTTTCCTTATATATTATTGAGCCAATTTAGTTAGGATATTGATGCAGCTGTGTGTATATTTAAACAATCCCATACAGCGCCTGGTTATGTTATATGCATTTTAGCAACCAGATACTTTGAGCACTGTCACGTTTTACAGTATGAAATCCTGTTGGTTAACATCTAATATACGTTAAGAACAATGCAACTGTTAATTTGTTTTGAAGCGGAATGACTATATCATATTGAATGAAAATCTTTTTTGTTGAAAAACTTGAGAAATGTTTATTATCGATCTGTATTAACAGGTATATAGGCTTTCTATGAATGTTAGACTCTATGTCATATATATATTTTTCATATATTAAGTTCACCATGAGCAATTTTAAAGGTTGGTTACTTTAAATTTTAATTTTACGGCACTGATCTTGATTGATTAATTATTAAAATTAAAGCCATAAAATCTTCTCTCTTATAAAAAAGAAAAAGTTTCATTTGTATATGTAATCTGAAAGAGAAGAAGCTTGTCTATCTTGCGATTTTTTATTTTATTAAAAAATTAAATTTTTTTTTGTTTTGCCACATAGGAATGTATGATTTTATGGTGGTGTTCCTGTATTGTTTGATACTTAACTTCGCGATTTTCCACTTGTCGGAAGGCGTCTTTGAGTACCAACAGCAGTTCTTATCTACAACAGTACAGTATCAGCAATGCACCTACATACTGTGGGAGTAGAACCCACAGCCTTCTGCATCAAAAGCAAGTTTTCAGCTTGTTATGCTATTAACAATGCAAGCAGACTTAGCGCAATCAGCGCTAAACTTCTCTTCCCCTGAAGCTCTCAGCTAATTGTGAAATCCACTTGACACTCAACTGTATCTCTCAACTTTACAGCGCAAGAAATCTGGGAAAAGCAAAACTTTATTGGGGGGGGGGGGCAAAATCCCAAAAACCAGAGACACATTTTAAACATTGCATATATAATCTTGTAAAGTTGTTTGAATAAAATACTATGTTACCACCCTACATTTCACTGCCAAGTCTTGAACCCAGGACCCTATGCACTAGGGTCAGAGTAACATACCACTGTGCCATATAAGCTGCTTCTTAAAAGAGACAAAGACTGAAACTTAAATGGCTATCATTTAGTGAATTCAGTTCTCACCATAGCTCTCAACCTCTTAGCACAAAATACCTGGACAAAGCCAATAATGGGGGAATACAGCCCCCAAACACATTTAGTGAATTCATTTCTCAGTTCTCACCATAGCTCTCAACCTCATAGGCAAAAAAATGGGACAAAGCCAATAATGGGGGAATAAAGCCCCAAAAATAGGGACAATTTTCAAATATTGATCTTATAAATTTAGAAAATTGCTAGAATAAAAGGTTTTGCGTAGTGTTACCATGTACTTTCTGAAGAATATGAAGTCTGAAATTCAAATGCATTATTTATTACAAAAATCCAGAAAACCACAGATTTTATGAGGAACAGAACAGAACAAATTCAGAACAAAAATATGAGGCAAAAATCTGAACAGTTTTCACAAGTGGTGGTGGGTCGGAAATTCAGGCTCTTGCTACCTGTACCCAAGGTACAGGGTTTGAGTCTGAGTAACTCTAGCCACCAGGAATAGTTAACTGGGGCATTACACACACACACACACACACACACACACACACACACACACACACACACACACACACACACACACACACACACACACACACACACACACACACACACACCCTTGTCAGTCCAGCAGCAGTGAGAAAATCAGCAATTACCTGTATATATTCCCTTGCCTAACACACCTCTTTGAACTACCTGTGCAGCAGCAATTACCTGTGTATATTCCCTTGCAGCAGCTTCTGAATTACACCAGTTCCTTTGCTTCTGAATTACAGCAGCAGTGATAAAATATCAGTCTAAGTCCCAAGAGTGCACCAAGTAAGAATTCCCAAGCCGGTCAGTAAGAAAATCACACCATTACTCTGGTTCCTTTGCAGCATCTTCTAAATTACAACAGCAGTGAGGAAATCAGTCTGGGTGTGCCAAATTCAAATTCCTGAGCTGGGAGCCAAACAGTTGCCATCTATCCATGTACATGACTGCAGATGTTGCAGTCTGTTCTCCTTCCAGTCTATATGGTTTGTAACCGCATAGACTTCTGGGCATCTGTACACTGATATCTTCTCTTTGTAATCCCAACTGGTTAGATGACAGTCTGGATAGGAACTCACTGAGCATGAATGTCCAGTTCCAGGACTTGCAACAAGTTTTTTACAATTCTGTTTTTTTTTTTTTTCATTTTACAGTTGGGGTGCTGCAGTACTGCAGTCCAATAGCACGAGCAACCCATGGTTATAGGCTTTTCCTAGCATTTCATCTCACTCTTTTTTGAAGGAATCCCCTTCTTCACTTGTTGCATCACATATCTGCTGATAGCCTCTATTCAATGAAGATTTAGGTGACTATAAGGATTTTTGATATTTGCAAATGGCAAATATTTGTACAATACATCATCTTGATCAAAAATCTTTAGCTGTATTTCCATCATTCCAACAAAACAACATTCTCCTAAGGAGGAAAATACAAAATTATTATTATTATTATTGTTTCATAATTGAGAGCAGGATAAAAATTTGAACAATATTACCCAACCACCTAGAAGTGACCTTACTTACTTAACACTGGTCCATGATGCAAAACAAAACATTTTCAATGTATGTGACAACATTAGTACACAGATCTGGGATGAGAAAATCCAGTAAAAATCAAATCCAGGACCAAGTGCATCCAAATTCAAGACTTTACCATTCAACCAAGCCAGCATGAGTTATACCTTGAATTCCTTGTGTTTATAGCTTCATGTGAGCCTAGAAGGGTGACTATCATGCATTTGAGTGTTAGGAAATATGTTCGTTTTCTTTCTTTTTTCTAACTGTAGTAATTAGTAGTACTGGAAAGCTAAATCCCTCAGCTTTCTAAGCATGCAGAAACACACTTAACTGCCTTATGAGCTTCTTACTTGATGATATTAGTAAGCTGATAATAGGCTATCACCCTAATTACCATTTTATTCCCATATGCAAGGCCATGTTCCAAATTTAAAATGGCCAGATGACCTCTTCTTCTGAAAAACCCATAAGCCATAGATATGTCTCAGAAACTTCCTTATGTTTTTGGAAACCTATTATAATTGACAGCTTTGATGGATTATACTTGGCTGGCAGATTAAACTATGTAGAGCTGAAAAGTTATTCAAGTTCAAATGGTTACTTAAATATGTTCTTTATTTATTGAAACCTCATACCCCTACACCAATTGTGTACAAAATATACATAATGTAAACTAATGTTCTAATTTAAAATGATTCCTCCAGCATCAAACATTAACTCTCTGCCAGTTGACCTAACCATCTTCCAAAGAATGAGCCTGCTTGTGAAATATATAGTGCTAACTGCACAGAAGTTACTATTGACTCAAAGTTGACAGAATAAGAGAACGTGGGTTAACATGCATTAAGTAAAAGCAGTGTATAACTCTAATTTTATCATTATCTATTAAGTGTAATCCACTACCTTTTCTCCCAAAATAAGCTAGTTAGGGGATTGTTTATTATTTATTTATTTATTTATTGATCGATTGATGTTTGATTAGTGGTAATGTCTGACTGGGTAGGAGGCTTGGAGAGAAAAGCTCCAAAGTATTACTAAACATTTTAAGAACAATATTTTTACAGTCTTTACAAAAAAACAAACACAGTTTAAATAATTGTAATAAATTAGACAATATGAAAACATTGGTTAAGAATAGATACAAGTTATATGACAGTGATTTAAAGTTTAGAAAAATTTTAGTCGGTTTATAGAGAAATTAAAGATGAGTTAGTATAGAACAAACAGGAATTGTAATACAAAATGAGAGAACAGCAGGCTTATGGTATACTTACAGAGAAAACCAGGGAAGAGAAATTGATAGAAGTAAGGTGATGTAAGGTATGAACAGGTCTTTGTTCACATTTAGGGCTATAATTATCCTGATATTGAGCAGGAACAGACCCAGCTTTTGGCTAGGAAGTCTTTCAGAATGGTTTTGAAGGATGGAAGGGTGTTGACCTGATGGATACAGGTAATGAGTTCCAGGTCTTAGCAACATCACACAAGTACAGACAATGGCCAGCAGATTTGCTAGGTTTCTGGATAGACAAGAGTTTTTGGTCACTGGATTGTAATGACCAACTGGGAACATAGTTGTGCAAAATGTTATGAAGGACTGGACAAGCAGGTGGATTCTGAACAATTTTATAGGTGGCAAGAAGCTATGTATATGTTAGTTGAGGAGTAGTTCTAACCAGTTTGGGCTTTTTAGTGCTATACACTGGTAGGTTCTGAAAGGAGTGTTTGCTACAAATTAAAGTACCATAATGAAGTGTGGAAAGGAGATGGGTAGTGGCAAGTGTAGCTTTAGTTGTGTCTGTGAGAAAGTTTTGGCTCTGTAAAGCATCCCTAGTTTTTACATTTTTCTTATGCAATTTTCTATGCTGGTCAAATTTAAGATTATCGTCCACTATCTTCCCTAAAAATTTGCTATGAGACTTGACTTCAATGGTTGTGTTATCAAGAAAGGACTTTAAATGTTTCTTTATGGGAAAATGATTTGGGGAAAAATAGTTGTTTTTTTATATTTTAAGGTTGAGCATGAGATGTGAGTTACAAAGCCATGTTTCAGTTGCTGTTAAAGCTTCTTGACTAATGTTTTTGGAGGTAGGCCATATTGTCAGATGTACAAATGAGTATGGTGTCATCTGCATACTGTATTAGGGGACTGATGTGTGGATGTGTGGAGGGTGTTGCTGAGAATGTTAAATAGGAGAGGACCAAGGATATAGCCTTGTGGTAATCTGGTAATGACTGGTAGGTATATAAGGTGGAGTGCCATTTTACTGGTTGATACCTATTGGATATGTAGCTTTTGAACCCTAAAGGGGTGGGCTAAGAGAGAGCTAAAGAATGCATTTGAAATATAAGTTTGTGATGACAAACTGTGTCAAAGGCTTTAGACAAGTCTTGAAATAAGGAGACCATTTTGCCATTATCTCTAGCTTTATTGACAGTATCTATATAGGTTAGAAGTGCAGTGTTAGCACTATGGGAAAAATGGAAGCCATGTTGCATGGGCAATAGAAGTTCTTCCTGCAGGAGATAGTTTAGCAATTGTTTCTGAATACATTTTTCAAGCATTTTTGAGAGGGGGATAAGATTACTGTAGGTCTAAAGTTAGTAATGTCTGTTGAATTTCCTCCTTTGTGTAGATGTATAATTTATGACTTTTCCGGATAGAGAGACTCTGGTATTCCTAGATTGGCCTATTTATAAGTAGTGAGACAGGGTAAGCAAAACTATCAGCTGATATTTTAAGGTACTCACTTTGAAGGTCATCAGTTGAAGTAGGGAATAGTTTGAGTTTGTTTAAGAGTAGTTTTATATAGGATGTGGGCACAGGTAGAGTGGATGTGGTGATACGTGGCTGCTGGGCAGGATTAGCATTAGATGTTCAGGAATCCTTAGTTAGAGATGCTATACTCTCTACAAAAAGCTGAATTGTATTTTGATTTTGAGTGATGAGTTATTGGGAGAGAGGTTGGGGTTGAATTTATGGCCAGGATGCAAGATTTCTTTAAGGGCTGTCCAGAAATGTTTAGGGTTGTGTTTACCATTATTCCGAAAGCGATTATAGTATAGTTTTTTTGTCTTAATTAATTTGCTTTTTAGTATGATTGTGAAGAATTCTGAAGTTTTCACGGTATTGAGGTGTTTTATAATTCTGCTATTCTTTCCTTTCTTTTTCTCTATCCTGCATTAGCATTCCAATGAGAGGACTTTAAATTTTGTTTTTTCACGGGAGAGGGATTTGGGAAAAAAAGTGGTGGTCTGTTTTTTAGGGATTAGGAGGGACAGATTAAAATTTTAAACCAACGTCAGTGATATTCCTGAAAAGCAGGGACAGTTCAGAAGCATGATATTCTTATTTCTTTCATTTTTCTTTCTTTGTTTTAAATTAAACATAAATCATTGAAAATCGAAGAAATGCAGTATAATTAAACCTTTCAAAATGTCAGCTACGTGACTATTTCTAACTCACTATAACTAAATAATAAAATATTACGATTAATACAATTAATACCCTAAACATATACTGGCAAAATTCTACAATGTGATTGTGTAAATATTCACCTAAAATAAAACTAATCAAAATTATAGCATGATAATACTTTCCAAAAGGCAACAGATAATTGTTTACCACATGGTTTGGGTTGGGAAGACAAATGATCCAAGTGTGAGTCCACCAATGATGGATTTAGTGGCATAAATTCCTGCCCACTTCAATAACTAATGTCTAAGTACCATATAGGATGATAAGAAAGCATTCCCAATCTCGAACATTTCTATTAATTGAAGATCTATTGCCGATTCTGCCAGAAACCCTAAAGTAATGCCATTTTCCGCATTCTTTAGTTACAGCTAACCAGTTAAACTCAACTCAAACACTCAAGCATAGGCAAAGCTAACCAGACCCCCACCACCACTTACAACTAACTTATTACTGCAGCTTCACCCAGAACTTTCTTACTTAACAGTAGAAATAACTTTAACACATAAATACACTTCATCTGAGCATCATAATTGTTTTTAAACCAAGATGATGACCTAACAGACCAAGAATGAACCTACCTACACATCTAGACAAAATGCTATCTCTTCTTGTTTTCCTTTTTTTTTCTTTGCAATAAAACATTACTTGGCTATGGGTCAGCAGCTCATATGAAAAATCTGCCCGTCACAATGAAACAATAGAGTCCACCTCACAAAAAAATATTAAATCAGCACTGCCACCCCGAGCTACAGACTGACCGTTTCCCATATGAGACCAATGGAGAAAATGGTTTGCAGCACAAACCTCATAATGCTCCAGGTGCCTGTGTAATATGCACCCTTCAAGGAGGGTTGGGCCTTGGGCTAGCAACGTGAGCCTGTAAAACTCGTAACTACTACAGAAACAACGAGCACTGAAAGGTGCTCATCACACGATGTACCATATGGTGCATGAACGGGAAAGAGAGAGCCTTTGTAATATAGAACCCCCCCATAAGCTTCATGTAATAAAATACTGATTTGTATGTCTACAAGTGTAAATGAGTCAAGATCCCGTACAGTGGAAAAACCTTACTGCAGCTTACCTCTCTAAAGATTGCAAGACTGCTGAGCCTCCGTTAGAAGAAGTATTCTGTTATCTCTAAGGACTAGAGATCTCAGAGTTAATATGTTTATTGTAGTAGGGGGTATGTGAATAACTAAGCTCCCTTTAAAAGCATTTATGTCTTGGAGACATCACATAATGTTACCCATATGGTCAAGCAAAAAGGATTTATACATGGAAAGTTTCAAGTAGGCAGTCACCTTAAACAGCATTTCTTTTGGACCTGGCAGGGAATCAGATTATCTGGAGGAAACTGACATACTCAAGGAGGAACATGCAATGCCCTCATAAGGCAACTCGCATACCCACTAAACTATATTGGCATCAGTGTTGGTGCCAGCTGTTTTACATTTCTGATTGACTACATTTATATACATAGATAGTTAAGTACTTTGTTATTTAGATTTGCTACCACAGGAACTTTGGGAACAGATTGCTTTGTCTTGACTCCACTCTGTGACACTGGAGATGAGAAATGGATAAAGAGGACAAACTCAAGTAAAGGGGCCACAGCTTGAAGTGGAAAGTGTCAGTCATACACCTGAAGGAGTGAGATCTAGCCAAAAAGAGGAGATTAGTAACTGGAGAAATATAAATTGGAAAAAGAGGAAGACAAAACTCTGCCTTCATTTGCTTTCTGTGAAATAATAGACCCTTTACTAGTCGACCAGCAGCAGGACCTTTATAGTTGGGTGAACTTCTCAAACTGGATTACCTGAAATTGGTGAGGCCTTGTTTCTTTTTATTTGATTTTGTTTTTTTATAGAAATAAGCCTGTGCTCCGTGGAAGCTAGTTTTATTTAATAAAACATATAAAGGGATTAGTTGTCTAAATGTTTATCAGTATATATGTGTGTGTGTGATATGTATATATATATATATATATATATATATATATATATATATATATATATATGGGTCTACTTCATTTCATTAAAAACTCAAATGACTGGGACCAATTCACTGAAAGCTCACTTCACTGAAAACTCATTTCATTGAAACTCATTTTATTGAAAGTTATTTATGGCCTTTTCCCCACTGTAGTGCGATCCAGGAGTTAGTATATATGGTAAGGTGGGTGCACAGCCACCCACATTGGGGTGTGTGGGGGCTGAAGCCTCCCACATAGTTTGGTTATATATTGTCTTCTGGAAGGAGTTATTCATTGCACTTGTAAGTATCACTCTGTATACTTTAAAACATTTACAATATGTGGTGGGCACAACCCACCACACCCCCCCCTTACTTTATATACCAACTCCAGGATTGCACTACAGTGGGGAAAAGGCCATATATAACTTTCAATGAAATGAGTTTTAGTGAAATGAGTTTTCAGTCAAGTGAGCTTTCATTGAATTGGTAGCAGGAAACTGACTTTCAGTGAAATGAGTTTTCAACAAAATGAAGTATATATATATATATATATATATATATATATATATATATATATATATATATATACACACACACATATATATAGGTTCATATGGTAACGCTAGAGCCTTTACAAGTCTGGCCATGTTAATCCCCACATATCCCCATTTGTTCTTTTTGGGTAGTTCACAGAATAAATTTATGCACAGAGTGGGTCTATGATCAAAACTGGCTACCCCTGTCCATGAGGGACATGGGTGCCACCCCAGGGGCAAATTTGCAGCTTCCCATCTAATTATCTAGGTTGTGTTTGAATAGAGTCAGTGAGGAGATCTGTTTTACGTGAATAGAAAGTCTATTCCAGAGAAGCAACAGTCTCTTGGAGACATATTTGTCTCTCCAGCATGTTCTGTTAATGTCGCAAGTTAGGTTGAAATCCCTAGAGCGAGTGACTCTTATGCCATTTCACTTGCGGATATGCAGGATTTCCATTAGGGCAGGGTTGGAGAGTGCCCTATAGGCCATGCACAAGGCACCTCTCAGCAGCATATAAGATACAGAGTAAAGTGACAAGGCTTTCAGCCTGTCCATTTAAGTCATGGTCTGGAGTCCCTGTATTTTCTTAGTGAGAAACCTCTGAGGTCTCTGCAGTTGCTGCGGGTGTTTGGTGAGGTACACGCAAAAGGGCGTGTTATACTCTATTAGTGGTTTGATGAGGGTCAAGTACAGTGGAGTTACAACATCTCTTGATCTGGACGCTATGTCCTTGCTTATGATGTGTGCTACATAGAAGGCTTTTCTTACCACTGTGGACACTTGGTGGTCAAAGTTCAGATTGCTATCAACTTGTGTTCCCAAGTCTCCCACCACCAGGTTAGAACTCAGGGAGGTGCTGTCAGTTTTGCTAAAGGGAATAATAATGCATTTTTTGCATTTAGTTTTAGACCATGGCTTTGGCACCACACATTCGTTTGTGTTAGCCCTTCTTGTAATATGCTGTCATCATTGGGGACTCAATAATTGCTCCTAGTTTGCATTCATCAGTGAACTTGATGAACCAAAGGCTGTCTACTTTGCCCTGGACTTCCCAGAAATAGATGTCAAATAGTAAGAGGCCTGGCACAGGCCTCTGTGGTACTCCATTGAATATGGATCTCCTGCTGGAGGTGGAGTCACCAATTTTGGCAGAGTGTGTTCTTCCAGCAAGCCAACTGACTACCCATCTAGTAACATAAGGGTTAATCCCTATCTGAGAGAGTTTCTCAATTATGCCAGAGTGTGGAATTGTGTCAAAAGCCTTGGCAGGTTGAGATAGGCAGTGTGCACTGCCTTACCTTCATCCATGGCTTTGGTGACTTTCTCAAAGAAGTCCACAGTGTTTAATAAGCATGATCTACCCTTAATGAAGCCAAAATGGGTTGGGTCTAGCATTTGGAGGCAGCCTATGTCCTTGTTGATAAGGTTCATGATAATTCTTTTCATGGCCTTTCAGATATGTATGTACACACACACACACACACACACACACACACACACACATATATATATATATATATATATTTAAATCTATATATTTATATCTATGTAGGTGTAGGGCAGCTTATCGAAGAACTACTACACATAGACATTAAAATGTTGACACAGCAAACACCGACATGTTCTGTACATGCTCCAAAGATTACAGTGGAGCAAGGTAAACCAAATACAAGTGTTCTGAGGGGGGATTGCCTCCATATAAACCTCACACCCCCTAATAATTGCAACGGAATGCTGTTAGCCAAACATATGTCAACATAGTTTGTCATTTGACAAACTGTCCAGAAGCTATATATATATATATATATATATATATATATATATATATATAGGGGGTGCAGTCTACTTTGTCAAATATTCATGTTGTCAGCAAAATATGATGCTGGTGGCACTTTATAAACTATTTTTCAATGTCAGGAGATGTTGAACATCAGCTCATTGACTGTACTTGTGTTGTTTGAGATTTGCTTGCTTGCAGGTAAGTGAGGGGTTATCAGTTATGAGGGCAATAAGGGCTAGGTGTGGAGTAGGTTAATTGGTGCTTGTGAGAAGGTTTTTAAGTGTTTGGTGAGTATTTCTTGCTGAAGGTTAAAGTAAGGGCTAGGTTATGTAATACATTTAGTACTGTGCATGTGCGGGTATGTCTGTGAAGTGTGTGTGTATCTTTGTCTGTCTTGTGTAGTGGTATTGTTAAGTAAAGGGTTTTTGGTAAGGTGTTGTGTAGGGCTGGTTTTAGAGACAATGGCAGGGTTAGGGCTACTGCACTTGAGTAAGGTATTATGGGAAGTGATTTTTTTTTCTGTGAATAGTTCATTCAAAATTTAATTATTTCAAATTTATCTTTATGTTATATTTGAGAAGTAGAGTTAGCTTTAGTGTGCCAATCCAGTTTTCATTCAAGAGTGGATAAGCAAAAGTTGTTACATTCCTCTTTGAGAGCACAACCCTGCTAGAAGATAGCCCGTTATTTTGTTTTAACTGAAAAGGGAGACATAAATTAGTACAGGACATCATTTAGTACAGTGTGGTTCTTATTTGTTGTAACAGTTGATTTGTCTTAAAGTATTAAGGGTGGGAGATTGGTGTAATGGTTAAGGTGCTTAATTTGGAAACACAAGGGTGTTTGATTCTGACATGGGGTAATTATCTATGCTTAAAATGGCCATAAGGGCAATTAGCCTAATATGAATCTGTAATAGTAGTAATTCTAAAGGAACTTGTTAAATTTGTACATTTTCTTTTCTTTAATAAAGAGTGAAAATCAAAGACGTTTTTATTAAAAAGGTAACAAAGTGAAATATTTTCATTTTTATCAAAGATGAAAACAGTTTTGAGTGAGAAACCTAAAACTTCAGTATGGAAACTTACTACATGTACCCATAATGGAATATTGATGAGTTGGGTTCATGGTACCTGAAACATTAGTAGCTCAAAAGTAAAAGTACTGAAGGTTAGGTAATTTTAGTCAGATTATAATTTTGGTATCAGAGAGTATATCATACCTCTCAAATGACCAGAGTTCTGCAGAATATTCTGATTTTTGATTCATATTCTTGCTCTGTTCCTCATAAAATGGGTGGTTTTCTGAGAAATCACTGAGGCTTAAAATCACTAAATAATGACACATTTGAGATGGTTTCAGTAGCTGTCTGTTCAGTAGGGCATGGCTTCAGTGGCTGAATTGCAGGACCAGTGGAAGGCTATCCACAGCGTGCATCTCAACTGTTTATAGCAGTAAAATAAAAGGTAGAGAGGATTGCATCAGAAGATGAGGGGAGCAAAAGGAAGAGAAAGTGGCAGCCATCTGCCATTAGGAGAACAAGGACAGGCAAACAGAAGACAGGTTGTCATCTATCAAGCATACTGAGCCATTTGATGGTGTGATGGAACACAAGGCAGTTGAAGTCATGCAGTTTACTTCAGGAACAAGTAGTAAGAATGGTTTCTAGTTTTTGATGTACAGCAGCTGCAAGAATTAGTTGGTTACATGAAGGAGTGCATTGGTAGTTTTTGAGAGTTTGAGGGGGGTATTGAAGGATTTAAGATGAAGCCATGACTGTGGGTAAGGAGCAAGAAAAAGCTAAGCTGCTGTCAGAGTCAGTTACCCAGTAATATCTCAGGTTAGCAGGTGAGCTGCACACCTGCAGTAGATAGCATTCTCTTTAGGCCCTTGGAGCTCACTAGTGCTGGACAAAAGTCATGGGTCACTACTGAGTGCAGCACAGAGGTTTTGCTGTAAAGAGAAAAGTATGGAAGGAAGATTATTTGGCAATTTTTGATTGTCTGAAGTAGAACAATAGATGTAGAGGAATTAGCCACGGACAAAGGATTCAACCTCACCTTTAACTGCATTATGTTGACACTTTCCAAATTTAGTGTTAATAGCCTTTGACATTTGAGAAGACTCCTGTGTAAATCTTATCTATACTGACTTATTGCAAGCTTATCAGTGAGTCATTGGACAAAAGAGTTATTTTGTGGTTGAACTATGACAAATGATTCTGGAAATGGACTGAACACAATAGCTAGACTGGCAACTGAGTTGTCATGATATATTGTTGTCTGTAATAGTGACTTGGGTGCAGACCCTTGTGGACAATGAGGAAGAAAAGTGGCTATCTAAGTCATGCTGGCCTTTCAGTACCTTTAGGTTATACAACATTTATGTAGCTTTCTGTACATATGTTTTGATTGTGCAGCTCAGCGTTTAGAACTGATGTGCTTCAAAAGAGACAAGTTCCAATACAATTGCTTGCTGAGATACAGAAAAATAAAAAGGCAACATATGTGGAGCAGAGAGGACTGGGAAGGAGCACCTTTCATGGTGCAGGGAGAACACAGCATGACATTAGTTAGATGAGGAGGGTAGGGTATGGTACTCCAGATATGTATGAGGTATGTGGCATTTCTTATGATTATACTGTGAGCCAGGAGAAGCCATTTGATTAGTAAATGGCTTTATTGTACACACTGGCAGACAGGCTTCATGAGTAATTTGTTGCAACCTAATTAGTCAAGGAGAAGAAAGATGTGGCATGGTGCTTACTGAGGTCTGGGTTGGTAGGTAGGACTGCCATTTTTGTTCTCCTCCTTAGCAATTTCAAAGTTTTTCCATTGGGGCTGGTGCCCAAGAAGAAGCTGGTTCACGACTGGTGTATTCACCCTGTCTATTACCCAAATGGGGATTTACTGAACCATGTCTCTAATAAAGTAGATAGTAAGGTTCAACATGGTTGCCTGCAAGATAGAGTTAAACTGATATGGCTGTGTCAGACACTTGCCAAATTATACATACATAGAGCCTTCTTGTTATTGTCAGTGCATGTAAAAGATTGGCATTTGTTGGATATAACATTAAATCCCCAGTGTTTTATGACAATGCCTATGGTATGTGGAGTTGCATGTGCAACTTTTGAGAGGTTCAGCATGGACATCTTCTGTATTTGGGAGTCCAGAGGGCAAAGCAGATGAGTGATACATTATTTAGATGGCTTCCTGGTCATTGGCAATGACTGAGAAAAAAAAACTGACGGGGAGTGTCAGCCTTTCAGAAATTGAGTCAGGAAATTAGGGTACCTTTGGCAATGACTAAGTTGGAAGGCCCAGTAAAGAGAACATTTTTAGGCTTAGAAATGGATGTGGTAGCACAGTCGTTTAGCTTACTACAAATCGAGCTGTAACATCTAGTCAGTATAGTGAGAGAGACAGTAGGAAGAGGTCAGGGTTGTTGATGTCATGTCAGTTTTGGGGTCACTTAACATTTCATGTAAGGTTGTTGTGCCAGGTACAGCCTTTAGAGGATAACTAGCAAACTTGCCCAAAGGAGCCAAACATAAGAACCATTGGGTATGACTCAAAAAGCAAGTATGGCAAAATCTTCAGATTTGTGTAAAATTCCTGCAGTGAGGCAGCTTTTTGGTAGAAAGGCTGAGTGCAGAATTTTAATTTAAACCCTTACACTGATTCTTCATGGTCAGGAATCATGAGTAAATTTGCATTGGTTCATGAGCTCCGGGATGTGGTAGATGGTGAGTACACCAGGGGCATCCCTTCCTCAGAGCTGATGTCCATCTTGGCGAAGATAGTCATGTAGGACAGGAGCCACCTAACAAATATTTGTGTTTTGATCAAAGAAGCAGGGGTCTATGCATTTATGGAAATGTTATCCAAATCTAGCAGGGTGCAGGAGCTGCTGAAAAAATGAATATATAAAGTTTGTTAATTTTAACCTGCCATTTTCTATGGAAAAATTAGTTGACTGACAGTCTCCCTAACCTCCACAGAGTTTGGTGTTTGGTGCCAAGTGCAGAGCAGTAACCAATAGCCTCAGGAAGTATGGGTGATCAGATGACAGTAGCCTCAGGAAGTATGGGTTATCAGATGAGAGAAATAAGTTTGTTGTTAAGGGTGAATCCAACTCCCAACAACTGAGAGTCATAAGCTGGGGATAGAAAACCTTTTGATGTATTTGTTAGTAGCGTAATAACTATCTGAAAAAGGAGGCTGCCATTGTATGTGAGATACATGGTGCACAAGGGAGGAAGCTGTTTATACAGTTTGAATGCATTTAATTGCCTTAAGTTTTACCTTTCAGGCCAAATGGCTTAAAGACTTTATGAACAATTGGCCAGTACTGAGAATATTAAAAGGCTGAGCACATATACAAAGGCACCTGAGGGGTCAGAGGCACTGTTGACAAGGATCTGCTGCCTCAGTTATTGCAAGGCTAATGTGAACATTTGCAAGGGATAGGCTATTTATGTTATAGTTCCACTATATTCCGGTTTCTTGTACTCCAGGATATTTTGTATCAGATTGCAATTAGTTATGAAGGTGCAGGAGACAATCAACCTCTTACATGGGATTATGCTGTAGTAGGGAATACAGGGTGATCATCTGGATAAAAGCATTCAACCTCTTACTTGGGATGATGCTATGGTAGGGAATATAGTATGATAATCTAGGTAAAAGCATGTAAAACAGATCAGTCCATTTTAGAAAGGGACAGCGGTTGTATTTGAAAAGGTGGATGGACTGTGCTTTGCCAAATTAAATGGATGCCTACACTGCATGCATAAAATAAAAATGTGTAGCCCTCACACCAGTGTTTGTCACACAAGCTGGTAGAAGTTGGAAACATACCAGTTTGATTGGGTGCTAATGGCAGCTTCCAAATCACTGGGATAAAGCCAAGTGGCTTTGCTGATCATTATTTCAGGACAGCGAGTGCATCAGATCTGGCTGAAGGGGTTCCCAATGAGGCTGTAAAGAAAGTGAATAAATAAACATGGAAGACATTTTTAACCTATATTTGGTATGTTGAGTGGCAATAATAGGTTATAGTAAAACAAGAGTGCTGCCCCCCTGACATCTCAGATGCTCAGGTAAGAGCCGCCCTCTCCAAAGCAAAAAACACAGCATCAATGAGACCAGACGGTGTCCTGGGCTGCGTCTTACATGAACTGCAAGAAGTGCTAAACCCAAACATAAAACTACTGTTCAATCTCAGCCTTACTACAGGATATGTACCCAAAGAGTGGCGTACAGCAACAGTGGTCCCTCTCCACAAAGGTGGTGCCTCATCGGATCCTGGAAACTATCGCCCCATAAGCCTGACTAGCTTGGTCTGCAAAGCTATGGAAAGGATCATCATGGACTTCATAAATAAAGATATTGGGGACCTACAGACACTGGATCCTACCCAGTTCGTCTTTGTTAAGGGCAGATCCTGCCTCTTAAACCTGGTCGATTTCTTTGAAACAGTCACAAGGCCATTGACGAGGGGAAGGTGGTCCACACAGCCTACCTGGACCTCGCAAAAGCCTTTGATACAATACCCCACTCGGGCATTATAGATAAGCTCACCAGCTTAAATATAAACCCCTATGTCACTAGATGGGTTGTAAACTGGCTCAAGGACAGAACCCACATGGTTAGAATTGCTGGAGCCATGTCAGACTCCAAACCATTTACAAGTGGCGTCCCACAAGGCTCAGTCCTGGGACCTCTCTTGTTCAGTATATATTTCTCGGAGGTACAGGCCAACACGGAAGGATGGTGGCTGACCAAGTTCGCAGATGACTGCAAACTGGGCGCCATAATCGACTCTCCAGCCGACACAAGCATCCTACAAAAGGGCCTCATAGAAACAGACATCTGGTGCCAGAGCCATGGCCTCAAGCTAAATGCCAAAAAGTGTATAGTCATCCCCTTTGGCAAAAAAAAAGTGCCCACAAATTACCACATAGATGGTAATCCATTAAGTACGGAAGAAGTAATTAGGGACCTGGGGACCCAAGTTGATAGCAATCTCTCATTCGACAACCACGTGGCCAAAGTGGTTAGAAAAACATTTTATATAGCCCACCTAATTATGAAGGGATTCACATCTAGATCAGGGGAGGTCATCATGCCTCTTTACTCATCCCTCATCAGGCCCATAATTGAGTACAATGCCCCTTTTGGGATGTACCTTACCAGACCTGCAGCAACTCTAAAGACCCCAAAAGTACCTCACCAAGAGGATCAAAGGGCTCAAAGAGATGCCACAGAGCAACCCAGTCTCCTCCCCTCCAGCAAAAATACCTACATACACACAACCTAACAAACTTCAATCCTCTAACCTTCTCTAATACCCTTAAACAAACTAACTGGAACAATCTAAAGACTTTACCACTCAACAGCGCCGTCGAAGCCTTTAACTCTACTTTCCTAAATGTACTTAATTCCCATGCACCACCTCGAACTATAAGAATCAAATCCAAATCCGCATCATGGTTAACTAGGGAAACCAAAAAACTCATGCAACAGAGAGATAAATGCTGTAAATTATCTCAGCACACTAAACAACCAGAGACCCTAATTCAATATAAGCAACTCTGCAACCTTACTAAAAGACATATATCCAAAGACAAAAAATCCTGTTTTATGACTCTCCAAGCCAACCACTCTAAAAACCACCAAAAATTCTGGAAGTCCATTAATTCACTTCTCAACCCAGGCACCAAAAATAATCCCTGCCCTGACACTACCAAGTCCGACCCAGAAATTGCCACTCTTTTCAACTCCTCCTTTATTAATTCTATAGCTGAACTAAATAAGTCCTTCCCTAATAACCCATCCTCACAGTTCAGTCACTCTACCCCAATCTTCAAACCCAATCCTCCCCCCACTTTTCAACTCAATCCAGTCTCTACCTCATATATAAAAAAACTTTTCAGCAAACTTAAACCTTGCTCTAATACCCCAGATAATATTCCATCTAAATTCTTACAAATTGCCGCAGATGGAATCGCCCTCCCCATTAGCATCCTAATCAACAGATCCATACAGGAATCATACGTCCCCAAGCTATGGCATGCTGCCTTTATACACCCTCTCCATAAAGGAGGTATAAATAACAATACCTCAAACTTTCGCCCCATAGCCATCCTCTCCCCAATTTTTAAAATACTGGAAAAATGTGTTCACATTCAGCTAATGCTTTTCCTTAATGAAAACCACCTCCTCTCTCACACCCAACATGGTTTCCGTCCTAGCCATAGCACTATAACTGCTCTACTTTCATTCCTAGATATAGTCAGTCGTGCCCGTGACACTGGTAAAATAGTATCAACAGTCCTACTAGATCTCTCTAAAGCTTTCAACACTGTCTCCCATTCTCATCTCCTTAGCCACCTAGCTAACCTCAACCTCTCACACAATACACTATCCTGGTTCTCAAGTTACCTTTCCAATAGATCTCAAGCTGTAAAATGGAGGAAAGGCACCTCTAACTTCCTTCCTACCCCAACTGGAGTTCCCCAAGGTTCCATTCTTGGCCCCTTGCTTTTCAACATCTTTATCAACGACTTCCACTCTGCCATCCCAAACACCAAAATCGTACAATACGCCGATGACTCCACTTTAATCTGCTGTGCCACCAACCTCCCTGAACTTCTAGCACACACCCAAACTGCCTTCTCCACCACTGAGAACTGGATGCTCCAAAACCACCTAGCTCTAAATGCTAACAAATCCAAAATACTACTCTTCCCCCCCTCAAAATCCTTCCCTCTTGACAAACAGTCCTTCCAAATTAGAAGCCACAATAACTCAACCATAGAAATTGTTCCCTATGCCAAACTCCTTGGGGTCACCATAGATGAAAACCTAAAATTTGACACACATATTCATCTCAACATCAAGAAAACACATCAAAAATTAGGCCTGTTATATAGAAACATCCACTATCTCTCTCCTTCTTCTACTCAAACCCTCGCCACTACCTATCTTCTTCCATCACTATTATATGGTGCCCCTCTATTAACCAACTTATCTGCCTCCATCTCCTCAAAAATGGAAAGTTGTTATAATAAAATTTCAAAATTCGCCATCAAAGCCAAACACTTCTCCCACCATTAATCTGCACTCTGCTCACTAAACTGGCTAGAACTTCCCAACCTTCTAGACTAACAACAGCTTACCACTGCCCACAGGCTATTATTTAACCCCTCTAAATGTCCTGCGCTATCCAACATCCTACAACCATACACCCCTAACAGGCCACTTAGATCTGCTCACCTAAACCTACTCACTGTCCACAAACCAAAGCGACCTGCCGGGCAGTACCTCCTATCTTTTTCCTTAGCCAAAAAGTGGAACTCTCTCTCCTTCTTTACGAATGACAGAAAATTCTGACAACTTCAAAACTCTACTCCATTCCTGCTTGTTTTCTAGGTGGAAGTGCAACTGCACTTTTCCCACCTAGACCTTTACTCCACACACACTAACTGTATTTCTATACTATTTCCTACTACCATCAACTTTGTTCCTGGATTTACTTTCTGTCTACTGTTGTCATGTGTATATATGTATGTATTGTAAATAGTTTGCTCTCCCTTTATTCCCCTCCCTAACATTTATACTTGTTCTACCACTCTGCCATAACAAGACTCAGACTCTATGTAACATTTGTAACCAACCAAGTCAATATGTGACTCATATGTCAATATATGACTCATATGTCAATATGTCAATACACAACTCATATGTTTATGTAAATACTATACCTCTTAATGTCTCTGTTTCACAGTCTACCAGTATTCTTATCACTTAGGCTGACTGTTGCATCTTCATGTATCTATATCTTTGAACCAAATTTAATTTTATCTTTTGTATTTTCTTTTCTTTTATCTTTTATATTATTATGTAATGTGGAGCTTTTCTCCCCGGGCCTCCATTGAAAATGGGCTCCTGAGCCCAGTGGACCTCCCCGGTCATCAGACTGAAATAAATAAATAAATAAATATGCTGCCCGGTTAAAGAAACTCCAGCTCTACTCAGTGGCATACCGCCTGCTCAGAGGCGATCTGTGCCTGACATATAAAGCCATGTCCAACCCGGAATTAATGGACATGCTGCACCTCAGAAAATCCAAATCCCATCAAGCTACATGCTCAAGAGACTTGAACCTCAGCACTGAAATAAATAGGACATGCTGGAGGGACAGATTCATAACCCAGAGGCTCCCTTCACTCTGGAATAAAATCCCAGTCCAGGTTAGGCAGAGTGCCTCATTGACTCTCTTCAAGGGGAATCTTGATGAGTGGATGGGAGATCGTAGATTTACTGCGGGTAGCACTTCTGTGTCACTGTTAGACAGAGGCACAGTATACTACCCTCGAAAAAGGGCATAGCAAAATTCATTTAAAATGGGTGGCGAAAGCCAAACACACTCTGGCTAGGCTTGTAAATGCCCTAGGGCAGATAGCCTAGTATGAACCTATGAACCTATGAACCTATAAGAGAGTGGAAAAAACTAGAATAGTCCTAAGCTACAGACAGTAACTGGAAAACCAGGTAGGAAGAAGACAGTTAGGGGATTCTTGTTCTAATTTCTCTCTTTTCGTGCAGGTCCCAAGAAAGTATTTTTGAATAGCCATTTAATTTATTACTAAGCCAAAAGACGAGTATGTGACCACTGAGGAAGGAAACAGCTAGGTCTGTACAGCAGCTAATGGGATATGTCATGTCTTTTACTGTAGCTTGAGTTATCCAGACAAGGACAGATTTGTTTGGAACACCAGATGTACTTTGTGGATGATTTGGGTCACCAGGGGGAAAGGAGAATGGTATCACAGAATACTGAAAGATATTTCTGTTATTAACCAGCAGTTATCTGCTGTACCTGTAATGTTGTATGTGACCTTTGGCAGGCTAGCCTGGAAACAGGCTGAAAGTCCAGAAGAGATAGCAATAGCAAGCTAATGTTTGAATACAAGAATGAACAGCTCTAAGAATTCAACATACTTTATAACTTTGTCACACCCTGAGTTCAAAAATAGTGACACAGAAGTATAGGGGTGACACAGTTCACTTGTCCAATATGGGGTTAGACCTTTTCAACCTGCAAGTCTGACTTCTTTTAGAAGGCCTGGAGGTGTGTGTTACCTCCCAAAAAAGACAGAGAAAAAATTGGTAAGGGAGGGGAAGAGGAGATAATGTAGGAATACTAGGTACAATGGTGTTAGGGGGCAAAAGGAATTAGACTAAAGGGAGATAGGCCACAAGGGGGAAAAGGCCACAGTTTGTTGGAATGCATCCTGGTAGATGTAAATTCTTAGGTATGTAGGTTATGGAGGAGGGCTTTGTTACCTTTCCTTCTGTCCTTGGATAGTGTGCAGGCCTGAAGTGCACAGGCTGATCCTTCCTCTGACTACCTGATGCCAGAAGTGACTCTTTTAGGCCTATGGGATGACAGATTTAGCTTTGGGTGACTGTTGGTCTGCCCTATGAAAGAAAGCCTTTCCATGAGATAGTTAAGATGCTTTAAGTAGGAGGTATGATTTGGCAATGATGGCCTACACTTGAATGTTGTGAATGGTAAGGTACATTTTGTAGGAGGGGTACCACCTACCACAAGTGGAGATTTGAAAGTATATCCCTTAAGAGAGACATTTTAGAAAAAAATACCTCCTATCCAGTGAACAAGCCTCTTGGATAAATGATGGAGTAGGGTTGAAGCAGAACTACTCTTAAAGTGACTGTAGTGATTGAATGTACCCAAGTTAACACTGTTAGGGCTAAACAGACAAATTTCCAAACTGGTCAGATTTTGAGGCTGCCAGTGGACAGCTGGGGTAGGGCTTCATGCTCCATGGCTTGTTGTAAACAAAGTGTTTAATTAGCTGTAAGGACTATTTAACAATATAATAAATATTTGGAAAAATATTTGGAAATAAAAACTAAAAGAATGTTCAAGAATATAAAATAAAATGGTCTACTTACGTATTAAGAACTGAATGTGAAATTGAAAATGCATGCTAATAACTAAACAATAAAGTAGAAATACTGTAATGCAAACGAAGGTAGAAAATGCAGATAGGTCTAATGATGTAATTATATGAGAAGTGGTGTTAGTGGCTAAGGGGGTTGAACAACAAACTACTTTGCCTTCTTAACTCTCCTCTCCTGCTTTGGAGTTGAAAAATGGGTAGCCAAGATAAGCCAAATTAAAGTGTCTGGAACATGAAAATGGACAGGAGTAAGTGACAATCAGATGCAAACGGGAGTAGGATCTGGTTAGGAAGTGGAGGTCAGTAGCAAGGATAGTATCAGCAGGTGAAAGGTAAAGGCCAAGCCCTTTACTTGCTTTTAGAGAGGTAACAGACACATCCTCCCTACCGACAAGCATGTTGGAGACAGAACATCGTAGGTAGGTGGTACTTGGTTCTAGGAGAGGACTGCATTTCTTCTCCTTATGATGTGTAGTTCTCTTGTTTATGGGTGAGGGGTGTAGAAAATGATCCCTTTTCTGTTCAGCTGATACCAAAAGAGGCTCATGTTGTCCCTTGGATGATGGGTTTAGCTGTAGCTGGTTATTTATTTGTGTGACCTGTGAAAGAAGGGCTTTACACTACATAGTTAAGCTTTCTTGCTAAGTATGGAGTACGATGGTATAATTTGGTTCTGACAGCCTGCTTTCTTGATGTGAAGAAAAAGTTGATCCCCTGTTTATCAAACTTTCTGCAGTGAGAAAAGAACCCACCAATGTCTGATCATTGATGCAACTTCAACAATCCTCAATTCCCCCACATAAAATGTTAGTGCATTGCCCTGCCACCTTATTTCTGCTGCCCAAAGAAGTCTGTTTCATATTCTCAGATAGAACCACACTGTTACCACCAAAATTTCAACATTGTAACTTTTGTGTTTTGTGTTATAACAAAAATCCTGTTTGATGTCAGTAGCTGAGTTATATTTTACTGTAAAATTGATTACTGAAGACACAGAAGCTTTGTCCTCAGTGAAACCAACAAGAGAACACAAAGAGTTGTAGTAATGTGATGAATCCAAAAGCAAACACTTCTACCTGCTATGGTATACCACAATACTCAGTCCAGGAGTAAAATTAAACTTAAAACTGCTATTAAAAATAAAATGCAAACAAATAGCAGTTGAATGCTTTTGTCCTAGCAATACCCTTTCAAAACTGCTTGAAAAAACAGCATGCAGAATTAAATTCCCTGTTCCACCCAATCATTTTCAAACATAAGTTGCATACATATATTAAAACTTAACATCACAAATAAATAAGCAAATAGATAAGTTTGTTAAATGAATTGTCTATTTTTTTAAAATCAGAACAATAGAACTATAATCATTAATGCCAGGATAAGTGTAGGCATCTAGCCTAGTCTTTGCAAAAACTTTAATAAGTTCATATTTTTCATTTTAGAAAAGATAGAGGTTTCAGAACAATCAGGGCCATGAAAAGAATACTTAAACCAGCAGGAATTTATGTTGCAGTTAAAGGTAGATGCCTGTGCATTTCTTGTTTTTTATGATTGGCTTATTTTTGTAAAGTCCAAATGTCATTGGGTAGAATAAGTTATTTAACTTCACATTTCCTGCTGTTTTATGATTGGTTTATTTTTGCAAAGTCTGAAAGTGATTGGGTGGAAGAGGTTACTTAACTTTGCATTTCCTGCTGCTTTATGATTGGTTAATTTATGTGATGTTCGAAAATGATTGGATGAGACAGGGAATTTAATTCTGCATGCTATTTTTTCAAGCAGTTTTGGAAAAGTCCTGCGAGGGGAGTAAAGCACTCAACTACTATTTGTTTGCATTTTGTTTTGTTTTTAATAAAAGTTTTATTTTTAATTTTACTCCTGACTGAGTCTTTGCAGTATATCATTGGAGGTAGGGGTGTAAGTTGTTGGATTTATCCTCAGTGACCTGAACTGACACTTAAATAATTAAATGCTAGACATAGAAACAAGAACTTAACAATCACATTTATTTATGTTTTATGACTGGAGTTTTGAACTCATTATTTGGAAATTTCTGAATCCATGTTTGGCAGAACATTTTTCTCACTTCTCTGTATCTGAATTGCTTTAGAAAAGTAAGTTTAAGCAGAAGCTGCTTATTTTTCTGACTTAATGCATAAAACAGCAGTTAAATAAAGGCTGCTTTGTAGCTCTGAGGTAAGCAAACTGTAAATGCCAGCATTATGAGTGTGCCTAGAAATTCATGGCTAAAGGCTTATAATTTTGATATTTAACCATTTGTGTCAAATCATGCAATGTATGGAATGACAATCATTTTTAAATCTTTGCTGAAGTACTTCTGCCTACACAAGTACAAAGTCATGCATTTCTTAAAACATTATCACATTCACAATTTGTTTAGGTGTTTGAACCTGTTTTCCAATTTGCATTATTTATTTCTTGGAAACCTGAACTGTGTGCCCAGTTTCATTTGTGCTTCCAGAGTTTTTTTTTTTCAAATTGATCATCAAAGATATTGTGTAGTTCTTAAATATATGTGTATGTACATGCTAAAGATAGTCCTAATATGCTGTGATTTTGGAAAGAAATTAAAGCTGAAAGAGGGCAACTAAAATATTGTTTGATATTATGATAATTTAAACCACTACAAAGCATTACAATGAGGCACATGCCTCTTATTTTGTGTTATTGCATCATCCTTTTTCATATCATATTTTTAGGTTTTTCTGGCAATAACAGGTTCATCTTACCAAATAATTCATCAATGTTTCTAGAAGGCTATCTTCAAGTAAGAGTTGCTGTGAATGCTTTTTGGGCCCCATATATTTTATATTTGGTATTGTCTTTGTGGTGGTGATGACATAGAACACTAGATACCAAAAACACAAGTTATTTTACAAAACCGCATCCCTGTAAACAGTTGCTGGGTATTGTACTCTGGAAAGGAGCAAGCCAGAACCTGGACAATTTATTGTTACATAAACTAGAGCTCCCCAGAGTTAACTGTACATTGAACAGAAAATCTAGCTTGTGACAGTGTAGATATAAACACATGTTGGTACTTAACCAGTCCATATTTAACTGTATGGATTCATTTATAACTTTTGTACTAACATCAGTGTCTTCAGAAATTACTGACCATGCTACATTATTTTAAGAAGACAGATGTCTGAAGCATACTACATATTCTTATAGTTCCAGTTATGAAATTTCCTGAGAAGGGCTTTGGAAATGAAACAGCATTTTTGCTTATGAGTTAGTAGTAGTGCGATGTAAATAACCATATTACTCATTGCCACAAATATGTTGCAATATGATTAATACCAGACTGTGGTCTTGGCATCAGGTTCAGAATCTCATATAAAAGTAATTATGCACTAACGTGCTGTGCAATGTTGGAATATGTTAACACTATGTTTCTGTTTGCTTCATTACACTACGTCATGAGCCCTTCTGACACTTGCTGCTAGAAGGGAAGCACATAATTTTCATACAGCTTCTTCCAGTTTTCGTACCTCTTTTCTAAGAAAAAATGTTGCTTTACACTATTTCCAGCAATATATTTAACACTAAATGAGACCCTTTAGAACTATGTACCTACATAAAATGCAGCTCATCAAAAATGAGGCATATTGCTATTTGTGGTGCTGTGTGATTTTCCATGGTAATAAGAATACTACATAATTTAATATACCCATCACATTTATTTGAAGACAGCCTACATGAAGTGTATATAATTTGGGGCAACAAATTCACATCTGTGAATTACAGGTCATAAATACAGGCAGGTTTTGACTTTTGAGTGATGAGAAAATTGTATTAAATTGTCTCAGAAAAATGGTGTGCAGCCAGAGACTTAAAGTTCCTAAACATATTTTTCCACTAGAACATTAGAGCTGTGATGCCATTAATGTTAATTAGCTTGATTAACACGTTTTTCGCTGTTGATGTTAAATTGTGCTCATCATGCTTGTAAAGCATTGTGGTGCAGATATGAATATGTTTGAACATTTCTTAATGGAAGTAAAACTGGTTGTATGGTTTTGAATATTTTTTTGCAATATCTGGAGGAGCTTTTTTCTTTGTGTGAACACTGAGAACTTTAAAGGACTTCAGAGACCAGAGAGTTTAACAAACATAACAATGGTTCCCTATGTTTCTTGTACCATTTCCCTCACCCCCTTTAACAGCCCCATTCAGAAACCCTTTCCCTTTCTGCCAGATCCAGCCCCTAGGGTGTAATACCTTTATTGTAGTACATTACATCTGTGTTTGTCATGATCTGTTTGTTTCTGAGCAGAATGCATTAGTAAATTACTAAAACTCATCCTCTCTCAGGCATTGAGAATGTGGTTTTGTAACATACATTATAACACCTTGTACGTTTAGGTGCTTTATGCACACTGTCCTTTCATGGTCTGTAATTTACTGTTGTTCATCTCTCTATTTCTACAACTGTAGTTTGATTATGTTTACTGTGTAGACCTTGAATTCCTACTTTCAGTGTATGGAATGACTTGCGATGTACCATTTTGTCTCTGTCCATGTTGTAGCACTATTGACTTAAATTAGTCACTAATTGCCTTTCTTCCTTCCCATTTCTCCTTTTGTCAGTGAACCCTTCTGTCATGTAAACCAATCAGTGTTCTCTTTAGTCCCTGATTTTTGTCATTGTCAGAAAATACATACTTTCCCATTAAAACTCGGGTACCATGCTAGTAGTTTCTGTGTTGGTTGTGTAGTGATTTTTAATCCAGTTTTTTTTCAGCCATTCTGTCTTTATGAAGGGCTTGGATGTGCAGGTCGCAAAACATGTCATCATCTACAAAGGTGTATCGGTACTAAATTTTATTTTGTCTACATTTATGCTGTTCATAAGTCTTTTATATCATTTAGTATAGTAACACCAAATATTAGAACAATGGCTTGCCCGACATAGTAGGTAACACATGACAAACTGAATGACTTAGGCTATAGCTAACACACATCACTTGTGTTAGAAACCACTTCATATTCTTCCATGACCCCCCTCGGTTTTGAAAGATATCCAGTAGGGTATAGTGTCATGAATAGAATAATATCCATGTGGAAGAGTGTTGCCCCTTTCATGAGATTAGAGTCAACCAAGCACAAATATTCCATTTCTTTAGCTCCCACTTTTTCTGTGGTAAACACAGCTACAAAAGGGGGTAGTTGAAGTCCATGATTCACTTTCCATTCGCTTTTAAAACCGGGAGAAATATTAGACTCTACCATTATGCTTGTCTGATTATACATAATAGAGATTTGCTAATGTACACACAAAGTCCTCAAGGAAGGCAAACATATTTAAAGTGTTAAATAGATAAGCCATTCCAGATACTCAAAAGCTTTTTCTGCATTTATGCTAAGGGCTACGGATGGGTCTGTAACTGTTCGTGCTGCTCTTTACAAACCACAAATGCCCTTTGTATATTGTCTGTTGCATACTGTCCTAGCATAATTCCCACCTTGTCTTCATTATCAGACAGGTTATAAAATAATTCCCTTTCACTCAGTGACATATATCCAGTGTTGTCAATGTTCAGATTAGAAGCTTACCTATATCTATCAAATTAAGTGAATCATTGAGAAGCTTGCCAGTCATATGAATTGCAGCAGGTCTTCACGAACATTGAGTTCTCCTGTTTTCATGAACAAAGAAACATCATTACCTACAAAAACTTCTCCTTAGCTATGGTCTCGTTAAACAGTCATACTCTACAGTTGTAAGTACTGCGAAGGAAGCATTCTTATGACAATAAGTCACCAATTCCTCATCTATCCCTGCAGTTCCATCCACACACTGCAAATCATTTAATATTTATGATGTAGAATGCATCATCATCTGCTATATGGGATAATATACATAGGTTCATAGGTTCATAGGTTGGTACTAGGCTATCAGCCCTAGGGCCTATACAAGCCTAGCCATAACAATTCCCTGGCTATTTCTTCCCACACTATTTACTTCCCTGGACCCCTGTCTAGCAGGGTGACTGACGTGATCCCTGGGGTGAATTTCCTTTCTCCTATCCAATCGTCAAGGTTCCTTTTGAAGACAGCCAAAGAGGCACTCTGCTTGACATGTATGGGCAATCTATTCCAGAGTCTGGGGAGTCTCTGAGTCAGGAACCTTTCCCTCCAGCATGTTTTGTTTATTATGATGACAAGGTTTAGATCCCTGGAGCGTGTGGCTCTGAGGGACTGGGATTTCTTTAAGTGTAGCATGTCCAACAGCTCTGGGTTTGACATGGCCTTGTATGTTAAGTAGAGATTGCCTCTGAGTAGACGATATGTGACAGAGTATAGCTGGAGTTTTTAAGGCGGTCAGTGTAGGGCATCTGCTTTAGGCCTGTGATTCTTTTAGTGAGGTATTTCTGCAGCCTTTCCAGTTGTTGTAGATGTCTTGAGAGATACATACCAAATGGGGCATTGTATTCTATAATGGGTCTAATGAGGGATGAGTACAGTGGGACAATGACCTCCTTTTTTCTGGATGAAAAGCCCTTAGTGATGAGGTGTGCCACATAGAAGGATTTCCTGACTGTTGTGGCGATGTGGTTATCGAAGGTGAGACCACTGTCCACCTGTGTCCCTAAGTCTGTTATCACACTTTCGGTGTTTAGTGTACTGCCAGCTATGTGGTAATTCATGGATACATGTTTTTTTCCAAAGGGAATAACTATACATTTTTTGGCATTGAGCTTGAGTCCATGGTTCTGGCACCAAGCATCTGTTTCTGTAAGGCCCTTTTGTAGAGAATCCACATAATCTGGGGATTCAGTAATGGCTCCCAGTTTGCAGTCATCTGCGAACTTTGTTAGCCAGAGTCCCTTAGTGGTGGCCTGTACTTCAGAGAAGTAGATGCCAAACAAGAGCGGTCCCAGGACTGAACCCTGAGGTACTCCACTTGTCACTTGTCTGGAGCTGGATTTGGAGTCGGCTACTTTTACAGTGTGGGTTCTATCAGTAAGCCAGTTATCAACCCACTGGGTGATGTAGGGATTAATGCCCAGCTTAGTAAGTTTATCTATGATTCAGGAGTATGGGATTGTGTCAAAGGCCTTGGCAAGGTCTAGATAGGCTGTGTGGACCACCTTACCTTTGTCCATGGCTCTGGAGACTGACTAGAAGAAGTCAATCAGGTTCAGGAGACAAGATCGGCCCTTCACGAACCCAAACTGGGTGGGGTCCAGTGTTTGAAGGTTGCCAATGTCTTTGTTTATAAATTCCATGATAATACGCTCCATGGCCTTGCAGATAAGGCATGTCAGACTGATGGGACGGTAGTTTCCGGGATCCAAGGTGGATCCCCCCTTGTTGAGTGGGATAACTGTAGCTCTGTGCCACTCAGTGGGCACGAAACCTGAGGTGAGGCTATGATTAAACATGACACTTAGGTGAGGTGCCAGTTCATATTGTAGTTCATGTAGTACACAGCCCGGGATGTCATCTGATCTCATGGATGCTGTATTCTTAGCTTTGGAGAGTGTGTTTTTTACCTGTGTGGCCGTTATTACCGGAATTTGCAATCTTCCGGTATTGAGATGGGCCATTTAGGGGGTGAGGGGGGTGAAGTTGGCACTGAATCGATCTGCCAGGATACTGGCAATATCCTTGGGATCAGTATATTTAATTCCATTCTGTTTTATTTCAGAGCAGATCTGAGCATTGCCATTTAGATTTTTGACATAGTTATAGAATGCCTTATGGTTGTCTTTGGAATCTTTGGCAATTTTATTTTCGTAACTAGCTTTGGCGGATTTTATGAGGGATCTTAGTGTCTTACTAAGGCTGGTAAGAGAGTTTTTTGCATCCTGGGATTTTCCCCTTTTCTGCAACAGTTTCTTCCTTTTGTTGTAAAGTTTGTTTATGGCAGGGGACCACCAGATTGGCTTACTTTTTTTCGATGAGAGCGTCTTGGCTCTATTTGGGATGGCACGATTCATGCATGAGTGGATGTGCTCGTACAGTGCCTTATTGTAGGATTCAGCAGTTGAACTTTCAGTTCCCATCTGCATGGGTGTCATGAAGTTTGCCACTTCTGACTTGAGTAGCATGAAGTTGGCTTTGGAGAAGTTTTTTAAGGAGGTTTCCTTACTGGGGGGTGGGGGTGGGATGTGGATGTTAAGGGTGATTAGCTTATGGTCAGACCTGACTAACAAGGGGGTGACTATAGGTGTGGACCATCGATTTCCCATGTTGGTAATGACCAGGTCTAGGATATTGGAGCCCCTGGTGGGACTATGAATTAGTTGATCCAGGGTGTTGGAATTTATGAATTCCAAGAACCGTTGGGCAAAGGTGTTGGTACATGAGTAGTTTTCCCAGTTAATGGCAGGGTAGTTAAAATCACCCAGTATTAGGGTGTTTGGTTCTATCTTAATATTTTCTAGTATGTTTAGAAAGGTGCAGTGAGAATCTTGAGCTATGGGGGGGATCTGTAGCAAGCTACAATTTGGACTGCAGTCTTACCTAGTGTTAAAAAATGAAAATTATAAACAAAAATACCATGTATTGGTTAAAGACTGCGAGCAGAAAAAAACAGTTCATAAAAATAAAATCAGAAACTAGCTCGCAGTCATCCCAGGCAGTCAGCAAACAAATAGTATAAAAAGCAGTCACGTCTCTTCAGACCCTGGTTCCTGGGATATCAAATCCAAATGAAGTATAAATTCACTCTCGATTTAAAACACAAAGTAGCAGTTTTATTCAGGTAAAGCTTCATCAAGCCTATAACAGTCAAATCTAAAATGAGGCTTATATAAAAAATTCAAAAAATGTCAATCAACACAATTAATCAATTAGTGAAATAGCCCCTTAAAGGCATCAGCTTCATAAGACATTTCATGAATCAACAAAAATTGAACAGATGCATTTTAAAATTCAACCATATCTAAACATATATATATATATATATATATACACATACATAAAAAACAATTATATATGCATATATATAAAAAAGGGCATATATCGCTTACTTAAAAACAAATACATTTATACTACATAAAAATATCATCATAAAAGGTTACGAGTCCTATTCATCAAAAATCACAGAGGTGAGCATTAGTTACATGAAACTTATGAATGAGTTTTTTATGCCTGAGGAATGCTCACTTCAAGACTCTATCAGGAAAAAACAGATTGACTTGTATAATGACTTTACTAGAAGCGTTGTTGATCCACGCTTGGATTATTTAATGGATAATGTTGGTTTGTTTGAAAAAAGGTTATTAGAGCAAAAAAAGCATAAATTGATTAGGGATAATAATGACTTTTCAAGTGGCCAAGTCTTCACTTGGCCTAGGAATAATTTTAGTGAACGAACAGGTGCTCGTAATAGATTTAATAGACCATCAGAGCACAACAATAATGACAGGAATGATAACAGGAATGATACTGTTTTAAGTCATCGTCGGCGATTAACACAAATGAAAGCAGTGTTTGTATCACAGATGTGAATAATGATAGCTTGTTACAGTGAATTCTGAGAGAATAACTAACGCTAGACAGGAAGAATCAGTTAATGATTTAAATGGTTCTATTGTTACGGACCCAGTAGATAGACCTGAACAAACACAGGTGGTTCGTAGCAAAGTACGTAATGTACAGAGTGATGTGAATAGGGAGGGGGAGGTTTTTACCCCTTTCCCTATAGCAGAGAATTACAGGAAGGGCCAGGGTCGATCCATGAGCAGAGGGAGGCAGAAGAGGAAAGCTCAGAGCAGCGATATGAGAGAACCAACCCTGAAAAAAATGTGGGAGACTGACATAGTTATTAATTTATCTCATAGACCACTCAGTAAATATGAAATTGAGGTCTTAAATAAAGGCCTGTCCTTCATCCCTTCGAGACGAAGTTGTATTACTGATACAATTTTAGATATTAAGTTGTTTGTGAGAAACTTACAATTGAAAATAATGTTTTCTGGAGGTGTGGTTGAGAGTATGGATAGGCAGTTTAGGAATCCGAGTTTAATAATACCTAATTTACAGCCCTCACTAGAAATTTTTGATAAGATGGTCGAGAAAGATATATATTTGTTAGACAATAAGAATATACATTTATCCAAGATAAATCTAAGTATAAGACAGGATAAAGCCTTACAAGATTTAATGAATGATGGCAATATATCAATTAGGCCAGCTGACAAGGGTGGACCTATAGTCGTCCTTGATAGGTTGGCCTATAATAATAGCATGATTGAGATGTTAAAAGATACACGGTATTACAAATTTATTACAATTTTGGATGTCCAGCAAGTTATATCTAGAGTTTATAGTGACCTTGAAGACATGTATAAGTTAGGCATAATTGATAATCAGTTATTTAGTTATTTTTTTGTAGAGAATCCCACTATTCCTATTATTCATGGATTGCCCAAGGTTCATAAAGATTCCTTTAAACCCCCAATGAGACCGATTGTTGCCGGTCGAGGATGGGTGACTGAGCATTTACCTGTGTACATAGAAAAAATTTTAAGACCATATGTCAACGTTAATAAGTTTATACTCAGAGATTCAAAGGAATTTTTGTTAGATTTCTATGAAGTAGTTGGGAACTATGATCGTGACTCAAGTTTGCTATTGGTCACGATGGATGTGAATTCATTGTTTACTAATATTCCGAATGGTAAAGGCATTGAGAGCATTCATAAATATTTGAGTGTACATTCGAACTTAGTACCCACTAGGGTGGATTTTCTTTGCACTCTGCTGGAAATCATTCTGGAAAGTAACATTTTTTTGTTTAATAATGACTTTATTGCTCAAAAGGATGGCGTAGCTATGGGCACTTCATGTGCCAATAGCTACGCCAATCTGGTTATGGCCTTATGGGAAGAAGAAAGATTATGTTGTCTTGATTTATTTCGGAGACATGTCTTGTTTTATAGACGCTTCGTGGATGATTTGTTTTTTCTGTGGGATGGCTGTTTGAGTGATTTACTAGTGTTTGAGGAACAAGTCAATATGCTTACTCCTTATTTAAAATTTTCTATGAACTATTCGAATCAGAACATCTCTTTTTTAGATGTGAATATATGGCAGTTACCGAATGGTGACTTTAATACAGGGGTGCATAGACAGTCTTGTTACAAGAATACGTTTTTACATAGAGACAGTATGCACCCATGTTATATTTTTTCCAATATCCTTAAAGGGCAGGGGATTAGGGCTTCTAGATTGAATCCACGTCCAGAAGAATTTGAGAAAGAACTGGGTGATTTAGCTGTTAGGTTCAATGAGAGGAATTACAGACCTGTAGAAATTGAGAGAGCGTTTACTCAAGTCAGGGACCATAGGCAAGGAAGGGCATGCCCTATATTTTCGGAGACAGGGCTGCAAGTTTATAGAATGAATTCTGAAGGGACCCTGGTCAACAATGATAGCAATAAGAACCAGCAGAGGTTAACTTTGTTTTATACACAGGATGTGCATAGTATCAAAGATGTCATTGTTAAGCATTGGGATCTACTGACTTTGGATCCCGAGGTCAAGAGATATGCAGGTGAACAACCGTGTTTTGTTTATAAGAATAGAAAGAACCTGCATAGGTTATTGTGTTTTACGAACAATAAACAAGATGGAAATAATTTAAGTCTTGAAGGTACACAACCTTGTTACAAGTGCAATTATTGTATTTATATTAATGATATTAATGTCTTTATACATCCTAACACTGGACAAGTGTTTCCTATCAAAATTAACGCTAACTGCAGTACTAGACATGTAGTATATATTGCTAGCTGTGTATCCTGCCGATCATTTTATATCGGCAAAACTGATAGGATGTTGAAAGAAAGAATAAGAGAACACTTATATCAAATTCGTGTTAGATCTGAAGTTAATGCATTATCTAAACATGTCTTACAGAATGATAGTACACACAGGTTTCTATTTTCAGTGCTGCATGTGAATACACCTAGTATGAGAGGAGGTGATGTTAGGAATTATACTGAAGATGCTGAGACAAAATGGATTATAAAAACACAAGCACACATCCCCCCAGGTCTCAATGATAGGGTTCCTCTTAGACCTACCCTTAAAAATAGGAGACACAGAAAATAGATATAGTGTGATTTTTGATGAATAGGACTCATAACCTTTTATGATGATATTTTTATGTAGTATAAATGTATTTGTTTTTAAGTAAGCGATATATGTCCTTTTTTATATATATATGCATATATAATTGTTTTTTAGGCATGTGTATATATATATATATATATATATATATATATATATATATATATATATATATATATATATGTTTAGATATGGTTGAATTTTAGAATGCATCTGTTCAATTTTTGTTGATTCATGAAATGTCTTATGAAGCTGATGCCTTTAAGGGGCTATTTCACTAACTGATTAATTGTGTTGATTGACATTTTTTGAATTTTTTATATAAGCCTCATTTTAGATTTGACTGTTATAGGCTTGATGAAGCTTGATAGTGAAAGCACTTGCCAGTTGTGTACCTGAATAAAACTGCTACTTTGTGTTTTAAATCGAGAGTGAATTTATACTTCATTTGGATTTGATATCCCAGGAACCAGGGTCTGAAGAGACGTGACTGCTTTTTATACTATCTGCTTACCTAGTGTTAGTTGCACCTGGAAAATTTCAGATGCATTGTGCTGGGCAAGTAGCCTGGTGGTGTGAATATCCTTGGTGAATATTGACACTCCTCCACCTTTGGTGTTTCGGTCCTGGTTTGGTGGCCGAAAAGTGTGGTAAGAGTTGTAGCCTGGTATTGCAGGGGTGCTCTCTGGAGCCTTGAACCAGGTCTCAGTTACTGCACAGATATCGATGTTCTCCATTTTTAGGAGTGCCTCGAGAGAGTGCATTTTGAGGTTTAGACTTCTAGCATTGAGTAGCATTACCTTCAGATTTTGCATGCTTGTACCTGTTACGGTGGTGGTTTTGTCCTTTGAACTTTGCCTAAAAAAGGCACTATGGGGTGGCAAGAGCCTTAGCCAGTAACCTGAATCCCAGGGGCGACAGGTGCAGACCATCTCTGGCAAAGCATCGTGGTCTGTCAATCATGTCATCCCAGGCAGACAGATACTGGATCCCCTTTGAATGACAACAGAAGCTTAGCCAATTGTTGAAGTCAATCATTTTGTCCTTATATTGTGGTATCATTGTGGGCAAAGGCAGGATGCTACTCAGGGCTAGGGTCATACCTGCCTGGGCCACATGATCTGAGAGCTCTTCCATGTCTCTTTTCATGTAGTCCAGGGAGGTACGTCTCAAGTCATTCACTCCAACATGGACAATGACAGAGTCATATTTGTTCTTGTTGTGGAGTGACTTGAGTGCATGCTTTATGTGGTGGATCCTGGAACCCGACAGGCAGCTGACTTTAATTTTCTCCTTGTTCAACCTGGTGAGAGGGACATCAGTGTGCCGGACTATAGAGTCACCTATGACTTAAGTGTTAGGTACATTGTCTTGCCTTAGGGTTGTTGCTGGGTGGCACACTGGTGTTGTGAACTATGTGACACTTTAGTTGTGATTGGTGTTTGTTTGCATTTCAGCTTCAGAGGTCCTTGTTGCTTGGGCAGGTTACAGTTAAGGGCCTCTGTATATGTGGATTTAGTGTTGCTATATGTGGGTGTTGGTGGTGTGGGTTTAGAAGGGCTATGTGTTGCTTGAGGTGTAGCGTGGGTGTTAACCTTCTCCTCTTGACTGTCTAGCACAATCTTAGGTGGTGAGAGCTTTGCTTCCATTTTAGCTATGTAAGTGCATCTCTCACAGGTTGTAATGTTGGGTGGTAGGAGTAGAGGGTTGTCTGTGTACATGAGGCAATTACTGCATTGCCCCAGTATGCCCAGATTCACCAGGTGTACAGGAGAAATCACCGGAAGCTGACCCTTGGACATGCCTGGTTTGATGCTAAAGTACGGAAGCTGTTTTCCCTTACCTTAGCAAGGTACTTTGCAATTATAGGCTGTTTAGTGCCTACCATTAATTTCTCCTTATTAACAAGGAGAGTTGAGTGCTTGTATCAGTTTAAGGCTTCCTAGTGCTCTCCAGCAGGTATTAGAGAAAGTGCTAGTCACAGGATTGGTCTGATGAAGTTTGTGGATGGATACTTAAAGGTAAGATGAAAAAAATGCACACTGCAGTGTTCACTAGAGAAGTTAGATGTGAAAGTAGGTAACCTAAGTTTTACGTGTTTAAAAAGTTAAAGTTTAGTGGGGAGTTACTATTTTTAAAACAGCAAGATGGGTTGAAAGGGGTGGTCACTTTTGTATTCTGGTACTATGGAATACAGTAGGATGGCCAATAAATATAAATAGTTGAAGGGGAGGGATTTCAAAAATGATGATTTTTTGATTACTCACACAAGCCAGTGAAAGTAGAGAGGAAATGAGATATATGGTCAGATTAACATAAGAGGCAGGCAACTAGAAAGACAGTGGTATTTAACAAGACAACTGTAACTGGCTGGGTGGGTGGGCAAGAAAAAAATTCTGCCTGACTCAGAAGAGAAGTAGTCGATAACAACGTAGTTTTAATTTCCAGTTAGTGTGCACAAGACTCAGAAGAGAGACAGAGAGAGCTGTGGTATCTTTTGAAGTTTTAATATGCTGTTAAAGCAGAATGCAAGTAAAACACAAGGTAAAGAAAACAAACCACAGTATTCAAAATATAGAAATTCAATAAAGTAATACAAAATACAAAAAATAAAAGCAAACTAACCTTTCCTTCACAGCAAAGTGTAGCAGAGTCTGGATGAGCCTTTATGGTAAAGCTCTGAAATGTTTTATTTTACCCCTTAAATAGAAGGTTTAGTTCCTAGCTCCACCCCTTCAGTTAACAAATGATTAACCTTAAGTGACCTCTTCTATCTTATGAATGAATCCTTAATTGATCAGTTCTAATTTCTGCCTGTCTCAGTTCTAATTTCTGCCTGACTCGGAAGTGAGAGAGCTGTGGCTATTTTGAAGTTTTAATATGCTATTAAAGCAGAATGCAAGTAAAACACAAGGTAAAGAAAACAAACCACAGTATTCAAAATATAGAAAGGCAGTAAAGTAATACAAAATACAAAAAATAAATGCAAACTAACCTTTCCTTCACAGCAAAGTGTAGCAGAGTCTGGATGAGCCTTTCTGGTAAAGCTGCATGTTATTGAGAAACTGATGCTTCCTTCCTGGTGTTTCTGACTACCTTATTTGCTCTCTGTACCATGGCCTTACAGTACTTGCTTCTTAACCACTGCAGGACATTAGCAGCCTTAAAGTCCAAAATATGTAAGCATATGATCCTTATGTTCCTCATGACCTTGTGCAATTATCAGCCTTGGCTGAGAGAGTAAATCACCAGTTTCTTTTTCTTCTTCTTACTTCCTGTAATTACCGTCCACTCATCTTCTGAGCACCACATGTAGAACCTTTTATGTGCATCCCATACCACATTTTGAAACATAGAATCTGACTAATGCAGGGCCCAGATTTCAACCTGTTTGAAAAACTGACACTTTTTTGTACACAAGAACTGGAATTTCCATGTGTGAAATAAATCAACCTGATCCAGTTATGACTGCTCTTATGCATAGGCAAACAAGGCAGCTGCCTATAATACTAGTCGATAGGTGCCATTTTTTGCTAGTTATTTGTTTATGTATTTACTTAAAGTTAAACAAAAATTGTGTTTCTTTACTTAAAGAAAATAAGCAGTACCCCTGCCTGAAGATTAAGCAGCTGCTGCATCCTGAGGGTAAGTGCTCTAAAGTTGGTCATTCAGTTTGGTCTGCTCCATCCTGACTACAATCTACATGATTTACTGTCTAGGTAGATCATGGGCCTGATGGAGCAGGAAGTCAACAAACTTAAAACTGTATGGACTATGGTGTAAAAGTAAGCTGTCCTACTGATCCTACTGGTAATAGTGGCAGGCGACTGGATATTGTGAATGGCTTTTCAGGACTGCATTAGCCATAGTTCACAACAGTCCTTGGTTTTGCAGAACACCTCTGATTTTGCCTCATATGCTTGCCCTGTCCCTCATAATTTTTTTATTTATCTTAGTAAACAACTGAAGATTACAGTCAGTTGAAATGTCAGACATTGGAGTTCTATACTTCTTATTCTTCAAAAAATGCATGTTAACACAAAACCTGTTGCGCTATTAGCTTTCAATGTGAATTAAGAGTAATGCATAATAAATAATATCCTGAGGGGGGGAGTATGACTAATTGCTTCTGCTGTCTGCTCATTATTCTGGCTTAATGTGATTGTGAGAACCAACTTAGACTACTTTGATGTGTAGCTACTCTTTGTTTCAAACAAAGCAGGAATACAGTATATGGCCTTTTTTGTAACAATCAGATATCTGAAGTGCACATAGAAGTATAACTGCTGGTAGGTCTAGGAGCTGTTGATTAAAAATAAATGACACTCATCATTTGCTTAGTTCAGACACTGACTTGTCAAGCCTAGTGTGCATTAGTGTGAAGTAAGATGGAAAACTTCCTTATTCTGACCACTATTTTATTTTTCACCACATTTGACCGTATGTGGTGTACACAATCAGGAAGTGGCTATAACTGGGTACAAAGACCATGTATGGATGCAAGTGATTTACTTCTGCTGTTCTTTGAGCACTGTTAAATATAGGTTTCAACTGCCCCAGATTTGCTCCATAGTTGTGGTCTTTGTCTCATAAGATTCATGGTTTTCTGGTACACCTTTGAGGATTGTTGTTACTATATAATGAGAGTTTCAGTATACATGTCCTCCAGAAAATGCCTGTAAATGCAAAACATGCTATTCTAGCAACTTTCTATTTATATAAGATGGTATTTAAAATCTGTTCTTGATTTTGAATCTATTTCTTACATAATTTTTGGATTTGCCCCAGATACCATTACAAAGAGGTTGAGAGGTATTATTTCTATCACACTTTGAAGAAGTGCACACAGCAAAGTGGACATAACTGCTGTGTGGGGGTGGAAATGTCTTTGGATGAAAGTAACTTTGCATCGTCTTGGGTGCTCATTTTAAACAATGTGTTTTGCAGGAGTATTTGGCATCTGTATGTAATAAGTTGAAATACTTTTTTGTGGTTACTTTGTGTTTATGAGAAACAAATCTGAATACCTGACTGCTCTATAATTATTTATTTTTACCACAATTACAGTGTACGTGGTCAACAAGGGGACATAATTGCAAGGTAGGTGCACTGTTTGTATAACCTCACATTGTATCCCAACACAGGCAGTCTCCCAGATAGCTTAAGCGACCACCACCTAATATACCTAATACATAACAGAACAACCCAATGCAAAACCATTGCCTACAGATCCACAAGAAACACAAAAAATTTATTTCCTGAGATCCTCAAATCTTTACTCTATAACTGTGACTGGACCCCTCTAAAAACCCTCCCACTTGACCAGGCTGTAGCCTACTTCAACAGAACATTTCTACAGCAGCTAGATACTGTTGCTCCACTATGCAATGTCAAGGTTAGAACATCTCAAAATCCCTGGCTCAGCAAAGAAACCAAACAAATCTTTGAGTCCAGAGAAACTGCCTGGCTCTACTACCAAAGAAGCAAGGACATATAAAACTTAGTTAATTATCGAGAGCTGCACAGTCGTGCAAAAAAAAATGCATTAGGCAGGACAAAAAAATCTTATTATACTACCCTGCAGACTAAATACCAATACAATCCACAAAAATTCTGGAAAAGTGTTAACCAGTTGCTAAAACCCACCCAAACAGCTACTCCCAAACTAACCACCTCTGATACTAAAGTTCTTATTGAAACACAATTCAACTTCCACTTTGTGAACTCAATTCTATCCCTAGTATCACAAAACAATTCCAACCTCACTATCCCTCACACCAAAAACAATACATATACACGCTTTACCCTCAAAACAGTGCCCACCAGCTCTATCAAAAGGATGCTCTCCAAACTAAAACCTCAGCAACCGCAGCTGCCTACCCCCTAGCTACTTCTTAAAACTCACAGCAGATGCCATTGCAATCCCAATCTCCATTCTCATAAACAGATCTATTACTTAAAACTACATTCCCAAACTCTGGAAAATATCCATGTTACTCCCATACATAAAGAGGAAACCTCCACTGATCTTAATAACTATAGGCTCATTGCAATACTCTCCCCCCTGGCCAAAATATTAGAAAAATGCATTCACACCCAAGTACTAAAACACCTCCTAGACAGTAATATCCTGTCCCCTACTCAACATGGTTTCAGACCTGCCTATAGCACCACTACAGCCCTCCTCTGCTTCACTAACACAATAAATCAACTCAAAAATAAAGGCCTGCATATGTCAACTCTCTTTCTGGATATGTCCAAAACATTTGACACTGTATCCCACCAAATCCTACTAAATAAATTAAACCAATATAACCTAACAAAGGCCACACTAGCCTGGCTCCATAGCTATTTAACTGACAGGTACCAGGCTGTGAAACAGGAAAGTTCTCTCTCACTTCTGTTACCCATAACTACAGGAGTCCCACAGGGGTCTATCTTAGGGCCACTGCTTTTCACAATTTTCACAATCAACCTCCATAGCTCCACACAGTATGCATCTATCATCCAGTGTGCAGATGATACTACCTTAATCTGTGCTGCACAAAGTATTTCCACCCTCCAACAAACAACTTAATTAGCATTCTCTGATGTAAATAAATACCTTACCAAAGCCCAACTGCTCCTTAATCCTAAGAAAACACAGCTTATGATTATAGCTAGCTCTAACAAAAACTTCAATAGCAGTCAATTCGCCATCTGCTTTACAAACTCTACTCCAATCACTCCAGTGGCACAGGCTAAGCTACTAGGAATAACCATAGACTGCCACCTAAAATTTGATACTCATCTCAACTTAACTATAAAAAAGGTACAAGTGAGACTGGGATCACACTACCCCATTAAATACATGCCGACCAGTCGTGAGTGGAGTCCCACAGGATTCGGTCCTGGGTCCTCTCCTGTTTGGTATCTACTTCTCTGAAGTCCAGGCCAACACAAAGGGTCTCTGGCTGACACAGTTCGCAGATCATTGCAAGTTTGGAGCTATTATTAACTTCCCATGTGATGTTGACATCCTACAGAAAGGCCTCAGTGAGACCAACGATTGGTGTCAGAACCATGGCCTTAAGCTCAATGCCAAAAAATGTGTGGTTATCCCCTTTGGGAAAAACCTGGTTCCCATGAATTACCACATTGATGGCAGGTCACTTAACACAGAAGCTGTTATAAGAGATCTGGGAACACAGGTTGACAGCAGCCTCTCTTTCGACCACCACATTGCCACTGTGGTTAGAAAGTCCTTCTATGTGGCACATGTCATTACTAAGGGTTTTACATCCATGAAGAAAGAGGTCTGTCTCCTTCTACTCTTCCCTCATTAAGCCAATCATCGAGTACAATGCCCCATTTGGCATGTACCTCACTAGACACCTACAACAACTGGAGAAGCTGCAAAAGTACCTCACAAAGAGGATCATAGGCCTTAAACACTTGTCCTATATGAACAGACACAAAAAACTCCAACTATTCTCTGTCTCATATCGTCTACTTAGAGGCGATCTCTGCTTGACTTACAAAGCCATGTCTGATCCAGCTGTGTTAGAAATGCTACATCTAAAGAAACCCCAATCCCTTTGCACCACACACTCCAGGTGACCTCAACCTCATTACCACAATCAACTGAACGTGCTGGAGGAGAAACACTTGAGAATCTTGAAGTACTGAAATGTCGAATTTCAGTACTTTGAGAATGAATACACGAAAGTGCAGTTACGAGAAGCTGCACTATGTCGAATGTGGAAATGTCGAATCTGCTATTGTGGTGTCATGTTTGTGATGTGCGGTGCAGTTTGTGGATTTATCTGGGGTTTTAGGTAAGTGGTGTTTGTGTAAGGGCATTGGCTAGGGATGTTAGTGTGTGTGAGTGTGTGTAGTGGTGTTTTTTGTGTGTTTAGTGCAACCTTGGAGTTAGTATATATAAGTAGGAGGGTGTGGGGGTGCAGGGGGGCTTGACCTCTGCTTATAGGTAGGGTAGGTATGTGTGTGTTTTATGTTGTGTTTGTGTGTGTTGTTTGGTTTGTTTTAGTGTAGTTTGTAGGTGCATGTTTGTGTGTGTATGGTCGCAATTGTGCTATTCCCGATTTTGGGTGTTCGGGTATGTGAACGTTGTGTTTGGGTGTTTCAGTATGGTACGTTTGGGCAATCTCTTCCATCTCTCTCAACTTTCTGATTTGAAAGCCTGCATTTGCACTTATTTCTGTCCTGTAACTCATCTAGTGCAGATATAGATTCTTAGTTTTAGCACTTAAATTTGCTTATTCGTGCTCAGCACTTGTTCAGAACTTGTAAGCACTAAGTAAGCTACTAATTACTATAGCACTCAACCTTCCTTATTACCTTACTTTTCTCACTTGCTTAAAGAAAAACAGCTCTTGTACTCACTTTCCTCACTTATCTAGAGGAAAATAGTTTTTTTATTCAGGCATGTCCAACGGTCCGCTCCCAGTGTTCTTTCCTGTCTATCTGATGAATCTGGGCATGTTGAGGCAATGTAGAAATTGCTTCATGTACACAGACAACCCTCTCCTCCTACCACCCAACAGTACAACCTGTGAGAGATGTACTTATCTAGCCAAACTGGAGGGAAAGCTCTCTCCAACCAAGACTGAATTTGACAGTCACGAGGAGAAGGTAAACATTTGCACCACACCACACTCATCACATAGTAATACAAAAACATTAGCGGAGGCTCTCAATAATAACCTGTCTAAGCAACAGAGACCTCCAAAGCAGAAACGTAAGCAACCTCCATCCCCCAACACAACCCAAATGACACATAGCCCACAAACTCAATGCGCCACTCAACCACAGCCAATAAGGCAAAACAACGTACCCAACACACTAGTCATAGGTGAGTCTATAGTCAGGCACACTGATGTCCCACTCACCAGGCTAAACAAGGAGAAGGCTACTGTCAGCTGCCTGTCGGGTGCCAGGATCCGTCACATAACCCACACACTCAGGTCACTCCACAACAAGTACAAATATGACTCTGTCATTGTCCATGTTGCTGTGAATGACCTGAGATGTACCTCCCTGGACTACATGAAAAGAGACATGGAAGAGCTCTCCAATCTTGTAGCCCAGGCAGATATGACCCTAGCCCTGAGTAGCATTCTCCCATCGCCCAGAATGATACCACAGTACAAGGACAAAATGATTGACTTCAACAATTGTCTAAGCTTCTGGTGTCATTCTAAGGGGATCCAGTATCTGTCTGCTTGGGATGACATGGTCGACAAACCGCAATGCTTTGCCACAGATGGCCTCCACCTGCCGCCCCCGGGATTCTGGATACTGGCTAAGGCTCTTGCTGTCCCTATAGTGCCTTTATTAGGCAAGGTTCAAATGACACATTCACCACCATAACAGGAACAGGCAAGCAAAAACTGAGGGGAATGCTACTCAATGCTAGAAGTCTAAATCTTAAAATGCACTCACTCGAGGCACTCCTTAAAATGGAGAACATCAATATTTGTGCAGTGACTGAGACCTGGTTCAAGGCTCCAGAGAGCACCCCTGTACTACCAGGCTATAACTCATACCACACTTTTCGGCCATGTAACCTGGACCGAAACACCAAAGGCATAGGTGTGTTCATATTCATTAAGGAGATCCACACCTCCAGGCTAGTTGCTCAGTATAATGCATCCGAGGTTATCCAAGTGCAACTAACTCTGGGCAAAACTGCAATCCAAATTGTAGCTTGCTACAGATTCCCCACCATGCCCCAGGATTCCCACTCCTCTTTTCTTGATGTGCTGGAAAATATTAGGGTTCAACCAAACACCCTAATAATGGGCAACTCCAACTACCCCACCATTAACTGGGAAAACTACTCATGTACCAACTCCTTAGCTCAACGCTTTCTGGAATTCATAAACTACAATGCCCTGGATCAACTTATCTACACCCCCACCAGGGGCAACAATATCCTAGACCTAGTCATTACCAACATGAGTGACCAGTTTTCCACACCTGAAGTCAACTCCTCGTTGGTCCGATCCGACCATAAGTTAATCACCCTTGATATCCACATCCTGCCCCCACCCCCCATTAAGGAAACCACAGTAAAAAAATTCTCTAAAGCCAACTTCATGCTTCTTAAGACAGAAGAACTAGGAGCCATAGTCAAGTCCCCAAATGATGTGGACATCCTACAGAAGGGCCTTGCTGAGACAGATGTCTGATGTCAGAGCTCAATGCCAAAAAGTGCAGTGTCATTCCGTTTGATAAAAACTCTGTACACATGAACTACCACATAAGCAACAATCTACTTAACACCGAATGTGTGATAAGAGACCTTGGGACCCAGGTGGGCAGTAGTCTCTCCTTTGATAGTCACATCACCACAGTAGTCAGGAAGTCCTTCTATGTGGCACACCTCATCATAAAAGGGTTCTCATCCAGGAAAAAAGAGGTCATTGTTCTCCTCTACTCAACACTCATTAGACCCATTATAGAGTACAACCCCCTTTTGGAATGTACCTCACAAGACATCTGCAGCAGCTGAGGATTACTGGCCTCAAACAAATGCCCTACACTGACCGTCTCAAAAAACTCCAGCTTTACTTCATAGCATATTGCCTACTCTTAGGTGATCTCTGCCTAACATATAAAACCCAGAGCTGTTGGACATGCTACACCTAAAGAAATCCCAATCCCTCTGAGCTACACGCTCTAGAGACCTAAACCTTGTCACCACAATAAACAGGACATGCTGGAGGGATAGATTCCTGTCCCAGAGACTTCCCATACTCTGGAAGAGGCTACCCATCTATGTCAAGCAAAGTTCTTCATTAGCACTCTTCAAGAAAAATCTTGATTAGTGGATGGGAAATAGGAAATACACCCCAGGGATCACTTCTGTGTCTCTGCTCGACAGTGGCACAGGAAAATAACTTTCTTGGGTGGCGTAAGCCAGAGAACTTTGTTGGCTAGGCTTACATAGGCCCTTGTGCCGATAGCCTAGTACCTACCTATGAACCTATGAATGTTCGACTTTTCAGTCTCGAAATACTGAAATTCAACATTGCAGTATTTCGACATTGTCTAGTGAATCCTCTGGAGGTACAGGTTCATAACCCAGAGACTGCCCTTGCTATGGAATAGACTTCCCTAACATGTCAGACAGAGCACCTCACTGGCCCTCTTCAATAGAAACCTTGCTGAGTGGATGGGAAATAGAAAATTCACCCCAGGGATCACTCCAGTGGCTCTACTCAACAGAGACACTGGGAACTAAGGTCAGGTGGCACAATGTCAGGGTAATCCTATGGGCTATGTTTGTTAAGGCTCCAGGGCCACTAGCCTAGTACACACCTATGAACATATGAACCTATGAATGGGCAGCTTGTTCTAGAGCATGGGAAGTCTCTGGGACAGAAACCTATCCCTCCAGCAAGTTCTGTTTATTGTGGTGGCAAGGTTTAGGTCCCTGGAGCATGTGGCCTGAAGGGATTGGGATTTTTTTAAGTGTAGCATGTCCAACCACTCTGGGTTTGACATGGCTTTATATGTTAGGCAGAGATTGCCTCTGAGTAGGCGATATGTGATGGAGTAGAGCTGGAGTTTTTTAAGACGGTCTGCATAATGTATCTGTTTGAGGACGGTGATCCTCTTTGTGAGGTATTTCTGCAGTCTTTCCAGTTACTGCAAATGTCTTGTGAGGTACATCCCAAGCAGGGCATTGTACTCTATAATAGGTCAAATGAGGGCTGAGTAGAGGGGGACAATGACCTCTTTTTTTGTAGATGAGAAACCTTTTGTGATGAGGTGTGCCACATAGAAGGATTTCCTGACTACTATGGTGATGTGGTTATCAATGGAGAGACTACTGTCCACTTGTGTCCCCAGGTCATATCATACTGTCGGTGTTGAGTGGGCTACAACTTATGTGGTAGTTCATTGGCACAGGGTTTTTTCCCAAAGCGGATGACTATGCATTTTTTTAGCATTGAGCTTGAGGCCATGGCTTTGACACCAGACATCTGTCTCAGAGAGGCCCTTTTGTAGAATGTCCACATCATTAGGGGATTCAATAATGGCTCTCAGTTTGCAGTTGTCTGCAAACTTTGTTAGCCATAAGCCCTTTGTGTTGGCCTGGAATTCAGAGAAGTAGATGCTGAACAGGAGGGGACCCAGGACTGAACCCTGTGGTACTCCACTTGTCACTGGTCTGGAGTTGGATTTGGAATTTGATACTTTCACGTTGTGGGTTCTGTCTGAGCCAGTTGGCAACCCATCACGTGACATAAGGGTTTATGCCCAGTTTCATGAGTTTTTTGATGAAACCAGAGTGGGGAATGGTGTTGAAGGCCTTGATGAGGTCTAGGTAGGCTGTGTGAACTGCCTTACCCTCATCCAAGGCTTTGGTGACTGCTTCAAAGAAGTTAATCAGGTTTAGGAGACATGATCTACCTTTCATAAACCTAAACTGGGTGGGGTCCAGAGTTTCAGGTTACCTATGTCTTTGTTTATAAGTTCCATGATGATATGTTCCATGGCTTTGCAGATCAGACTCGCCAGACTGATGGGCCGGTAGTTCCTGGGGCCTGTGGTGGATTCCCCTTTGTGGAGTGGGATCACCGTAGCTGTGCACCATTCAGTAGGCACAAAGCTTGTAGTGAAGCTATGACTGAACATGGTGCTTAGGTGGGGTGCCAGTTAATTTTGTAGTTCATGCATAACACAGCCTGGGATGTTGTCAGGTCCCATGAATGCTGTATTCTTGGCTTTGGCGAGTACGTTTTTCACTGTGAGGCTGTGATTACAGGGACTTGACATTCATCCGGTATAGAGATGGGCCCTTTGGTGGGTGAGAGGGTGGTGAAATTTGCACTGAACCTATCTGCCAGGATATTGGCATTATCAGCTGGTTCTGTATGTTTAGTGCCATTGTGCTGTAACTCAGAGCAGATCTGAGTGTTGCCATTGAGATCCTTGACATAACTATAGAATGCCTTTTGGCTGCCTTTAGAATTTGTAGCAATTTTATGAGGGATCTCAGCTTCTTACTGAGGCTGACAAGGAATTTTTTCCAGTCTTGGGATTTTACTCTTTTTTGCAACAGTTTTTCCTTCTGTTGTAGAGTTTACCAATGGCAGGGGACCACCAGATTGGCTTCTTTTTTTTTTGGAGGAAAGTGTCTTGGTTCTGTTTTGGATGGCATGGTCCATGCACTCATGTATGTGTTCATACAATGCATTGATGTAGGATTCAGCAGTTGTACTACTACTTTTCATCTGCATGGGTGTGGTGAAGTTAGCCAATTCTGTCTTAATAAGCATGGAGTTGGCTTTGGAGAAGGTTTTTACAGTGGTTTCCTTAATCGGGGGTGGGGGCGGGATGTAGATGTCTAGGGTGATTAGGTTATGGTCGGATCTGACCAATGAGGGGCTGACCTCTGGTGTGGAGCACCAGTCACCCATGTTGGTAATGACCAGGTCTAGGATATTGCTGCCCCTGGTGGGGGTCTGGATAAGCTGATCCAAGGCGTTGGAATTTATGAATTCCAAAAAACCCTGAGCAAATGTGCTGGTACATGAGTAATTTTCGCAGTTAATGGCAGGGTAGTTGAAGTGTCCTAGTATGAGGATGTTGGGTTGTACCTTAATATTTTCCAGTATGTTAAGAAAAGTAGAGTGGGAGTCTTGGGGCATGGTGGGGATCTGTAGTAAGCTACAATTTGGATTTCAGTCTTCCCCAGTGTTAGTAGCACCTGGAGAATTTCGGATGCATTATGTTGGGCAACTAGCCTGGAGGTGTGGATATCTTTGGCGAATATGGACACGCCTCTGCCTCTGGTGTTACGGTCAAGGTTAGATGGCCGAAAGGTGTGATATGAATTGTAGCCTGGTATTGTAGGGCTGCTCTCTTGAGCCTTGAACCTGGTCTCTGTCACTGCACAGATGTCGACGTTCTCCATTTTAAGGAGTGCCTTGAGTGAGTGCATTTTGAGGTTTAGACTTCTAGCATTGAATAGCATCACCCTCAGATTTTGCTCGCTTGTACGTGTTACGGTGGTAATTTTGTCATTTAAACCTTGCCTAAAAAAGGCACAATAGGCGAGGCAAGTGCCTTAACCAGTATCCGGAAACCCAGGGGCGACAGGTGCAGGCCATCACTGGCAAAGCATCGTGGCCTGTCGATCATGTCATCCCAGGCTGACAGATATTGGATCCCTTAGAATGACACCAGAAGCTTAGCCAATTGTTGGAGTCAATCATTTTGTCCTTGTACTAAGGTATCATTCTGGGTGATGGCAGAATGTTACTCAGGGCTAGGGTCATACCTGTGTGGGCTACAAGATCTGAGAGCTCCTTCATGTCTCTTTTTATGTAGTCCAGGGAGGTATGTCTCAGGTCATTCACTCCAACATGAACAATGACAGAGTCATATTTGTACTTGTTGTGGAGTGACCTGAGTGCGTGGATTATGTGGTAGATCCTGGCACCCGACAGGGAGCTGACAGTAATCTTCTCCTTGTTTAGCATGGTGAGTGGGACATCAGTCTGCCTGACAATAGAGTCACCTATGACTAGTGTGCTTGGTACATTGTTTTGCGTTAGGGGCTGAGGTTGAGTGACACACTGGTTTTGTGAGTTATGTGTCAGAGACCAGATGGCTTAGTGGTTAAGGTCTTCGCCTCCGATGCACAAGGTACAAGGTTCGATCCTGACCTCCGACTAATGCCTGTTTGGAGTTTGCATGTTCTCTCTGTGTCTCCGTGGGGTTTCTCCCATGTTTGAAAAACATGCTGAGTGTTCCCATCTCAAACTCATCAATGAATGGAGCTGTGGGCAGCAGCACAGTCTCTACATGGTGCCCAATGTGGGGAAGAGTTGGAAAAAGACCAACCGCTTTGGGCATCTATTGTGGTGCGCAGTATCCTCAAGATAGGAGAACACGGATCACAAACTGCGCGCCGTGGCAAGGCTAGCCACTCAATGGTGTAAAATATGGCTCTAGGTGATTTGGTCATGTTGACTGTCGTCAAAAAATGGGCATGGGTAGTTACCAGTGATAAGTGGGTTGAGGACACTGCCTACTCTCTGACCCATGCCAGGGACCCATGCTAATGGTGGGAGGGGTATATGTGCCTCTATTGGCCAGTGTGTGCACACCATAAAAGCCCAGCAGCCCTGGGTCAATAGGCTACTGGCTGGCCGGTGTCTAGTTGCCCAGCCTGGGTTACCTGGGATAGCTCTGTTGAGTGAAAGCTGGACATAAAACCAACCAACCTGCCAAACATGAACTAAGAATTACTATGCTTAATGCAGGCTTACTGACAGGATGCAGCTTAGAAGTGGATAACATGATGATACGGAGGAGGCTGGACATCCTATGTATCCAAGAGACGAGATGGAAGGGCAGTGCAACAAAGCCACTTGGCTTGGGATCCAGACTCTACTACTCAGGTGGTGGACAGGCTAGAAATGGTTTAGGAATTGTGGTGAGACAGAGGCTTCAGAAGTCAGTGAGGGATATCATCAGAATTAATGACAGACTCATGGCAATCAGACTCCAGTGTAATGATAGGACAGTATTCATAATCTCAGCCTATGCCCCACAGCAGGGTTGTGATAGTGGGGAAAAGAGTGCATTCAGACAGCAGTTGCAGGACCTACTAGATAAAGCAGGACAACATGAATTGGTGTTGATAATGGGTGACTTAAATGCACATATTGGGACAGATAGAACAGGATATGAGGACTGCCTGGGTCCACATGGGTGGAGCAATAGGAATAAAGAAGGAGAAGCCATTCTAGACTTCTGTCTGGCAAATGGCTTGATAGTAGCCAACACATGGTTCAGAAAGAGAGACAGTCACAAGATCACATACAAGAGTAACCAACATGCAACTCAGGTAGACTTCCTCCTAGTAAGGAAAAGGCACTGGGGTAGAATCCATGATTGCAAAGTCATCCCCAGTGAAATAGTCGGTTCACAGCATAAACCAGTAGTTGCGACAATCAGCTGCAAGCAGTGGTCAGAGAAGGCTGTAAGGTCAACAGAGACCAGGCTGAAGACCTGGAAGTTGACTGGAGAGAAAGTACAGCAGTTCAAGGAATTACTCAGGGCTCTAGCACCCCAAGAAGAGGAGGAAATAGGTGGAGTTGAAGAGTGGCAGCACCTAAAAACAGCATGTGTTAGGACTACAGAAAAGATATGTGGCCGAGCCAGGTATGGAAATAAGGTACATAAGGAAAGCTGGTGGTGGAATGCAGAAGTGCAGGAAGTAATCAAAAGAAAGAAGGAGTGCAGGAAGAAGTGGGAGATTGAAAAGACTGACCAAGCTAGGAAGGACTACTGGTTGGCTAACAAAGAAACTAAGAAAGAAGTTGCAATAGCAAAGAATAGGGCATCAGAGACACTCTATCAGCTTCTGGAAAGTGACTCAGTAAGGGGCACAAAGAAACTATACCAGGTTGCAAGGCAAAGACAGAAAGATAAAGAAGATAGTCAGACACCCTTCATAAAGGATTCCAGCAACAACCTGCTTACCAGCCCACAGGACATCAAAGGCAGATGGAAGGAGTATTTCCAGCAGCTTCTGAATGAAGAAAACCCCACAGAAGCGGTACTGCCCCAGAAACAGCCTACAATGAGAGTAGAAGAGGAACCCAGCTTAGAAGAAGTAAGAGCAGCACTAAGGAAAATGAAGTCAGGGAAAGCAGCAGGCTCAGATGAGGTCACAGCAGATATGATAAAGATGCTGGGTGAGCTAGGGGAGAAATGGCTCCTGAGGGTACTAATTGCAGTGTGGAGAGAAAGGCGTTTTCCAGATGACTGGAGAATAAGCATACTCGTGCCAGTGTACAAGAACAAAGGAAACATCCACAACTGTGGACAGTACAGAGGCATCAAACTCCTACCACATTGCATGAAAGTTCTGGAGAGGGTGATTGATAAACGGATACACAGAATAGTAGAATGTAAGATGGGAGATGAACAGTTCGGATTCAGTTCAGGATGCAGCACAATTGACCCGATGTTTGCATTGAGACAGATACTTGAGAAGAAACTAGAGAAGAGAAGAGAGTCAAACTGGGCTTCCCTAGACTTGGAGAAAGCATATGACAAGGTCCCAAGAAAGCTGATCTGGGCAGTACTTCGGTGGTTTGAAGTCCCAGAAACAGTGGTAGAATTAGTACAGGCTATGTACAAGGACCCAGTGACTCAAGTACAAACAGTGTTTGGCCTCAATGAGGGGTTCCCAGTGGGAGTGGGTGTACACCAGGGTTCAGCTCTGAGCCCACTGTTGTTCATACTGGTAATGGACTACATCAGCAAACAGGTTGGAGGGGACAGAGCAACAAAGCTGCTGTATGCAGACGATGTGGCAGTACAGGCAGACTCTGATCTAGAACTTCAGCAAAGGATAGGAGAATGGAATGCAAATCTGAAGGCACATGGGATGAAACTAAGCACAGATAAGACAGTGGTAATGGCAGCAGATTGGGGAAATCAGAAGAAGCTGAGAATAGAGATAGATGGGGAGATGGTGGAACAGGTAAACAGCTTCAAGTATCTGGGAGGGGTGGTTGAGGAGAAGGGTAGTCTGAATGAAGAGGTCAAAGCTAGAATCAGAGGGGCTGCAGCCAACCGGCATAGAGTATCAGGTGTAGTATATGACAGAAGAATGCCAAAGAAGCTGAAAAGTAAGGTGTACAAGACAGTGGTGCGACCAGTACTACTGTATGGTACAGAAACCTGGGCAGTAAAGGCAGAACAGTTGAAGAAGCTAGAGGTGATGGAAATGAAGTGCCTGAGAAAGGTGGTAGGATGCACACTGCGGCACAGGTGAAGAAATTAGGACATAAGAGCAGAAGTCAAAGTAGCTCCAATTGCAGAAAAGCTCAAAGAGAACAGATTATGATGGTATGGGCACATGTGTAGAAAAGCAGAAGACAATCTGGTGAGGGAGATTTGGGACAGACAGTAAGAAGGTAAGAGGAAGCGAGGGCGTCCAGTAAAGAGGTGGATGGATTGTGTGAAAGAAGATCTTTGACAATCAGGCATGAGTGTTGAAGAAGGCAGGAGAGTGGCACTGAATCGAGAGAGTTGGCGACAGTTAATACAATACCCCGACCCCATGTAAATGGGAAAAAGGGGATGATGATGATGATGTCACTTGGGTTGTGTTGCGTGGTGCTGGTTGTTTGTGTTTTAGATTTGGAGGTCTCTGTTGTTTGGGCAAATTTATATTAAGAACTTCCACGAATGTAGGTGTGTGTTTCATGTTACTATGTGTGGGTATAGGTTTTGAAGGGCTATGTGTTGTATGTGGTGTGGTGCAAGTGTTTACCTTTTCCTCTTGACTGACTAGTCCAGTCTTGGCTGGAGAGAGCTTGGCTTCCAGGTTGGCTATATTAGTGCATCTCTCACAGGTTGTAATGTTAAGTGGTAGGAGGAGAGGGTTGTCTATGTACATGAAGCAATTGCTGCATTGCCCGAGGATGCCTAGATTCACCAGGTGGACAGGAAAAAACACTGGGAGCTGACCCTTGGACATGCCTGGATAGGTGTTTATTTATTTAAGTACCAAAAACTGTTTTTCTCTTTCCTTAGTAAGGAGAGTTGTGTGCTGTAGTAATTTATAGACTATCTAGTGCTTGCAATGGATGTTCTTCATGTTTCACTGTTGCAGTCATTACATTTGGGTTATCTGCCTGCAGGTAGCCCTTAGCCGGCCTGAATACCAGAGTCTTGGATTCCTGCATCGGATGCTGTCTCTTCTTCCATGATGTCTGGGCGTCAAGGGTATAAAACATGCAGCCGATGCCATTACATCAGTCTTTCTTGCCTCGTGGTGCCCGAAGCAGTACCAGTCGGCCGACTCCTGAAATTTTCGTTTTTGAATTTCAGAACCGAAGTTTTCAAAAAAGCTAATTACCCCATTGGGGATCTTTTTTCTTGCTCTTAACCGATGTCAGTAAAAGTTAACAATTGTCTTACCTGTGGAAAGCAAATACCTCATAAAGATTTTCATTCGTACTGCATTCCTTGCCTAGGCCCAGACCACGATGTCCCTCGCTGTCAGTTTTGTGCCTTATTCAACCCCCAAACTATTCATCCTTGGTCTATTTTTGCAGCAAATTATTTTGGTACTCTGTATAACTATCCAGAAATGGCTTTGGTAAGTCATCCAACTACCAATATTCCGAAAAACATAAGGATAAAGACAGAGACAGACCGCATAGGTCCAAAACTGCCGACGATGCTTCCATTAAGCTAGTTGCCAGTCCGCTGGCACTCTGTGAGGTGCTTTCACAGCCCCTGATACCCACTTCTTCAAATTTGCAGGCCTCTACTGAGACCCATTTGGAGTCCAGTATGCCAGAGATGCTTGTTCAACTATGGAACCTGTGGATGTCTCTACCTTGGATGGGTCCGGAGCCGCTGTGCAGGCACTAGCTTCTGAGGGTATATTCAGGCCTACAGACTTGCATTTTAAACCGAGGTCATCTTCTTCATCCAGGCCTAAATCCCGATCCATGCCTAGAAAATAGATGTCCAAACCACATGGTCAGGCCCATATGCCTAAAAAACAAATTCTTAGAATGGCTGAAGACCTTATTACTTTAATTAGGGGAAGCCAGCCTTCCCCCTCTAAGAGACCTAGAACTGATTTTCCTTCTGATTCTTCTGATCAGGATTCTGATATTTCTGTTTCTTCTGATTTCCAGGATTTGCCCTTATCTACCTATGAGGACTCTGATGCAGAGGATTCCATTCCCTCTGCTTCCCCTCCAGAAGACTTTTCTTTTGTTGAAACCTTCCACACTCTTAGGGAGCATTTCCGCTGGGAAAGGGAAAAAGAGGCTTAGGGAATTCTTACTCCTTCCTCAACACAGGCCTTTAGCTATCCCTCCTGTTCTGGACATTGTAGATGATGCTTTCTTGGAATCTAGCCTGTCCACAGACACTTTACCTCCAGCTCCCAGAAAACCTGACAGGTATTATAGAGTACCTGACTCTCACAAGTTCCTCTTCAAGAATCCTACTGTTGATCCAGAGACCATTTCCCAAGGTCCAAAGGGCATTAAGGCTACTGCTGCCAAAAATCCTACTCCTACTGATAGAGATTCTAGAGCCTTGGACAGATGGAGCAAGAAGGTATACACTTCTGCTACTTTGGCCATTAGGGCTTTAAATTGCCAGTTTCATATGTTAAAGTACCAGCAGCATGTTATGGGACTACTTAAACAGAAAATGATGATGATTCCTGACTGTGCTGAACACAAAAATTACAGGATTTAAAGCATTCTGCTGAACAAGTTGATAAAAATACTTTGCAATGTGGTTTTGACTTTTTAGAAGCATCTTGCAGGGCTGCTGTCACTGGGTCTGTACTTAGAAGGCACGCTTGGCTTAAGGAGCAAAACTTGCCAGATCATGTTAAAGCTAAATTACTGGATGCTCCCTTAAACCAAGACCGCCTGTTTGGCAACAAAGTAGAAGAAGTCCTTAAAAAGATGGAGGAAAAAGCTAAATCTATGCAAACTGTTAAATATTTCCTGCAAGCACAGCCTCCCAGATTTAGTAGGCATTGGCCTTCAAAGAATTGGTCCTTTCCAGTCTCTTCCAGGCCTTCTCAGTCCAAACCGAGGAACAGCAGACCACCTAGGTTACAGTCTCAGGCTACACACAGGCCTAAGCAGTGGGGGGGCTCCCACTTCCAAAGCAGGAAGTAGTAAGACACCCCCCCATGGAAAAATGTCACAATGACTTAACCTTAACCCTTCCAAGCCCTGCTCAACTGCCTGCTCCCTTAGGAGGAAAGCTTGCCCTGCATGCAAAAAACTGAGAACTCATTACCTAGGACAAATGGGTTTTAAATATAGTTTTCCAAGGATACAAATTCCACTTCCACTCCCTACCAACCCCAAACGGTTGGCCAGACCTACCCCCCAAATCAGTGGGCAGAAGGTCACCAGCAGGTTATGTCTCTTTTAAGTATCAGGGCTATTCAATCTGTCCCAGCAGAAGAAAGGGGACAAGGTTTTTAATTAAGACTTTTCCTGGTACCCAGAAAAGACAGCTCCGGGTGTCCTATCCTGGACCTCTCTATTCTAAACACCTATTTGGTAATCCCAATATTCAAAATGCTGACACTTCAACAGCTGCTTCCTATGCTAGGCAAAGATGCCTGGTTGGCAGCCTTAGACTTAAAGGAGGCTTACCTGCACATTCCAATAAGGGAATCTTGCAGGAAATACCTACACTTCAGGGCAGGCTCCATGCACTATCAGTTCTCCGCACTTCCCTTTGGTTTATCTACTGTGCCCAGGGTTTTCACAAAGTGTCTAGCTCCAGCTATTGCATTTTGCAGGCAGAGAAATATTCAAATATACCCATACCTGGACGATTGTCTGATTCAGGCAGAAAGCCAGGACTTGTTATTAAAACATCTGGCATTCGTAAAGAAGCTTATAACCTCACTGGGATACACCATAAATGAAAATAAATCTCACCTAGTACCCTGCCAACAGATTGTATTCCTGGGAGCAAGCTTGAGCACAACTACCCAGATGGCTTTCCTCACTCTGGAGAAACAAGTTTATTTGACAACCTACTTCAAACTACTGGCCACAAAGACCCAGATATCTGCAAGGAAAATTCTGCAAACACTGAGGTTCATGGCCTCTTGCATTCCATATGCAGGACTGCATATGAGGAAACTACAATGGTATCTAAAAAGCCTATGGTGCCAACATTCTCAGTACCTGGAATCAATTATTCCTATCATTCCTTGTATAAAGACAGAGTTCCTTTGGTGGGCAGAGGCCTGCTACCACAACAAGGGGCTCCCCTTCACTCTACCCCCTGCTGCCCAAACCCTAACAACAGACGCATCAGACTATGCATGGGGGGTTCACATGGCAGGGCAGTGCATTCAGGGCAAATGGAACCCAAGTCAGATGCACCTGCATATCAACCAAAAAGAAATATTAGCTGTACAGAATTCCCTGACAGCCTTCAAAGACCACATCCTTCCAGGACAATTACTGGTAAAGACAACACCACAGTTGTGTGGTACATAAACAAGCAGGGGGGAACCCACTCGTACCCTCTCTGCAGACTAGCCATGGCTCTGTGGAACACAGCCTTGAGCTACCAAGTGCACCTACAAGCTCAATTCCTGTCAGGCAAGCTAAATTCACTGGCAGATGACCTAAGCAGAAATCTCATGGACCCACATGAATGGAAACTGGAACCAAAAATATTCATCCTGTTGAGGAACAAATGGGGGACTCCAGAGATAGACCTGTTTTCCTCCCCTCAGAACTACCAATTGGACATATTCTGCACAAGAACTCCCCAAAGTCAAGCTTGGAAAGTGGATACCCTGTCCTTTACCTGGGAAAGCGTCTCAGTTTATGCCTTTCCCCCTCTGCCTCTCCTCTCAAAGGTTCTGCTAAAGATCAAACAGGACAAGCCAAGGACAATACTGATTGCACCAGACTGGCCACGCCAGCATTGGTACCCCCTCTTGTGCAGTATGATACTGCTGGAGCCATGGCACCTACCTCAGACACCTTCCCTGCTATCTCTGCAGGCAGGCCAGATTCTGCACCCTCAGCTTCAAACCCTGAATCTTGCAGCCTGGCTAATTCCTTGAGCTCTCCAATAACATCCCTCAGTAAGCAGGTTCTAGATGTCATTCTGAAAGCAAGGAGGCCTAGTACTAGAAAATCCTATGCTGAAAAGTGGAAAAGATACTGTTCCTGGAGCCAGACTCAGGGGATGGGCACAACGGTGCCCAGCTTACCTCATATTCTTCAGTACTTAACAGAAATGCTCCACAAGGGCCTATCCTGCTCGTTAATTAAAATTCATGCATCTGTCATTTCAGCACATTATAATACTGAACCACCCCTCTTCTCTAACCCCCTGCTAAAGCAATTCCTCAGAGGGGCCAAAAATTTAAGAATGCTGCAGGTGAGCTCCTACTCCAGCCTGGGACCTTAACTTTGTATTGAAAAAGCTCACTCTCCCTGCATTTGAACCAGCTGCTACTGCAGAGTTGAAATTCCTTTCTTGGAAAACAGCCTTCCTTCTAGCCATTACTTCAGCAAGAAGAGTGTCTGAATTACAGGCCCTCATGGCAGTGGAGCCCGTCATTATCTACCAAAGTTCAAAGGACAAAACCTCCACCGTAACAGGTACAAGCATGCAAAATCTGAAGGTAATGCTACTCAATGCTAGAAGTCTAAACCTCAAAATGCACTCTCTCGAGGCACTACTAAAAATGGACAACATCGATATCTGTACAGTAACTGAGACCTGGTTCAAGGCTCCAGAGATCACCCCTGCAATACCAGGCTACAACTCTTACCACACTTTTCGGCCACCAAACCAGGCCCGAAACACTAAAGGTGGAGAAGTGTCAATATTCACCAAGGATATTCACACCGCCAGGCTAGTTACCCAACACAATGTGTTTGAAATTCTCCAGGTGCAACTTACACTAGGTAAGACTGTAATCCAAATTGTAGCTTGCTACAGATCCCCCACCATACCCCAAGATTCTCACTACACCTTTCTAAACATACTGGAAAATATTAAGATAGAGCCAAACACCCTAATACTGGGTGATTTTAACTACCCTGCCTTTAACTGGGAAAGCTACTCATATACCAACACCTTTGCCCAGCAGTTCTTGGAATTCATAAATTCCAGTGCCCCGGATCAGCTAATCCATAGTCCCACCAGGGGCTCCAATATCCTAGACCTGGTTATTACCAACATGGGAAATCGATGCTCCACACCTATGGTCACCCCCTCGTTAGTCAGGTCTGACCATAAGCTAATCACCCTTAACATCCACATCCCACCCCCACCCCCGATTAAGGAAAACTCCATAAAACACTTCTCCAAAGCCAACTTCATGCTACTCAAGTCAGAAGTGACAAACTTTATTACACCCATGCAGACGGGAACTGAAAGTTCAACTGCTGAATCCTACAATAAGGCACTGTATGAGAATATCCCCTCATGCATGAATCATGCCATCCCAAATAGAACCAAGTTGCTCTCATCCAAAAAAAAGGAAGCCAATCTGGTGGTGCCCTGCCATAAACAAACTTTACAACAAAAGGAAGAAACTGTTGCAGAAAAGAGGAAAATCCCAGGATGCAAAAAACTCCCTTACTAGCCTCAGTAAGAAACTGAGATCCCTCATAAAATCCTCCAAAGCTAGTTATGAAATTAAAATTGCCAAAGATTCCAAAGACAGCCACAAGGCATTCTATAACTATGTCAAGAATCTAAATGGCAATGCTCAGATCTGCTCTGAGCTAAAACAGAATGGCATTAAATATACTGATCCTAAGGATATTGCAAATATCCTGGCAGATCGATTCAGTGCCAACTTCACCCCCCTCTCACCCCCTAAATGGCCCATCTCAATACCGGAAGTTTGCCAAATTCTGGTAATAACGGCCACACAGGTACAAAACGCACTCTCCAAAGCTAATAATGCAGCATCCATGGGACCAGATGACATCCTGGGCTGTGTACTACATGAACTACAATATGAACTGGCACCTCACCTAAGTGTCATGTTTAATCATAGCCTCACCTCAGGTTTCGTGCCCACTGAGTGATGCAGAGCTAAAGTTATCCCACTCCACAAGAGGGGATCCACCTTGGATCCCGGAAGCTACAGTCCCATCAGTCTGACGAGCCTTATCTGTATGGCCATGGAGCATATTATCATGGAACTTATAAACAAAGACATTGGCAACCTTCAAACACTGGACCCCACCCAGTTTGGGTTCGTGAAGGGCCGATCCTGTCCTGAACCTAATTGACTTCTTCAAATCAGTCTCCAGAGCCATTAGACAAGGGTAACGTGGTCCACACAGCCTATCTAGACCTTGCCAAGGCCTTTGACACCATCCCCCACTCTGGAATCATAGATAAACTTACTAAGCTGGGAATTAATCCCTACGTCACCCAATGGGTTGCTAACTGGATTACTGATAGAACCCACACTGTAAAAGTAGCTGACTCTAAATCCAGCTACAGACAAGTGACAAGTGGAGTACCTCAAAGTTCCATCCTGAGACTGCTCTTGTTTGGCATCTGCTTCTCTGAAGTACAGGCCAACACTAAGGGACTCTGGCTAACAAAGTTCGCAGATGACGGCAAACTGGGAGCCATTACTGGATCCCCAAATGATGTGGATACTTTACAAAAGGGTCTTACAGAAACAGATGCTTGGTGCCAGAGCCATAGGCTCAAGCTCAATGCCAAGAAATGTATAGTTATCCCCTTTGGGAAAAAAGCATGTATCCATGAATTACCATACAGGTGGCAGTACACTAAAGACTGAAAGTGTGATAAGAAACTTAGGGACACAGGTGGACAGTTGTCTCACCTTCGATAACCACATCGCCACAACAGTCAGGAAATCCTTCTATGTGGCACACCTCATCACTAAGGGCTTTTCATCCAGAAAAAAGGAGCTCATTGTCCCACTGTACTCATCCCTCATTAGACCCATTATAGAATACAACACCCCATTTGGTTTGTACCTCTCAAGACATCTGCAACAACTGGAAAGGCCACAGAAATACCTCACTAAAAGAATCACAGGCCTAAAGCAGATGCCCTACACTGACCGCCTTAAAAAATTCCAACTATACTCTGTCGCATATCGTCTACTCAGAGGCAATTTCTGCTTAATATACAAGGCCATGTCAAACCCAGAGCTGCTGGACATGCTACACTTAAAGAAATCCCATTCCTTCAGAGCCACATGCTCCAGGGATCTAAACCTTGTCATCACAATAAACAAAACATGTTGGAGGGATGGGTTTCTGACCCAGAGACTCCCCAGACTCTGGAATAGATTGCCCATACATGTCAAGCAGAGTACCTCTTTGGCCCTCTTCAAAAGGAACCTTGACGATTGGATGGGAGAAAGGAAATTCACCCCGGGGATCACGTCAGTCGCCCTGCTAGACAGAGGTCCAGGGAAGTAAATAGTGTGGGAAGAAATAACCAGGGAATTGTTATGGCTAGGCTTCTAGAGGCCCTAGGGCTGATAGCCTAGTACCAACCTATGAACCATGCAGACAGGGTTCCCTCAGGGCCAATCCTTCCTTTATGCCCAAGGTGGTGTCTTGTGTGGCCCTAAATCAAGCCATTCATTTGCCTAGCTTTTTCCCGAATCCACAAAACAAAGGAGAACAAATACTGCACTCTTTGGACGTGCACAGACAACTTAGATTTTATTTGGACAGGACTCAGAAAATCTGAATAGCTGCTAGTTGGCTTTGCTGCAGGGGCAGAGGGGAAGTCCATTTCAAAGCAAACCATTTCTAAATGGATAGCCCATTGCATTCATTTCTGCTATAAGAACCATGGAAAACCTACCCCACAGGGGATAAGATCACATTCTACCAGGGCTGCATCTACCTCTACAGCCTTTCTCAGAGGAGTCCCTACCAGGGACATCCTAAAAGCTGTTACCTGGAGCTCTGTACATACCTTCACCAAGCATTACCACTTGCCTGTTTTTTCTAAATCCAGAGCTGGTTTTGCCACTGCAGTCTTGCAGGGCTTAATAGCTGGTCCTAATGTTCTCTAACTTCCTCCTCCCTTCCTTAGCTTTGGGAATCAATCCAAATGTAATGACTGCAACAGTGAAACACAAAGAACATAGTACAGTTGTGTACACTTACCATAAATGTAGGTGTTCGAGTGTATTCACTGTTGCAGTCCTGGTTACCCTCCCTCCAGCCTCCTGACTTCTCTTGCCTTTACCTTTCTTTCTTGTGTGGTGTATCTAAGCTTTCTGGTGTATTTGCTTCTTGATGGAGGTGTACCATAACATATAATGCTTCCCATTGTGGGGGCACCTGGCATCTGGGACAAGAAAAACTGATGTAATGGCATCGGCTGCATGTTTTATTCCCCTGATGACCTGGCGTCATGAAAGAAGTGACAGCATCTGATGCAGAAATCCAAGACTCTGTATTCAGGCCGGCTGAGGGCTACCTGCAGGCAGATAATGCAAATGTAATGACTGCGACAGTGAATACACTCGATCATCTACATTTATGGTAAGTGTACACAACTCTACTTTTCTAAGCAAGTGCTGAGCTTCAAGGAACAGATTTGAGTGCTTAAAACTGAACAACTGGCTAGTTATAGGGAAAATTTGAAGAGCAGACTTCCTGACACCGGTAATAGTTTAAGCCTAGTTAAACGGCACTGCACGATGTGCAAACTCACACAAACATGTTTTTTTAAACAGAAATATGAAAGGGATACAAACTGCCCAAAATGGCCAATAAAACTACAAATTCTGAGCTGAAACCACTCCTCCAGCGCCAGATAGGCTGCTCAAAGCTCACCACTCCCACTGATGAACAGAGAAGCTTCCTTCTTTCTTAGTAAGGTCTGGGCAACACGGAAAGTACACAACAGCCCAGAAGTCAGCAAAATCTGAAAACTGGACTCTACTAGTTATAGAAAGGTGGGAAACAAATAGAAAGATAGGACTTTTTTGTGAAAATTAAAACAGATACAGTAATACAAACACTTTTAAGGCAGAAAAACGGCTATCACACTTGAGTGTGTAGCCCACAACAGTTAATTGAAATACACTTAAAAATGATCAAAGTGCAAACACGTAACAGATTTCAAAAAACAGTTCAAATAAGTTGCAAAGGTAATAAAACATACTAGAAATAGTGTGGTTAATGAAAATAAGCAATAAAAAGCAAAACAGAGGTACTTAATCCACTCAAAGTCTGTCTTTTCCCTCTGCTGCTGTAGAACTCTGCAGGACACCCAGGCAGGATCTTACTGAGATAATACAAGTGCAAAAAATGCACAAACATGGGTTTTTAAACAGAAAGATAAAAGGGATAGAAATAGCCCAAAATTGCCAATAAAACTACAAATGCTGAGTTGAAGCCACACCTCCAGCAATAAATAGGCTGCTCAAAGCTCACCACTCCCACTGATGAACAGAGAAGCTTCCTTTTATCTTAGTAAGGTCTGGGCAACACAGAAACTACAAAACAGGCCAGAAGTCAGTAAAATCTGAAAACTGGACTCTACTAGTTACAACAAGTAGAGTGATATTTTTTTTTTTGTAAAAATTAAAACAGATACAGTAATACAAACACTTTCAAGGCAGAAAAACGACTATCACACATGTGTATTGCCCACAACAGTTAAACAATTGAAATACACTTAAAAATGATCAGTTAAAGTACAAACGGTAACAGATTTCAAAAAACAGTTCAAATAAGTTGCAAAGTTAATAAAAACACTAGAAACAGTGCAGTTAGTGAAAATATGCAATAAAAAGCAAAACGGGGATACTGAATCCACTCAAAGTCTCTTTTTTCTCTCTCTGCTGCTGTAGAACTCTGCAGGACACCCAGACAGGATTTTGCTGAGGTAATACAAGCACAAAAAACATGCAAATATGTTTTTTTTAAACAGAAAGATGAAAGGAATCGAAATAGCCCAAAATGGCCAATAAAACTACAAATTTTGAGCTGAAACCACTCCTCCAGCAACAGTTAGGCAGCTCAAAGCTCACCACTCCCACTGATGAACAGAGAAGCTTCCTTCTATCTTAGTAAGGTTGGGGCAACACAAAAACTACAAAACAGATCAGAATTCATCAAAATCTGACAGCCAGACTCTACTAGTTATCGAAAGGTGGGAAAGGAATAGAGCAATAGTTTTTTTATTTTTTTTTTATTTTTTTTTGTAAAAATTAAAACAGATACAGTAATACAAAGACTTTCAAGTCAGAAAAATGGATATCGCACTTGAGTGTGTAGCCCACAGCAGTTAAAGAATTGAAATACACTTAAAAACAATCAGATAAAGTGCAAACAATAACAGATTTCAAAAAACAGTTCAAATAAGTTGAAATGTTAATACAAATGCTAAAATCTGTGTGGTTAGCAAAAATAAGCAATAAAAAGCAAAACAGAGTTACTTAATCCACTCAAAGTCTCTCTTTTCTCTCTCTGCTGCTGTAGCACTTTGCAGGACACCCAGGCAGGATCTTGCTGAGGTAATACAAGTGCAAAAACCACACAAACACGGGTTTTTAAACAGAAAGATAAAAGGAATAGAAATAGCCCAAAATGGCCAGTAAAACTACAAATTCAGAGCTGAAACCACTCCTCCAACGACAGAAAGGCTGCTCAAAGCTCACCACTCCCACTGATGAACAGAGAAGCTTCCTTCTATCTTAGTAAGGTCTGGGCAACACAGAAACTACAAAACAGCCCAGAATTCAGTAAAATCTGAAGACCGGACTCTACTAGTTATAAAAAGGCAGGAAAGGAGTAGAGTGATAGGTTTTTATTTTTTTTTGTAAAAATTAAAACAGATACAGTAATACAAACACTTTCAAGTCAGAAAAATGGATATCGCACTTGAGTGTGTAGCCCACAACAGTTAAACAATTGAAATACACTAAAAATGATCAGTTAAAGTGCAAACAGTAACAGATTTCAAAAAGCAGTTCAAATAATTTGCAAAGTTAATAAAAATGCTAGAAACAATGCAGTTAGTGAAAATAAGCAATACAAAATAAAACAGAGGTACTTAAGTCTCTTTTTTCTCTCTCTGTTGCTGTGGAACTCTGCAGGACACCCAGGCAGGATCTTGCTGAGGTAATATAAGCACCAAAACTGCGTAAACATGGGTTTTTAAACAGAAAGATGAAAGGGATCGAAATAGCCCAAAATGACCAATAAAACTACAAATTATGAGCTGAAACCACTCCTCCAGCAACGGGCAGGCTGCTCAAAGCTCACCACTCCCAATGATGAACAGAGAAGCTTCCTTCTTTCTTAGTAAGGTCTGGACAACACAGAAACTACTAAACAGCCCAGAATTCTGCAAAATCTGAAAACTGGACTCTACAAGATATAGAAAGGGGGGAAATGAGTAGAGCGACAGGATTTTTTTTTTTGGTGAAAATTAAAACAGATACAGTAATGCAAACACTTTCAAGACAGAAAATGGCTATCACTCGAGTGTGTAGCCTACAAAAGTAAAACAATTGAAATACACTTAAAAATGATCAGTTAAAGTCCAAACAGTAACAGATTTCAAAAAACAGTTCCAACAATACAAGATCCACCATTGCTCACTCCCAGTTTCTATCCACCCTTCTCTATGCATCCTCTAGTCTAACTAATCTCAATAAAACTCACCTAAGCAAACTGGAGGACTGCTACAACAGAATTTCCCGCTTTGCAGCAAATTCTGCATATAGAGGCCATCACTGTACTGCTCTGCACCAGCTGCACTGGCTTGAGCTGCCAAACCTACTATTTTATAATCAACTCTGTTTTTATCATTCTATCCATTACTTCCCCAATAAGTGTCCTGCCCTCAAAAACCTAGTACAGCAGCATTCAGCCACAAGCCCTCTTCGTTCATCAAGCAAACTCGTACTAGAAGTCACCAATAGCAATAATAGCTTTGGAGACTCACCTTATAGTAGTACAGTGGCCAAAAATGGAACACCCTCCCCATGAGCATACAAAACGCATTCTCTAAAGCCTCCTTTAAAAACCTCATCAGGGAACATCTGAAACAAAGTTGGCTGTGCTATGACTGCTCCCTAGGCTAGAGCAATCTGACAAGGAACAGGCTGTGCTATGACTGCTCCCCAGGTTAGTGCATCAGCAAAGGCACATATCTTATGCCCATCTTAGTCTACTAAATTGTCTCTCACACTCACATATACTGACCCCATCAAGTAATGTAATTTACTACTATTAAACCAAAACATTAGTACTACCACTGTTTTAATATAAATGGTTATTCGTGAAACTATGTAAAGATTTACATTACTAATAACATTTTACTTTTCTCTAATAGGCTATATCCATGGTACTGCAAAAATAATCTAATGTACTATGTATATACTGGATTGTATTTCAAACCTTAACTGGATACCATGGAATTAATTTAATTATTCTTATTATTTAATGATTTTTTTCATTCCTTGTTTTGTGTTGTCTTCTTACCACTATAAACATATGTCTGTTGTAAATCTGTATGATTGTATTGCTGTTTAAACACCTAAATGTTATCTGCAATTATCTTTCTTGTGGAGCTTTTCTCCCCAGGCCTCTGCTGAAAAAGGGCCTTTGGCCCAGTCAGACCCCCCGCCCGGTTAAGAAATGTAAAATTAAATAAATAAATAAGAAGAAAGACTGACCCTGCTGTCTAGCTCAGCAGGAGTAATGTGCTTTTGTGTAAAACAAGTTGGAATATTTCACTGTGACCCTGTTTTAATCATAATCAGATATTTGATGTGTACATCCAAGTGACTGTAATTGAATAGTATAGACATTGGTAGAGTATAATGACAATGGTTTGAGTGTTCTTTTATGGGTAAAGTGCTCTAAAACTGGTAATGTTTTTATTGTTCTTTAGTAAATATTGTTTCTCTGCTTTCTGTAAAAATTTTCAAGATTGCTCTAATTTTAAACAAGTACACATAAATGTTGGTTTATTAACACAGACACATAATTTATTAGGGAATGGTGAACGTGAATTCAAGAGAATATGTTACAAGTGTTCCAAAAAGAGTGTGCGTGTGTGTGTGTGTGTGTGTGTGTGTGTGTGTGTGTGTGTGTGTGTGTGTGTGTGTGTGTGTGCGTATTTGCTAGTATTCTTCCGAGGACTACATTGATGCCATATTGTCCTGTCACTTTGAATAGATTAAGTAGGTAGCTAGAGAAAAAAATGAATGACCATTCTGATAAAGAGATTTAAGTTTTTTCATTACTCAGAAAACATTCCCCCTAAGCCTGCTGTTTCAGCAAACTCACTCTGCCACTGTGAGGTCATCTGAAACTAAGTATCCTTTGTTTCAGCAGATGAAAATAGTATTATTACTGTAGTTAAAACAGGTAACCATACGTCCAGACATGGCCAGCCTTATGTGAAATTATGCCAGAGGTGAGGGGCTGCATAGTGTCAAGCCTTCCCACTGCCCACTGGTACATTAGCTAGTGCTTCCCAGATTACATTTGTGCTAATTGTTTTTCCTGCCTACATTCATTCATGAAATCCTAACCAGGCAAGATTGTACTCTGACAGCTGTGAAGGAAATAATTGCATTAAACCAGGGATCTGGGCCACTTGTCCCCAGAAGACATAGGGGGTTCTAGATGTTCTGAGGTGCATTATATAGTTTTTGTAACCGACCATTTCATCCAATGATGCCCTGTGCGAGAATCCTAGTTAAGGCAAGAAATTCAGTGCTACTCTTCAGATTTGCTTTTTCCTGCATCCTTTCAACATACCTTAGTTGACAAAGACTACACAGTAAAAACTGCAGAGGAAATAGCTACATTAAGCTGGGAGGTTGGCGGCTGCAATGCCCCCAGAAGCCATCACTGTTCTACATATTCTGATTTGTTTTGCAAAGTCTTTTATAGCCTTTTAAAGTATTTTCATCCAATGATGGCCTAAAAAAACATGAGTAAGTATAGAAATTCAGTTTTTTTTTTTATTTCATGCAGGAAATAAGTTGTATCCAAGGCTTAGTGCTCAAAGCTGGCAAATTAAGAGTTCATGATAAGCTGAGAAAACAGATTCTTGCAAGGGTATGTAAATCATACCTAAGCATAGTGCCTACTTCTCCAACACCCTCAAAAAGATGTTCAGTTGGGTTGATAATTAAGGCACAAATGGCCACAGGCATGTGTTTTGATTACTGGTGTCATTCATATATACAGTATGTTTCTTCACCCCTTCCCCATAAGACATTTACCATCTGTGTGCCCCTCTGATGTCAGACTGGAATGAAACTGAAAAAAACAGAGTGCAACATATTCCAACCTGTTGCTGTCAGACACATATAAGCAGTACATTTCCTAACCCTTTCACAGAAGATAGCTGTCCGTATATGCATATGATGTTTGACTGTGAAGAAAATGAAGAAATAATGATCCCTTCCCAGTAGTATTTCCAGTTACTCCTTGACAGTACACTACTCTTATACATGCTGTAGGAGCCCTCTGTGAATACCTTTGAAATTTGTGAGGAAAGTTTAAGAAATCATTCCCACATTGTCCAAAACCCACAACAAGCTGTAGTGACCTATACACACTTCTGTCATTTGGGGGGGGGGGTATTAAAGAAATAAGGATATTGTCCCCAACTCCCAACACAAGCTACAGTAAACTCCGATGTACACCTTAATGTTGAACATTGCAGGATTTCTGCTTCATCCCACACGTAGAGTAGGAACTTTAGAACTTTCAGTTATAATATGACTTGAGTGATCAGGTAATAGGATCACAGAAAATACAATACATATGAGTTTTTTGACCATGTATGCCTTGCTAGTCCCAATCCATAGTCTGTGCTGCCTTTTAGGGATGACTTTGTAAACACCAAAACAATAATCTAATTTCCATTAGAAGGAAGATTATGTATCGCACTGCTTATTTTGCAGCGGACGTCTGTTCTGCAGATGTGTCAGGTGCTGTATAATGAGCCTATCAGTCCATTTGTTCCACAGATAGACTCATTATGCAGCAGATGTGGCAGGTGCTGTATAATGAGACTATCTGTCCATTTGTTCCACAGATAGGGAAGGTGCTGCATAATGAGCCTATCTGTCCATTTGTTCCACAGATGGGGAAGTTGCTGTATAATGAGCCTATCTGTCCATTTGTTCCACAGATAGGAAAGGTGCTGTATAATGAGCCTATCTGTCCATTTGTTCCACAGATGTGGAAAGTGCTGTATAATGAGCATATCTGTCCATCTGTTCCACAGATGGGGAAGGTGCTGCATAATGAGCCTATCTGTCCATTTGTTTTGCAGATGTGGCAGGCACTGTATAATGAGCCTATCTGTCCATTTGTTCCACAGATAGGGAAGGTGCTGCATAATGAGCCTATCTGTCCATTTGTTCCACAGATGTGGAAGGTGCTGCATAATGAGCCTATCTGTCCATTTGTTTTGCAGATGTGGCAGGTGCTGTATAATGAGCCTATCTGTCCATTTGTTCCACAGATGGGGAACGTGCTGCATAATGAACCTATCTGTCCATTTGTTCTACAGATGGGGAAGGTGCTGTATAATGAGCCTATCTGTCCATTTGTTCCACAGATAGGGAAGGTGCTGCATAATGAGCCTATCTGTCCATTTGTTCTGCAGATGTGGCAGGTGCTGTATAATGAGCCTATCTGTCCATTTGTTCCACAGATGGGGAAGGTGCTGTATAATCAGCCTATCTGTCCATTTGTTCCACAGATGGGGGAGTTGCTGTATAATGAGCCTATCTGTCCATTTGTTCCACAGATAGGAAAGGTGCTGTATAATGAGCCTATCTGTCCATTTGTTCCACAGATGTGGAAGGTGCTGTATAATGAGCATATCTGTCCATCTGTTCCACAGATGGGGAAGGTGCTGTATAATTGGCCTATCTGTCCATTTGTTCCACAGATGTGGAAGGTGCTGTATAATGAAACTATCTGTCCATTAGTTCCACAGATGTGGAAGGTGCTGTATAATGAAACTATCTGTCCATTTGTTCCACAGATGTGGACGGTGCTGTATAATGAGCATATCTGTCCATCTGTTCCACAGATGGGGAAGGTGCTGTATAATTGTCCTATCTGTCCATTTGTTCCACAGATGTGGAAGGTGCTGTATAATGAAACTATCTGTCCATTAGTTCCACAGATGTGGAAGGTGCTGTATAATGAGACTATCTGTCCATTTGTTCCACAGATAGGGAAGGTGCTGCATAATGAGCCTATCTGTCCATTTGTTTTGCAGATGTGGCAGGTGCTGTATAATGAGCCTATCTGTCCATTTGTTCCACAGATAGGGAAGGTGCTGCATAATGAACCTATCTGTCCATTTGTTCCACAGATGGGGAAGGTGCTGCATAATGAGCCTATCTGTCCATTTGTTTTGCAGATGTGGCAGGTGCTGTATAATGAGCCTATCTGTCCATTTGTTCCACAGATGGGGAAGGTGCTGTATAATGAGCCTATCTGTCCATTTGTTCCACAGATGGGGAAGGTGCTGTATAATGAGCCTATCTGTCCATTTGTTCCACAGATAGGGAAGGTGCTGCATAATGAGCCTATCTGTCCATTTGTTCTGCAGATTTGGCAGGTGCTGTATAATGAGCCTATCTGTCCATTTGTTCCACCGATGGGGAAGGTGCTGTATAATGAGCCTATCTGTCCATTTGTTCCACAGATGGGGAAGTTGCTGTATAATGAGCCTATCTGTCCATTTATTCCACAGATAGGAAAGGTGCTGTATAATGAGCCGATCTGTCCATTTGTTCCACAGATGTGGAAGGTGCTGTATAATGAGCATATCTGCCCATCTGTTCCACAGATGGGGAAGGTGCTGTATAATTGGCCTATCTGTCCATTTGTTCCACAGATGTGGAAGGTGCTGTATAATGAAACTATCTGTCCATTTGTTCCACAGATGTGGAAGGTGCTGTATAATGAAACTATCTGTCCATTAGTTCCACAGATGTGGAAGGTGCTGTATAATTAAACTATCTGTCCATTAGTTCCACAGATGTGGAAGGTGCTTTATAATGAAACTATCTGTCCATTTGTTCCACAGATAAGGAAGGTGCTGCTTAATGAGACTATCTGTCCATTTGTTCCACAGATAAGGAATGTGCTGTATAATTAGCCTATCTGTCCATTTGTTCCACAGATGTGGAAGGTGCTGTATAATTAGCCTATCTGTCCATTTGTTCCACAGATGTGGAAGGTGCTATATAATGAGCCTATTTGTCCATTTGTTCCACAGATAGGCTCATTTTGCAGCAACTTCCCTATCTGTGGAACAAATGGACAAATAGGCTCATTATACAGCACCTTCCCTATCTGTGGAACAAATGGACAGATAGGCTCATTATGCAGCACCTTCCCTATCTGTGGAACAAATGGACAGATAGGCTCATTATACAGCACCTTCCACATCTGTGGAACAAATGGACAGATAGGCTCATTATGCAGCACCTTCCCCATCTGTGGAACAAATGGACAGATAGGCTCATTATACAGCACATGCCACATCTGTGGAACTAATGGACAGATAGGCTCATTTTGCAGCACCTTCCACATCTGTGGAACAAATGGACAGATAGGCTCATTATACAGCACCTTCCCCAACTGTGGAACAAATGGACAGATAGGCTCATTATACAGCACATGCCACATCTGTGGAACTAATGGACGGATAGGCTCATTTTGCAGCACCTTCCCTATCTGTCCATTTGTTCCACAGACAAGGAAGGTGCTGCATAATGAGCCTATCTGTCCATTTGTTCTGCAGATGTGGCAGGTGCTGTATAATGAGCCTATCTGTCCATTTGTTCCACAGATGTGGCAGGTGCTGTATAATGAGCCTATTTGTCCATTTGTTCCACAGATGGGGAGGGTGCTGCATAATGAGCCTCTCTCTCTCCATCAAGTTTTATTTATTTGTTCATGAAGATTTACGTCTTTGGTGCTGTTAGTTGTAGGACTATTTGATTTGTGGAGATACACAAGATCCAGGACCACTGGGTCCCTAATTGCATGGAAGACTAGCCTTAAATCTTCCTTCAGGAGCCTACAGGATTGCTCTTACACAATGGGCAATACCATCACACCCTGTGCAGCATAGTTCATATTTCATTTTTCAATATGTCCTAGCCCCGAAGCAGTATCTTGATCAGCACCCATATGCTAAAATTGAAATAGAATCAGTATGTCTAAGTATACCTTTCGATGCCTTAAAACAAGAATTCTGGACATAGACAAAAATAATGGGGATAAAGGTCCAAAATCAGGGGCAGATTTTAGTTACTGCTCATATGAACTAAGAAAGTTGTTAGAATAGCAAGTTTTACATTAGTATGTATTCTCTGTAAGAAGTCAAACTCAGATATTTGTCATTATTCAGTATCTTCAGTCTTCAATGATTTGTTGAAATATCGTAAGTTATATGATATGAAGAACAGACTAAAATAAGAGGCAAAAATCTGCACATTCTGTGAAATTCTGGACTTAGATATATGTGTCTAAGTTACGTGATTGTGTCATAATTCTCCTGAGCTGTACAATGCATCTATCCGATTTGGATTCAGCTAAAGATCCATATGCATTAACTAACCCAAACAGTTAACCAGGGACCCAAATGGAGAAATGATAAAATCAGGAAGCAACAGAGAGTATTATTGTTGGAACTGAAACTATCCTAAAGTCTTGGTGAGTACCTTCACAAGATGGACCCTGTTTTTAACAAAATCTCACCAAGGCAACACTGATATATATAGACTGTATTTTATATAGCATATATCATGGACATAAATAGGTTTAAAAAAAAAACAGCTGGGTGCACAAGTCCCAGGATAAAAAGAGCCCAACCCTGGTAGGTGCAGTGGTGCCAGGACTGGAAAAAATGACAGTGTTGAATCCTCGAGATACAGAAATATTCCTACAATGGGGTTATTCCAGGCTCAGGGGAGGATGCCCCCCCCCCCCATTGTAGAAGGAATTAGTAGTCCCCAAAAATCACAAAAAACTGATAAGGCAGAGAAGAGCCATAAACAAAATAGAATGAACTATTGAGGATAAGAAAGAAATGATGTATTGTTACTATCACACAAGAAGCCTAGAATTTCTGGACAGAAGATATACAAAAAGATTAAGAAAGAAATTAGAGGAAAGAAAAATACTTGCATAAGGAAACCTGTCAAAAGCTTCAAATGCCAATGTTTGTTCATTAAAAAATTCATGAAAAACATTATATAGACCAAGAAATCCTGGACCGTCTGGAAAAAGAAGCAATTGAGAAAGTACAGAAATATAAAGAACAAAATGTAGAGATTTTTAAAAAGTCTAAAATAGAAATATGGACATGGAAAAGAAAGAGAGAGATATAATATGGTGCAATATTTATGCAAAGGAGAAAGCCAAATTAATCAATACAAAAACAGTCCCAAAGACATTTGAAGAGAATTACAGGCAATGACACCTAGACATGGAAAATTTCACAGTACAAAAAATATGATCACAAAGGGGGAATGTAGAACAGAAGATTAGTAAATAGGTCAAAAATAGAAGCAGACATTATAGAATACCTGCAAAGTGAAGGATTTAGTGTAGAAAGTCTAACACAGTTATATCACAGCATGATAGAACAGTGAGCACCCCAAGTAAGGAGAAACAGGAGGAGAAGGAGACACCGGAAGAAGAAACATGGACACTGGAAAGAAAAAAGAGATTTAATATGGTGCAATATTTATGCAAAGGAGAAAGTGAAATTAACCAATTCAAAATGAACAGCACCAAAGATATTTAAAGAGAAATACAGGCAAAGACATCCAGATATGGAAAATGTTATAATAGAAAAAATAAGGAAATAAAGAGGGAAAGTACAAAGAAGCATTAGTAGTGAGAAATTAAAGAAATAGAAAATAAGGTTATGGATTACCTGGGAAGTGAAGGGTTTAGTGTAGAATATCAAACTCTGATAATACCACAGTAGGACAGAATAAAGAATCCCCAAATTAAGGAGAAACTAGTGGAGCAGGAAACATCTGATCAGTTGCCATATGAAGATACTTTGGAGCTTTCAGCAGGAAACCAATATAAAATTTGCACATCCTGAACAAATGCCAACCTGGTTAGCAACAGGAAAAACAATATTCATACTTGAGAAAACATGCAAGCCATTCTAAAAACTATAAACCAATAACTTGCCTTTCAATGATGTGTAAATTATATACTGGAATTGGTGCCAGTAGAGTTTATTGTCACTTAGTAGAAAACTCAGTCATGTCAATAAAACAGAAGGGTAACAAAAGAAAGTCATATTGAACAAAGGATCATTTGTTGTTAAATAAAAACATAATGGAGAACTGTAAAAAGGGGAAGAATCTAAGTTTGACATGGTCCCACATTCATGAATATGAGTGCTTACAAATGTATAAGATATACCATACACTGACCAATTACGTAATAGTGACAATGAAACCATGGCAAACTACTTTGCAGTTAAGCAATGATAAAAGCAAATTATTTTTTATTCCAGGTATACAGATTCAAAGGGGGATACCTTTCACCGAGGCTCTTTCTTTTGCCCTTAACCCATTAAGCTGTCTACATAACATATTAGTTCATGACTACAGTTTGGCTTCCAGAAAACAACAAAGTGTAAAAACTTCTCATCTTCTTTTTATGGATGATTTAAAACTATATAATTTGCCAGATGAGGAACTGAAAGCACAACTATAAGTGGTCAAAACTTTCTCAGAAGCTGTAAGAATGTCATTTGGTCTTGATAAATGTGCAAAAGCAACCTTTAAAGCAGGAAAACTGCAGCACCAAGAAAATATCAGTCTAGGACAGGAATGTGATATAAAAGAACCTGAGCAAGAGGGCATGTATAAATGTGCGGGAATTGATGAAGGATCAACAAAAATACATGAACACATGCAAATAAAACTTAGTAAGGAATATTTAGAAGACTAAAACTAATATTTAAAACAGCTTTGACATCTAAGAACAAAGTCTATGCAATAAACCAATTTGCTCTTCCTGTCCTAACTTACAGTTTTGGAGTGAATGAGTGGCCACAAAAGGTATGGATCATTTGGAGAGGAAACCAAAAAAAATGCTTCAGGCTTATCAAATGATTTATAAAACTCAGTGTATACCCAGATTATATGTATGGACCTCCTCAAAATTGATTACATGTATAGTTCCGCAATCCACTGACCTTACAAGATCTAAACATAGGGAAAGTTATAAAACATGAGGAGAATAAGTCTAAGATGACTTCCCCTGTTTAATTTAGCAGAAGCATATCTGTGTCAACTGGGAATGGAAATCAAACCAGAAGTAGATAAAAATAAGGCAGCAAGTGATTGTGCCAAAAAAAGCAAAAAAAAAAAACAAAAGAAAGATTATAAGGTGAAGGATCAGATGAGAAGACAAGAAATGTGAAAAATACCTAAATTTAGCTGAAATTACAGAAAACTTTTGGAACAACCTCACGCTGATCAGGACCAAATGCAGAGATGGTTAAGAAGAGGTGAATTTAAACCAAAAGATGAAAGGTTAACATTGCCAGCCCAGGATAGTGGACTTTGTATATGTGGGTTCACAAAGTCTATTGAACATGTGGGAGAAACAGACAAATACATCTTTTGTAAAACAGAACCGGAGACACTCGCACATCTTATTGCTGGATGTGATACACTAATGGCAGAAGGACTGTATAAGGAAAGGCATAATAATGTAGCAAGACTGTTGCATTGGGGATTGTGCAAACATTGCAATACTGAAGTAGCTGAGAAACACTGGAAACATGAATCACAAAGCATTATAGAGAATGATGAAGTTTATATCACATGGGATCACCCATTGCCAACAGTTCAAAAAATAGATACAAAAAAACTACATATAGTAATCTAGGAAAAGAAGACAAAAGTAGCATTGATCATTGAAATTGCTACACCCAGTGAATGAAGTGTCTTGCATATGTACAGAAACAATCTCATAAAATACTAGGATTTACAGGCAGAAACGAGGGCAATGTGGAAGAAGGATACCAAGACATTTCCAATAGTAGTAGGAGTGATGGGTGTTATAAAAAAATAATTTATAACCACACTTAGATATGTTACTGATACATGTAACTCTGTTGTCATTCAGAGTCAATTCTGGGCACATTGCAGGTGCTGCGAGGAGCACTTCTGACTAACGTGAAAGATTGAAACAATACTAATTTAATGAATTGTAATGATACTTTGACTTAGGAGCAGGGTACATTCCCATCGTGGTATTAGAAATCCAAATGACTTGGAGAAATTAAACCGTGATTAAAGAAACAGATAAATAATCACAATCCTGACAACATTTGGTCGGTTCTCCAAAATGCAGAAATGGTATGAAGAGCAAATGGCTTTAAAGAGCTAAACACATCAACCATGTACTGCAATAAAAATGGAAGCAAACGGACTGCAACCTTCACAATAAATGATCGCTGTACCTTTCAGATCTGAAGGACTCTAAATTCTTTTCTACAGTACCTTGCAGAAGGTGTTCTGGGTTGCACAGCCAGGGTTATATGCCTCAGCATTAGTAAAACAGGAAAATGATGGTAGGAAAGAGAAGAGAGTGACAGACTATGCTGGTTACCACCTATCCTATACCCCCCTCTCTAGATACTCAACTGTTATTGAAGTTTAGGGGTGGAGACAGATTAAAAAAACAATAGTTGTATGGATTAGCGCTAAACTCAGTTTCCTTCCCCACAAATGGTGCACCACAGGTGCATAGTTATATTAATTTGGGCATGGAGGGTAGACTTGACAAAATCCTTTGGGAAATATCCACAGATAGGAGAGTCCTAATCATCGCAATCACCTATGAACATTCTAATATTTCAACAAATATGAGCACTTGAGTAAAAAAAAAAATGTAAACTGTTTCAAATCACTTAAAAATTATGTCATCATAATAGCAGAAGGTAGAAAGGTGTACAACTATGCAGGTATCAGCAACACCAGAAACTGAAGAAATCAGATTTCCCTGTATTTTTAAATGGTGATATCTACAATGTCCTAAGTACACAACACATACTCTGGAACATATTTCTAGTAGATGCTGTGTTTGGGAAGTTAGAAATACTTTGACTTTTCCCTGAATGAAACTGAGTCTTGAAAACCTTAAGTTTCACTTTCACTTATAAGCAGTTCCTGTGATAAATCACCCTTATTTCCATCAACAATCAGCATGCAACCATTTCTCTGTTTACTTGTTTATAGGTCTGCCACTTTTTGAAAGCCACCATTAGCTAATCTGTCGCACAGCAAAGGACAAGCTTCACTACTTGCCACTAGTTCCCCCAGAAATACTGTTCAAATTGTTATCCATATCCCCATAATCATGGATAACAACAGCTTCACCAACTCCCCAGTTTGGTTGGGTTGTATAGGTTTCTTAACCATTATTGGTATAAGCCAACTGTAGCAACTCCTCCCTAGGGCACCCACCACATGGAAGGCACTTTTTTGTAACAGGGGTACCTTGGGATGCTTATATATTTATATATCTGTCTCTCTATCTACCTGTCTATCTATTAGACAAAAGTAATGTGTTTCTTTGCTTTGAAAATAAGTAAATAAATGATTATGGAAAAGCACACAGAGAAGAACAATGCCCTAGGCGACTGCCTAGTTGGTTCATAGGTTCATAGGTTCATAGGTTTATACTAGGCTATCTGCCCTAAGGCATTTATAAGCCTAGCCCAAATTATTGTGGCTTACGCCACCCCTTATATGAAAAAATACTGTGCCCATTAGTTTGTTGTGCCTCTGTCCAGCAGTGACACAGAGATGATTCCCTACGATCTCCCATCCACAGGTCTAGATTTCTTTTGAACAGAGTCAGCGAGGTGCTCTGCCTCACATGGACCGGGATTTTATTCCACAGCATAGGGAGTCTCTGAGTGATAAATCTATCCCTCCAGCACGTCCTATTTATATCCGTGCTAAGGTTTAAGTCGCTTGCTCTAGTGGTTTTGGTGGATTTGGATTTTTTGAGGTGGAGCATGTCCATTAATTCCGGGTTGGACATGGCCTTGTATGTCAGGCACATGTCACCTCTGAGCAGATGGTATGAGACTGAATAGAGCTGGAGTTTCTTCAATCTGGCAGCATATGACAGATTTTGGAGTCCCTTTATCCTTTTGGTGAGGAACTTTTGGGGTCTCTCCAATTGCTGCAGATGTCGGGTGAGATACATCCCGAATGGGGCATTGTACTCATCATTGGTCTGATAAGTGAAGAGTACAGGGAACAATGACCTCACTAGATCTGGATGTGAATCCCTTCATGATCAGGTGGGCAATGTAGAAGGTCTTTCTAACCACTTTAGCAATGTGAGTGTCAAAAGAAAGGCCACTGTCAACCTGGGTCCCCAGGTCCCTGATAACCTCTTCTGTGCTTAGTGGATTGCCACCTATATGGTAGCTTGGGGTTACCTTGTTTTTCCCGAAGGGTATGACTATACATTTTTGGCGTTTAACTTCAGGCCATGGCTCTGGCACCAGCTATCTGTTTCCGTGAGTCCCTTCTGAAGGATATCCGTGTCCGATGCACTTTCCACTATGGCGCCCAGTTTGCAGTCGTCTGCAAACTTTGTCAGCCAAAGTCCTCCCATGTTGGCCTGTACTTCTGAGAAGTAGATGCCAAACAATAGGGGGCCAAGGACCGAGCCCTGTGGGACACCACTTGTGACCGTCTTGTAGTCTGACTCAGCGCCAGCAACTCTAACCCTGTGGGTTCTGTCCTTAAGCCAGTTTGCAACCCATCTTGTGACATATGGGTTTACATTTAAGCTGGTAAGTTTTTCTACAATACCCGAGTGGGGTATTGTGTCGAAAGCCTTTGCAAGGTCAAGGTAGGCTGTATGGACTGCCTTTCCCTCATCAATGGCCTTGGTGACTGTTTCGAAGAAGTCGACCAAGTTCAAAAGGCATGATCTTCCCTTGACAAAGCCAAACTGGGTCGGGTCCAATGTCTGCAAGTCCCCTATATCTTTGTTTATGAGCTCCATTATGATCCTCTCCATAGCTTTGCAGACTAGACTTGTTAAGCTTATGGGGCGTAATTACCAGGGTCCGTGAGGTGCCGCCTTTGTGGAGTGGGACCACAGTTGCCGTCACGCCACTCCTTGGGCACGTATCCTGTGGTAAGGCTGAGATTAAACAGCTGCCTTATGTGCGGGTTTAATTCCTCATTTAGCTCGTGTAGCACACAGCCGGGGACACCATCCGTCCCATTGATGCTGTGTTTTTAGCTTTAGAGAGAGCAGCTTTCACCTGCGCATTTGAGATGTCCGGGAGGCTACACTGGCTGGGATAGTTATCTCTCCTTTAGGGGAGAGCGGGGTGAAGTTTGCACTGAACCTGTCTGCCAGTATGTCGGCAATGTCTGTGGGTTCAGTGATTTTTGTATCATTTTGGACTAATTCTGAGCATATCTGGGAGTTTCCACCCAGGTTCCTAACATAGCTGAAAAAGGCCTTATGATTGTCCTTTGAATCCATGGCAATTTTTCTCTCAAAATTGGCCTTAGTTGATTTTATGAGTGCTCGTATTTTTTTACTAATAATGATCAGGGGTGACTTCCCTTTTATGGATTTTGTTCTATCATGTAATAGCTTTCTCCTCTTATTGTAAAGTTTGTTAATGGCTGGGGTCCACCAGACTGGACGTTTGCCCTTTGTGGAAAGAGTCTTGGTTTTATTTGGGATTGCCTGATCCATGCAGTCCTGGAGGTGTTCATAGAAGGCATTTGTAAGGGCTTCCGCAGCTTGGGTTGTGGTTTCCTCTGGCTCAGAGGCCTTGAAGGATACCACACCAGTCTTGAGTAGTGTGAAGTTTGCTTTAGAGAAGTTCTTCACTATGGTCTTTTTTGTTTGGGGTGGGGGCGGATGTGGATTTCCAGTGAGATTAGTTTATGATCAGATCTCACCAATGAGGGATATACCTCCGTGTGGAGCATTTTGTCCCCATGTTTGTGACAATGAGATCTAGTATATTTTCTCCTCTCGTGGGAACAGTGACTAGCTGTTCCATGGCATTTGAATTTATGAACTCCAGGAACCGTTGGGCTAGAAAGTTAGGGCTTGAGTAATGTTCCCAGTCTATATTCGGTAGTTGAAGTCACCCAATATGATGGTGTTTGGAGATACATTTATACCCTCCAGTGTCTTCAGGAAGGCTGTGTGGGGTTCCTGAGTTTGAGAGGGTGGCCTGTAGCATGCTACAATTTGTAGAGCAGTTTTGCCTATGGTTAGTTGCACCTGGATGGTTTCCAAGCTTGTGCGTTGCCACCAACCTGGAGGTGTGAGTATCCTTTATGAATATGGATACACCCTCCTTTTGTGGTGTGGTCCGGGTTTTGGGGCGGAACGCATGATATGAGGTAAAACCTAATAGTGCCGGGTGCTCTCAGGAGCCTTGAACCAGGTTTCAGTTACAGCACAGACATCGATGTTCTCCATACTGAGAAGGGCCTCGAGTGCGTGCATTTTGAGATTTAGACTTCTGGCATTGAGCAGCATTACCCTCAGTTTCTTCCCATTTTTGTTTTCTAGGGTGGTAGGTTTAGAATTTGAGCCTTGCCTAAAAAGGCACTATGGGGTGGCAAGAACCTTAGCCAATATCCGGAATCCCAGGGTGACAGGTGCAAGCCGTCCCTTGCGAAGCAGCGTGGCTTGTCAAGCATGTCATCCCAGGCAGACAGACACTGGATCCCCTTTGAATGACACCAGACATTAAGCCAATTGTTAAAGCTGATCATCTTGTCTCTATATTGTGGCATCATTCTTGGTGAAGGAAGGATACTGCTCAGGGTTAGGGTCATACCTGCCTGGGCTACATAATCAGAGAGCTCCTCTATGTCTCTTTTCATGTAGTCCAGGGAGGTACGTCTCCGGTCGCTAACCCCAGCATGGACAATGACTGTGTCATATCTGTACTTGTCGTGGAGTGAGCCCAGTGCTTGTGTTATGTGGCGGATTCTAGCGCCCGATAGGCAGCTTACTGTGACCCTCTCCTTGTTCAGCCTGGTGAGTGGGACGTCAGTGTGTCTGACTATGGAGTCACCTATGACAAGTATGTTTGGTGTTGTATTTGGCCTTAAGGGCTGTGACTGCTTTGCACACTGCTTTTGTGGTTTATGTGTTGCTTGTGGGGTGTCTTGAGGTAGCAGTTGTTTGGGTGTCTGCTTTGGAGGCCTCTGCTGTTTAGGTAAATTTTACTCAGAGCCTCCGAGTATGTCTTTGTGTGTTTATGTGTTTGATTCAGTGGAGTGGTAGCATTATGTGAGGCTGGTTTTGTGGTGTGTGTAGTTGCCTTCTCCTCCTGTCTGGTCTTGCCAGTCCTGAGTTGAGAGAGCTCAGCCTCCAGTTTGGCTAAATAGCTGCATCTCTCGCAAGTATTTGTGTTATGTGGGAGGAGGAGAGGGTTGTCTGTGTACATGAGGCAGTTATAACATTGCCTCAAGATTCCCAGATTCACCAGCTGGACCGGAGAGGAGATTGACAACTGACCTTTGGACATGCTAGAATAATATTGGGAAATCCTTAATTGAAAACAAGGGCCAGTGGGGAGTGAGGGTGTAGTGCTTTTAATTTTTAGTGCTGACTTATATAATTGCTTTAGTGAGCAAGTGCCAGGTAACTTGAGTGCAATGTGTTACAAGTAACTAAATGCAAAACGACAAACAGTAACTTTCTTTCAAGTGAAACAAGGAAATAAGTACAGTAAGCAATGCAGATATCACTAGTGATCCACAGAAGCTGAGAAGTTGCGTATTAGGTGGAATTAGCTTCCAGGAAATAACAAGCAAACAAACAACAAGCATATAAACAAAGCTAGATTCAGTAGGCCTGGATCTAGTCTATGCTAGAGCAAACAAGGTGAACCAATTTCAGTAAGATACAGTTCAAATATTCAGGCACTATAAACCTTTAACCAGAAAATTCCCAGCTCAGAAGGGCAGAGTCCAGCCTCTTCTCCCACAAGAGTGCAGACCACAAACCTTCTTAATGTAAAATAACTGGCCTGAAGCCCAAGTGCCTAAACCAGAACTAATACACTTGGACACTGGGCTCTCAATCAGCAGTTCCCAACTTAGAAGGATGAAAGCTACCTGTCCTGCCACCACAGTGCTTGCCACAAACCTTCCTAATGTAAAACAACTGGTCTGAAGCCCAAGTGCTTAATCCAAAAGACTTGAATGATAGCTACACTTTAATCAAGTTACAACCAAGCAGTAATAAATACCATTGAATACTTTAGAGAATGTCTGGATTAGTGCTCAAGTTACACAAACAAAGCTAGATCCAGCAGGCCCGAATCCAGTCTATGCCACAGCAAACAAGGCGCACCAACTTCAGTAAGAAACAGTTCAGATATGCATGCACTATAAGCCTTTAACCAGAAATTCCCAGCTCAGAAGGGCAGAGTTCAGCCTCTCCTCCCACAAGAGTGCAGACCACGAACCCTCTTAATGTAAAATAACTGGCTTGAAAGCCCAAGTGCTTAAACCAGAATTAATACACTTTTAGAATAACAGACACTGTGCCCTCAATCAGCAGTTCTCAACCTAGAAGGATGTAAGCTACCTGTTCTGCCACAACAGTGCAGACCACAAACCCTCTCAGTGCAAAACAACTAACTGGTCCGAAGCCCAAGTGTTTAAACCAAAAGGCTTAGAATGAGTTACACCAAGCAGTAATAAATACAATTGAGTATTTTAAGATGATGCAAAAGTAAAAGAAGTAGGTAAAACACAAGTACAGTAAAAGCAGATGAAATTTTTTTTTTTTTTTTTTTTTTTCTGAACAAGTGCTGAGATCAAAGAAACAGATTTTGAGTGCTGAAACTAGAAAACTGGCTAGTTATAATAAAAAAACAAGCTAGAAGGCTTCCCTCAAACACAGAAGGGCTTGGGGGCTCAGAAGCCTACAAATAGTCTGTACCACTTAACAAGAAAGGCAGGAAATAAGCTTATTTTTTTTTTCTATTTCCCAGATGCTCTCTTTGTACACAGTAGGAGTGCCTGAAATCAGAATATGATCTCACTGCACTCAGTTGAGTGAGCAAATGAGATGGGCCCAGAGGCAGGCTGAGGGGCGGGCAGTTTCAATGCGAATAACTGAAGAGCAGAATAACTTCAGTTAAAAATTCCTTCAACACTCCTTCATACACAGTTTAAATCAATTTAAATACTGTATTTTTTAAAAAAAAAAGTGCAGAAAAAGGTACTTAAATTCTCTTATACGTCCAGTTGAATATAACCAAGTTCTTAGCTGGCCAAGCTGAAGTTTTAAAGCAGGAATTATTTCACATGCACCAGTTTAAATATGCAAGGACAGGAAATCAAAGAATGTGGCTACCCCCACACCTGTAATTACTAGCAAATAACAAAATTCAGCCAACACTAGCTTTAGTTCAAGTTACTGAAGAGCAGAATAACTTCAGTTAAAATACTGTATTTTTTAAAAAAAAGTGCAGAAAAAGGTACTTAAATTTTCTTATACGTCCAGTTGAATATAACCAAGTTCTTAGCTGGCCAAGCTGAAGTTTTAAAGCAGGAATTATTTCACATGCACCAGTTTAAATATGCAAGGACAGGAAATCAAAGAATGTGGCTACCCCCACACCTGTAATTACTAGCAAATAACAAAATTCAGCCAACACTAGCTTTAGTTCAAGTTACTGAAGAGCAGAATAACTTCAGTTAAAATACTGTATTTTTTAAAAAAAAAGTGCAGAAAAAGGTACTTAAATTCTCTTATACGTCCAGTTAAGGCTGGTTCTGCCTACATATACTGGACAAAATTAAGATATGCAAGATATTTTTGCAAAAGCTATGATTAAATATGATACTCTAAT